>NC_062970.1:30940373-31062781 GCF_023119035.1 Salvia hispanica | reverse complement strand
GGCCCGCACCATTTGATAAGTCAAAGCGAGTGCATAATTAATACCGTATGCTCATGCTAACCCATTGATTAAGAAAAAAATTTTATCAAGACCTCGTCTTTCAGGTAGATACAAGGCAAGTCTTGGTTAGATCCGTTCATCGCTGTACCACACCAATGTCATCTTATTTCGTAGGCTTAGAAATATGCGGGATGACATTGCAACCTTTCTCGTTGGATAGTCAAATTCCAACTAGGTTGTGAAATTCATCTTTTTCTTTGTTTAGAAGCGACCGTATTACCTTAAAGTGGACGACGCCCACAACTCAGGTCTACTAAAACAAAGACTTAGACTTTGTTAAGTTAACTTATACATTTAAACATGCATTAACATCTATTAAATGTAAAACATAACAACATTATGACAAAAAAATAATCTGTTTTATTTATTGGAAAATAAAATAAGAGTTTTACGATATTCAATCACTCGAAACGTGATTTCTAGTATACAAACTCTAAGAACAAGGGCTAAAATCGTTCGGTGAATGCTTTACATATATGGTATATAAATCTCTCGATTTTTTTATGTACAAATAATCATATATGATAGTAGACATAGTTGCATTATTTCGATTTACCTTGGTGTTTAGTTATGTTATAGAAGGATGGCAATGTGAAGTACATCGGGATAAAGCTTGGCCACATTGGGACACGAATGAGGTTTTCGGCAAGGAGTGCGCAGGTGGTGGAAAGGCACTCGATTCTGCGAGATCTGTGAAAATGTTGCCCTTTGTGAACGCGAATGAACAAGAGACCTTCACTCGAATTGTTGGGGCTAATTACCCTATGAGCTTTGAGGAGCTCTTTCACGATGAAGTTCTCCGAAGGTATGAATCATGATGTCGATTCGAAGCAATACCAATGTCCCCAATGTTCCCAATGTCCCAAATGCCCCCGATGTCCATAATGTCCCAAATGTGTCGATGTCCCCAATGTTCCCAACACCCCAAGGCAGGGAAGTAGGAAACGAAAGGAATCGACTCGATGGATAAATTGGTTGACTTGATGAAGCAAATGCATGAAGACACTAATGAACATCGAAGACATTGTCAACACGTGGTTATGAGTTTGATCTCGCACAAGCTGGGCGAGATTTTCAATCAACTTGGTGTTGTGTCGGGTCTCACTTTGAAGCACAAGTTCTTTGTTGGTCGGCTGGTTAAGGAACCTGAGTTGATGGATCTCTTCAAGGGGGCTTCACGAGATCGCACGCACGTAAGATGTGATGTTCCTCTTGGAGGAGGAAAGACTCATTGATTCTCTAGAAGTTAGTTCAAACTTTTTTGTGCAAGCAAGCCTTTTGTGTAATATATTTGGCAGATATTTCTTAACACATATTACATGCATTTTTGTTGTGGATCTTATATGCAGTGCTCACTGAAGCTCTTGCATTTAGATCAATGCATGTAATATTTGTGTAATAGATGTTCATGTCTTTGTTAACACATATTACATGCATTTTTGTTGTGGATCTTATCTGCAATGCTCACTTCAAGCACTTGCATTTGGATCAATGCATGGTTTATGTGTTCTGGTACTAGCTTTTGGTATTGTAGTGACAATGGATTTGTAATTGAACTTTTAGTTACATAATTTGTAGCAATATTGGTGCTTTAATTGCTTTTTGAGGCTTCAGTATAGGTCCTTCTTCTATAATTATATTCAAATCACATATCACAATTCACTGCTACACAAGCTCATATGCATCATCTATATTCGTGAATAATCAAAGCTAATTAAAGTTGTTCACATCAAAATCCCAAAGCGATTATACATATTATAATTTCATAGATTTAGTGTCCCTTTCAAATAAGGCACCATGACAATTAAGACAAAGTTCGCATACTACATCTACGCATCAAGTACACACTATTTAATAAACATAAGGGAAGTTTATGGATGTCATTTTCATATTCATCCATCCACGACAATGAAAGGTAAAATGTAGTCAAGTGGTCATCAAAAAGAAATTACTTACCGAACTAAGGTGCAATTTTGCGGTCCCTGGACACGTGATACCCACCTCACTTGGTGGACCTATGACGAGAGCCATGACGAGGCCGGGATGGACTCGCAACTTTCATTCAAAAGTCCAAGGAGGAGCCTAGGAGGACGGATGAGCCAAGTTGAGGATCGTCTGGCCAAGAACGAGGGCCGAGCGAGATTTCGACGCCGGGTCGGGCGTTTCACATGTCGCCCGACCGGGCGAAGCCTCGAGGACGGAAGGACGCCGGCCGAGCATTTCGCGCGCCCGGCTCGGTGGAAATTCGCCGGGAACAGGAAACGCCGGCCGGCGTTTTGGCTCGTGAAAACGCCGCCACGGCGATTATGCCGTTTTAGATTTTGTGGGCCAACTTTCTATTTTGGACCCTTAGTATAAAAACCTCTTGATGTTATTCCATTTCCTTAGATTTTTGCTGAATTAAAGTTTCTACCTAGAGAGTTTTTCCCCTTTTAGGATTGTATCCAATTCCTTCCTTGAAGGTTACTTGTTTCATCTTTGATCGATTCAAGTAGAGGTATGCATCAATGGAGTGTATCCATTGAGTAGTGGAAACCAAGGGGCGATAGAGCTAATGAAAGTTGCCTAGGGTTGTCTCCATCTTTGGTTAAGGTCCATGGTTGTAGCTCTCTTATCTCATCTTTATACACATGCTTTGCATTCCTAATCTTCCATCCATTCTTGTTTAGATTCAATTTTGTTGGTTGGATCTTTATTATCTTGAGTCTTGTGTTGATAAATTGAAAATCAATCTCACAAAAATAGTTAGATCAAGCATCATTCAATGGTAATCCTTGGGAAATGGATCATAAAATACATGGATCCACATCAACACGGGCTGCATGATGCGATCGAACTCCCTCTCCGGCGAGAACTTAGGCTGATTCATTTGAGCTCGATCCATACGGCGTGGTGGTTGATTATCCATATTCAGCTTCCATGGACACTCAAATGGGTGCTAAGGTGAGGGTGGAGCATTGTAAGAATGTTTATCGCCGTTCGATTCGTCGACAAACAGCTTGCGCTTAGTTTTTGGACCACGTTGAACACATGGTGAGTTCACTCGTCAGATCCACGGAGATGCGAAGATAGGGACCATGAAAATTGTCAACCACTCGGTAGTAGGTCCCATGATATGATGATCGTTGTCTCGTCATCCATGTCAATGTCCAATAATCCCCAAATAGTGGCGAATAGCGATTGTGGCTCGTCTCGTAGTAGTAAACACCGCTAAGGGGTTTTTCGAAATAATCATAGTAAATATACACACATGCATGCATTAGACCGCGGAGTCTTCTAATAATTTGATATTTCGCTCATCAAAATTGTAATATACTAAATTGTAGTGATTTAGCTTCGAGTTTCGACCGACAAGCTCATCGCCATCACCACGTTATCATGGACCATCCAACGCACACATGGGTCATTGTAATCTCATTGAAGAGAGATAGCGTGCTTTGAGTGCATCAGCCCGAGCTTGACATCATTGAAACAAAGTTCATTGCTTGTCCTTCTTTGATAATCGATTCGAGGGCTAGGTTAATGACGAGTTGGGGACCTCATTTCCAAGAGTCGGCAATTTTTGACACGACACGATAGCACGACACGAACCGCACAAAATTAATGGGTTCGGGTCGAGCATATCGGGTTTGTGTCCTTATCGGGTCGACCCATTAAGGACACGATAATTTCGTGTTGTGTTCGTGTCGGGCTTCGTGTTATCCGTTAATAATGCGTGTTTGTGTCATGTTCGTGTCGTGTTCGTGTTATCCGTTAACAAATAATATTTTAATTTTATTAATTCTTATTATTTTTAATTTTCAATACTTATTAAATGACTCTTATAATCTCATTTTTCAATACGCGTTGTTATCGGGGTCGGGTTGCCCAAAGTGGTTCGTGTCTTTAAATTTGGGTTGGGGCCGCCCTGTGGTTCGAGGGAAAGGGGGGTCGGGTTGTTTTTGGGGTTTTTCTTAAGGGGTCGTTTTCGTTTTGTTGTTATCGGCGTGTCTTATCAGTTCGCCCACAAAACACCCACCGCAAATTTCCCCCCCCAATTTCAAGCCCACTTTGACCTCTTTTGGGGAGAACATCCGATAAGGGGAACCCCCGAAAAGAGCCCAAATCCCCCCTTTCCGAAAAAAAAACTCAGGTGGAATGTTTGGGATGCAGGGTTTTAAGATTGCAAAGGGGTGGTACTTTGTTACGGGATGGGAGTTTGTTCGTGAAAATTTGCATAGCAAAATTTTAAAATTTTTCCGACAAAAAATTCCCCAGTGGGACCGGGGCTCTTTGAAGTCCAACGTAGACTTTTCCCCGATGTCCATGTTTGGAAGATCCAAATGTAATATATAACCCTTTAAAGGGAATTTGCACACAAATATTGCCCCCCCAAATTTTCCCCTTAAACTGAAGTACTTTCCCCTTTGGAAACCGAGCTTCAGATCATAAGGCCGGGTACTGGTTTGGAAAGCTCGGGTTAAAGCCACCCGGGGCCCGGGGCCGGGAGGGGCCTGTTTTTGGGAGGGGGAGCTAGAACCCAACTCGGGAAATTGACATAAACGATCACAAAACCCTTTTGTTGTGGTTCCCAAAAGCACATAAAAATTTTGGTAAGACATTTTTAATATGCAAAAATTCGAATCATACATGATATTATATAACATCTTCGTTTTATCCAAAAAGCTACCCAAAGGGTTTTTTGGGGGCAACATATTCGTATGGCGGCCCATGAATCTACAACTTCCCCACAAGGTTTTTAAACGTTCGAGATAACGTGGCTAAATCAAAATCTAAGATTTGGGGGTTTAACATGGATGACACCTTATTTTCGTGACAAAAAAGCCCTTGGGGGGTGTTGATGTACCTTCCAATTGGGGGAAATGGGCGGGTTTGGCCATGTCACATTCGAACGTTTGGGGTTGGGGGGTCTTGGACCCGGGGTTAGCCTTTTAAAGAAAATTTTGGTTTTAATAGTTTCCCCGTCCTGCCCCATAAAGGGGGCCCAAATTTTTTTGAGATGATATTTTTGGCCCTCTCTATTTTGTGTAATAGTTTGTGTTTTCTTTATGTATGCCCAAAAAGACTTGATTAAAAGCCCTTTTTTTAATGAATTTTAGGGATTGGGGTTTTGGGGATTCTATTAATCTATCTTTTTGCTTTATTTTCCCAAATTTCATTGATTTCCCTTATGAATCCCATGAATTGTTTTTTTTATCCTTAATATCTCACATTTATGCGATTGAAATAACATACTATACTCAAAGAGTTGAAATAAATCAACAGTCATCCAGCATAACAAATGACGAGAATATAACATCACACACAAAAGTTATTAAAAAGTTTAGAACAACAAAGTGCAGTTTTTATAAAACTATTCAACATATCTACTTATTAAAATCATCCCACATTGACTATGCCAAATCATCATCCCTTCTACATATTCCATGCGTTGCTAGGCTCGACATACGAAATGTATTCCAGATCCGCTCCATTGTTGACACAATTGTCATTGTCATTATCACCACTCGTTGATCTTCTATTGGATCCACTTCCATTTGGCTGCGAATGGTTGTGTAATAGAAAACAGGCGTGGATGAGGAGGGTCTGAACATCTATTGGATAGAAACTTTGAACTTTCGAAGTATTCCCCACCGCATTTTTGAGCACAGCAAACGCCCCTCTCAATCACATTTCTTGCCTTCGTGTGCCTCATGTTAAAAAAGCTCTACACGGGTTTGAGGAGCTGAAAGGAACCAGGGGCCCATTCTTTTAAATGGTATCTAACTCCCTTTGTATGGCGTCAAGAATCCTTCGCTATTTGCATACTCGTTATCACAAAGGTAATAATAACCTATACAAGTGTAGATGATCATAACAAAAATATTATACAAGATTATATTTTAAAAGATTGTGAAAATATTTACCTAACATACACATAAGCTTGCCTTGCTGGATAACCTTTTGGTACTTTTGAGGTCGTGTAGTCGACGATAAGGCCAATTTCATGCATCGGTTATGTGATAAGAAATCACCATTTACTGGGTCTACACATTGTTTAAGCTGTGTAAAGGAATTCGCCAGTCTGTGAAGAATCGAAGGCAAGTAATCTCGGAAGAAAAAAGGCGCAAAGGAGCGTGGATCGCTAGTTAAAAGGTTACTAAGGGGTCTGGTGCTGCTGGGCAAAAATACCATTCACACAAAAGATCCCCACTGGACCTACTTCCACGCATATAGGGGCTGGTGAGCATGCGCACACATCATATAGGACGATGAAGCTCTCAAATTGCCACACACACACACACACTTCTGGGAAAAATGGGAATTCTGTTGGACAGAAGGGTTTCATTCGAAAATTTGTGCAACACCGTACTCAAGGAGGGGGCGAAGATACACCACATGCACTGTTTTTGATTTCCGTCGAACTTCACTGCTAAGTCGATTGTCCGTTTTGCTACTTACTTTCTATCATGAATTTTATTTTTACGGGCCATGATGGTGCTGATTCTGGTGTTGATTTATGTTGATTTTATGTTTTGAGGAGTTTTGTTTTGAGGTTGATTGTTATTCTCTCGTGGTTGATGTTTTATGTAATTTGATCTCGGAATGCCATGAAGCCGATCTCGTGGCTGTTGTTGTTGATCCGTGGGAGAATCGGCGACCAGAAGCTATGGAGATGATTTGATCGAGAGTCTCAATGCTTGATCCTGGAGCGGATTTAGCATCCGGGCGCGGATCTCAACAGGAACCGAATTGCATGGATTCTCAATTTCTACTTTCAAGTTGCTTTACTTCATCTAGAGATAGAGATCTCGAGTTTTTTTTGTCAAGGTTTTCCTCGGCGTTCTTCCGACGTTCAATTGTTGTCGCCGCTGAAAGGCGAGCGTACTCTGGGCTTTCATCATATCAGCTTAAATTCCAATGATGTCATGTTTTTGTGTAGTTAGGCTTAGAAGTCAAGTTATTTGCAGTTTTTGGTCGTACGTTTATTTTTGGAAAAATGGTCCCCACCGTACGATCGAGTCTCGTCTAGCTAGATTAGGTGCAGCAATATTACCAGATCCAGGAAGTTGATTCGAGATGTTGATGATATGATGTCAAGTCGTTTACGTGGTTTGTTTACCAAGCTTTTAGATCTAGGATATAGTTAAATTTCTTTTCCTTTGTCTAGGCATGTTCTCAACTTCACGTTAAGTAAAGCAAGCAAGAACATACCACCCAAAGCCCTTTAAATGCATGATTTCGCATCCGTGCTCGTGGATCGGGCCTCATTTCCCTATACTAATTCTAGTATACGCTGGCCGAGGGTTTTGAAGTGATATTCGTGTGTCCAACGACTGAGATCTTTCATTGCCTGCAGAGTTTTTGCAGACCTTGTGATTCACTGGACTCGGAAGATTGATATTCTATTGTGCACTAGCTTGTTAAAAAATATCTCAAGATTGCTCATTACTGCTGTTTGGGATGGACGGCGTTTGTTTCAATTGCTGTGTTTAGATGGTTTTGGTATATAGTTTAATTTCTTTTGTTTCGTTGTTGTTGTTTCCAAATATTATGAACGCTGGCTCCCATTTCGGAAGTCATTAGTTCCTATCCGGGTCACGCCGATACTAGCGGTGTCAAGGAGTCTACATCCACTATCATCACCCGCATCGTGGTGCCAAGGATGTGTGAGATCCATTTCCATTCGAACGTGTTTATAAGGGAGCTGGTACTCATCGGGAGGAGAGACCCGAAGTCGTCTTATTTATAAACAGCATTTCGAGACTGAGGAAGAGGAAGACGTAGATATGGCACACAATTTGGAAGATCCCGATCCGAGATGTTCACTCACCGCGCATCCGGACGTGAGCCCGCCCATGCCATAGCCTCAACCGCCGCTCGAAGGTCTATTGATATCAAGACAACGTGCTAGGAGTTTTACCCACACCCGGGACGGCGGAACGAATGTCCTTACGAATTCCTAAACGAGCCTAAGATGCTATGCAAGATCCAAAAACAACTTACAGAACCAGGCGACCGAGACTACGCTTGCGTGGCAATCCCATTTGCCCTGCGGGGAAAGCAATACTGGCCGCCGAGGTTCCCACCGCACTCGATCAACACATGGAAGGATTTTCAAGTCGAATTCCGATTATTTTTTTTTCCCGTCCAATAAGACGAACGCGCCGAAGAAGCGAGATCCAGGAGTGCAAGCAAGAGGCGATGAGTCTCTCTTGTGCCTTAATGTCCCGTCTGCGTGGACTGTCGGATGCTTGTCCGAACCACAAGATGATCGAGTGCGTAGACTTACTATCTCGCTTTTACGAAGGTGCAAACCCCGAATCAAAAGATTTGATGAATTCCTTGAGCGGGGAAATTCTTGCCGCACAAGGCAAGTGAAGCCAGAGAAACTTTCGGGAGATTGATCGAGGCGAAGAAGTGCCTATGATACCCGCAGCAATATGGAGAAGTGGATCGGCCAATGCAAGGACAGAGCAAGATGATAAGAAAGTGGAGGCCGATAAGTTGGAGAAAGCACTGATGCAATTGAGAAGTACAACCCCTATGCCCCACAAGAGAATGAGAACCCCCGTGTCCAGGAAAGACAATCTCAACCATACGGTCAAACCCCGTGAAGGAGCAGTATCAGCCCAGCGAATTACGGGTTCGAATTCGGATGGAAGAATCGTGGAAGGCAAAAGTGGAGGCCCTATGGAGAACTCACCCACTTTAGATGGACCGACAACGATCCAAATCAACCACTCCACCGCAGATCACAAATTATTCACACCCTCCAGAGAGGCACCAACCTGTCAGTATAAATCGAGCAGCCAGCAAAGAATTTGGGATACATGACCAGATCATACTAATCGGGAAGCGTAAACTGTAACAATCCAGAGCTCCTATGCGCCACCACACCGTAGGAATAACCAAGGAAATTATCGAATTCCAACCTAACCATCAAGGGAATCAAGGATCCGGCAACCAAAAGACAATAACCACCAAGGGAATCAAGGGAATTATCGGCAAACCAAGGGCAACCAAGGTCAAAGGTCAAATTCAATCAATTCAACTCCCAAACTACAAAGGAGTCTCCTGGATGACATGGTCCGCCACTCCAGTGAATTCAGCAAAGAGCTTCATGCACAACATGGCCTAACAAATGACGTGGTACAACCCAAGAGCCCATTGAACACAAACATGGATATGATGACAAAGCAACTGTCTCATATAGCGATTTTCAATGAGATGTGGAAAATGAAGGAAAACTTCCCGCTGGGCGTCAAGCCACCTCGACCGAGTAAACATTAGTCGATCACTCGAGATCGTATGGGTTATGAATGAATGCACTACTGAGAACGATGAAGACACACCCGCACAGTAAGTAAGGAGAGCCAAGTGTTTCACAAGGACAGCCTCTGTAATTCAGGTTCATATTCGTGGATGACCTCCTAAGGAGATTTAGAATGATCTTACCGAGCAAACCGATCCATTTTTCCTAGATCTGAGCCCAGTTATGCAAAGGAGCTGAGAGAAATCACATAAACCCCACTGAGTTCCACAAATGCGGTGAAGCTGAATAAGCCGTTTCCATACCGAGGGGGAAGGCCAAGAAAATATGATGATATAGGAGCACTTCTCCTCATGGAAATTTTTCAGTAAACCGGAAATCAACTCCGCTTTCGCAGCTCCCGAAGATGCCTCGCTTTAGCAAGTCTGTATCAAGGAATTCATACTGGGAAGACAAAGCTGATTTAAAGATTGTGATCGGGTATAATGCATTCATTGTGATACAAAAGAGAATGATGCCTTCAAAATGCACAGCATCAAATGTATGTTCATGATTACCCATTTCTAGGGAGACAGTCAGCATTCCATGTGTGTCTTAAAGTTTATAAATGTTTTAAGTCTCCTTTCAATCTACAAGAAACCGATAAAGAGTTGGATGGTCGATACCAAGGTGGTAATCCAAGCAATGGATGACTTGCATTCGTCCCGAAGGTGTGCTAGAAAATGTCATGGCTAAGGTGCATGATTTCTTTCATATCCCGCCGATTTCTATGTTAACAAGATGAATGATAATGAGTCACAGTCTAGTGCGTGGCGTGCTCTTTTAGGGAGACCGTTCTACGTACCGCTAAGACCATTATCGACGTTTTGATGGAACGATTTATAACTGACTATATGGGGAAAAATATACATTTAGCATGATGAGGGAAATGAAAAGAAATTTTGTATGCTATAGATGTTAACTCCTCTTTGGTCCAAGAATAAATTTTGCATCAATTGACATGAACAATCGACAACTCGGAGTTGAGCCATTTAATCGACTGGTATATAGGGTAAGGTAAGTGCAATGAACACAATGAATTTGGATGCATGGAGGAACTGGGCAGGGCTTTCATCATGGAGTTTTGCAAAAATCCCAAGTCAATCAGATCAAGCGGACGCCCATGTGGCCGCTTGGAAAATTCTCCCGGACTGGGAAAGGAGACATTACCCGACTGCAAAAAATCCTCGCCTCTGTGGAGAACGCAATTGGACGACCTCTCCGATTTAGTAGAATCGCCCCGATCTCTCGTACGCACCACATCCTAAGAGGAAGTAAAAAGTGGGTTTCACCGGTGACTCACAACGGAAGCCGAATCCCAACATGGAGGAAGTTCTCAAGGAGTGTGCTGAAACGTTTCTGTGTGATCATCTACTCCATCCCTGGGATAAGGAGTGGGCTGCAATTCACCATATGGTGCCCAAAAGTCGAATACGTTGTCAAGAATGAAAAGAACGAATTGGTGCCCACTAGCCGGGGTGTGGATCGGGTGGAGGATGTGCATTGACTATAGGAAGCTGAATAGCTACCAAGGATCATTTTCCTTACTCCTTCATTTTCCTTCATCTACGTGACCAGAGGATCGGAAGACCACATTCACGTCTTGCACGTATGCATACCAAAGAATGCCGCTTGGGGTCGTGCACCACCGGACGTCTGGGCTGTGTATGATGAGTATCTTTTCGGATTTGCTTGAAGTATGCATTGAGATATTCATGGATGACTTTACCGTATAGCTGAGACTCATTCGACATTTGTTTTGCCAGCCTCTTAACCTAGTATTGAAAAGATGCCAGAGTAAGACTCCGGTCCCGAATTTCGAGAAATGCCACTTCATGGTGACTCGAAGGTATTGTCCCGGGGTCACGCTAGCCCCCTAGCAGGATACAAGTAGACAAGGCAAAAGTGACGTGATATCAAAGTTATCTTACCCTAAACCAAAAAGAAGCTGAGGCTTCCTGGTCACGAGATTTTATAGAGGTTTATTAGGATTTCGCAAGAATCGCAACCGCTCACCTATCTCGTTGCACAATGATGTGGGAATTCGTTTTGATGAGGGATGCAAGTAATAGTTTTCAATTACTCAAGGACAACCCGTGCGTCAGCACCAATAATCAGGGCGCCAGACTGGAACCATCTTTTCGAGATAATGTGTGACGCGATGATTTTGCTGTAAGAGCTGTCCTAGGTCAAAAGATAGATGGGAAAGGTTATGTGATCTACGCATCCAAGACTCTAAATCAAGCTCAAGAATTATGATACCACGGAGAAGCCGAATGTTGGTTGTCGTGGTAATTATTCGAAAGCTCCGACCCTATTTGTTTGGGTCGAGGGTTATTGTTTTCACAGATCACGCAACGATAAAGTACTTACTGGCAAAGAAGGAGTCTAAGCCAAGGTTAATCCGTTGGGTGTTGCTTTTGCAAGAGTTTGATTGGGAAGTGAGATACAAAAAACGAACAGAGAATAGAGTAGCCGATCACTTGAAGCGGAAATTTTCAAGGAGAAACGGAAGAGGCCATACCCGATGCTTTTCCTAAAGAGCATTTGTATTATCTAGGGAAAGTTAAGCCATTTTGAGAGAGTAGGTGAGTTCTATTAGGAGTTTGACAATCACACTTAAGAGAATTCTCTAGAAGATCCATCCTCAAGATTATCTTACCTCTCGTTCCTCGCTACGCCTATGGTCACTTGACGTCCAAAAGAGGTCACGGGAGAAGTCATCGCCTCGCTCTTTCCACGCTATCGCAGCAAAGATAGTATCGGCCTCGAGGGCACAAACACCCTTAATCGCTTGGTTTAAAGTTTACTTTGTTCTTTGCTAGTTATTTGCAAACACTCATCGTTGTTGCTTTTTTGAAGAATTGTTAATTTCCCCTTTTACTTTATGAAGTTTCTATTTGCATGTCATTTTTGGTTTGAGTTTGCTTTTTCCTTTGGGGAAGGATTTAGTCTTTGCTTTCAATTTCTAAGTTTCATTTCTTGTGGGGATTTGAAGTGTAGCTTTTAATCAAAGGTCCCGGAAGTTTTTTTTCCACTGTAAACCCACCTTGGGGGTTAAAAAGAAGTAAAATTTCTTTTACCTTTAACCAATTTCAAGCTTTTTTTAATCGAGGGATCTCGAGTTTAAATTTTGTGAATCAAGTTAACCGGTTGTTTGTGTTTATCAAAATTTCCCGCCCAATTTTGGGAAGAAAAAAACGTCAAAATCAATTTTAATTGGTCCACTTTTACTTTTTTAAATTACTTTTACTTTTTTTTTCCCTACTTTTTGGGTGTGGCTTGAATCCGAAAGCCCCCCCATCGAACCCTTTTTACCTAATTTTCCCTTTTTAACTTGTCCACTTTCCCTATGTCTCCCAACACACCTTGTCCCCCCTTCTAAGAACACTCCCCCTACGTTTATTTTTCCCCCTACTAAGGGCGGAGAGTACTACCTTTTTTTTCCGGTCTAGGTAAATCTCAACCCAACGCGGGAGTAACCAAACACCCGGGGAAAATCACCATTATCTAAACGTGTCCTCCTCGTGGGGTTCGAACCCACCTCCCCTCTAATCGGAAAAGTTTGAGGAAATTTGTTTAAGTCAGGGCTCGGTCGTCGGTTATCAAAACCCATTTTTCAAAACTCTTCCCCGATCGGTTGGGAAAACACTCTAATTTCACATACAACCCTGAAAGGGAAAAAAACCTTTTGTGCACTTCGGGGCCCAAATTCCCAAAAAAAATTTTGAGCCCAAAAATGAAAAAATTAAAAAAATAAGCAAAAAAAATTACTTTGGGGGATCCTTACTTTTGGAAGATGTGTCGGGTCAAGTGATCGGGCATTGCATTCCCGAATGGGAACAAAAAAAGAGTGTTAATCACCCCACCTTGGGGGTGGAGGTCACTTTGGGCCAAGGGAAAAAAAAGGGGAAAGTATTGGATAGTGGGTTCTATTGGCAGACGCTTAATAAGGATGCCTTCGAGTTTGTCGGTGTTGCGAAAGGTGCCAACGGAGACGGGGAATTTCAAGGAGGACGAGATGCCCCGAGTTCCGGTGATTATACTGCGAAATCTTCGGGCGTGTGGGGGATGGACTTCATGGGACCATTTCCATCATCCTATGGGAACACATATATATTGGTCGCCGAGTGGACTATGTGTCTAAATGGATAGAAGCCAAAGGCTGCTGACACCTGGAGAATGAAGAGGCAAACGAAAGTTTCGAAGGCCAATATCTTGATAACGACACGGGAGTTTCGAGCCATTGTCTCGGACCCGGGAACACATTTTTGTAATCGCACCATCGAGGCTCGATGAGGAAATATGGTGTGCACCATAGGGTATCTACTCCCTACCTGAGTCTAACGGCCAAGCGAATTTCTAATTGAGAGATCAAAGGCAATGCGGAGAAGGCAGTCAATCCCTCGAGGAAAAGGCTTGGAGTAAGAGGCTCGGTAATGCATTATGGAAGTTTCTAGTATTACTTTCAAGACTCCTATCGGAATGTATGCGCCTTATATAGGGCAGTTTTGGCAAAATGTGCAACTGCCCAGTGGGTATAGAGCACAAGGCGTGCGGGCTGAGTCCAAAGAGATGAGTGAAGCCCCGACTTGTGAAGAGGAAAGGAGATTCTGATTACAAGAGCGCTGGAGCAACTAATGGAGTCTTATGATGCTATATGTTATAAGGAAAGGACAAAGTTATGGCATGACAAGAATCCTCAGAGTCAGGAACTCCATGTGGGACGAAGGTGCTCCTTTTCCAATCCCGGCTCAAGCTTATGCCGGGAAAGTTAAAGTCTAAGTGGATCGGTCCATATACCATTATCGGCCTCGCGAGATAGACGATAGAGATCAGGAAGTGCCTCCTAACTTCATCCTTTCCTTGTTAATGGTCATAGAGTGAAAGTCTATAGGGATAATTACGAGAGTTGTATTAGTGGAGGAAGTGCCACTACGTACACCTGTATCACCTAGGCATTGAGACAAGGTAGTGTTCTCGATGAATCCACTGGGTCGGGTAAATTGGTTTCACATTTTTAAACCTGCAGCGAACCAGGGAATATCGGGAATACTCAAAAGTAGTGTGTAAATAGTTTAATTGCGTTGTGAAAATAAGTAAAAATCCAAAAAAAAGAGAAAATCTAAATCTTCCAAAAAATATTTTCGAAGCACCAGACTCCGTAGGAAAATCGTTTGTAATGAATTTTATCCTCGACCTAGGAGTCTGGCGTTTTCATTTTTTTTATAAATAAGTGTATCTGAAATTAAATTGATGGGGAAATTGGCTAGAAGGAAGGAAGTCCCAGAGAAGGAATTTTAAGGGGGAGGGGGGATGGAGAAAATTTGAATTTCAAAATTGGCCGATATTTATTGGAGGTGTACGGTTGCTTATGCGCACGCAGCCGCACCAAATCCTTTCACAAGAGTAACATGAGTTTCTCTCCAATAATCTCAAGCTTGACAAATGCCGATTCACTCCGCTTCTCTCTACGTTGTTTTTATCTCTCTCAAAATTCTGGGCAGCCACAACCGATTTCCAGTTTTCTTTGATTTGATTACGGTGATGGATCCAAACTCATACCACAAGGAGTTCAAGGCTAGGAGGTATATTGCGAGGATTGGGAAAGCAGAATCCAGGCCCATACGATGCGGTTCTTGGCGGAATTGGCGCGGTAATTGGAAAGCTTTATCAAGCGGAAGATGCCGCCATTAATTCAGGCTAACATAATGACATCCGCAGGCACGCTCGCACCCGCTGCATGATCCGCTGTTGATTCGACGGCTCAAACTATGATTTCTCACGCCGAAAGGCCTAAACTTCGACCCAGTACACCGGACTACGGTTTCCAATGACGGAAACACGCTCAGAGCACCAAGATCCCCAGGAAACAGGACTAAGAAAGGCGTCGGGTGAGCGACGGCGAACGGTAGAGTAGAATGATGGTAATGAGAATGTGGAGTCAGAGGGACAGAAAGTGAAAATCCTAACTCACGAGGGTGAGAAAGAAGGGAAACCCGGATCTGGGGAAGTTGTTTGAGAAACCCTATTAGGAAGAAATTGTCGAGGGAAACCCCGATGCAGGAGAAATTTGCGGGGAGAAACTGATGGAGATCGGGGATGAGACTGAAGGATTTTAGAGGGTCAACTACAGAGCTGATGGAGGGCCGGAGTGATGTGGAAATTTTGTTTATATTGAGGAGTTGATGGTGGATCAGATGGAAGCAGAAAGACACTGGGGAGACGAACCAGCAATCGGTAGGCAGTGAAGAAAGGCCAAGATACGATGTGGACTGGTGGATGACCCGGGATGAAGACGAACCAAGGATTGACGAAGAGCGAAGGGCGGAGACGCGGGAGAGTCTACTAGACGAAGGTGGACGACTTGGTCTATTCGAGAAAGAAGAGTTCCTTTGCCGAGGGACGGCCGGTTGATGAGGCGGAAGATAGCCGCTGGCCAAGAAAGTTAGCGACCCGGTCCAGCCTGATGGACCCTCCACTTCGTCAAGGAGGTTGAGGAGCCACTTTCCCCAGCGGCTTAGAAGTTCCCTCCACCGAGGAACGAGTGAGCATACTCCTAGGTCCGATTAGAACCGGAGAATGCGATGAGGAGTTTAACTATGGCCGGAGGTTTGGCTTTAAGGAGAGTGCAGAGTGAATGGCGTGAAAGAGCAGTAACACCTGAAAGAGAGATGGCGCATGGAAGATGGCGAAATCGAGCCAGCAACGTGCGGCTCGAAGAGCTTAAGATGATTGAATGCGATGAGGAGTTCGCGTGTATCCGCGATGGTTGGTAGCCTGTAGGCACGGCCCGAGACAAAGGTGTCGGTGAAGCTTGGCTCGGGAGTTTTCTCCAGCGTTGGGCTTCGAGAACACTTCGACCTCGACGGACTCCATCACATTCAAGCTTTCAACGAAGAACATGATATGAGCATCAGGGAGTGGTCCTTGAGGATGTGGTTGTTTTCCAGGGCTGATGATGACGAAGGCATCTGGAATGAGAGAATGGTCGGCGTACCAAAGAACACACCAGGGTTCAAGATACAGCAGGATGGGAGCTGGTCACCCACTCTAATGCGGGGGCGTTCAAATCCAGCTACTCCAAAGCCTCCCACATTGAAGACCGCATCCTCCGATTCGCCCAGACATTTATTAGCTACAATCTGATGGGAACGGCGAACTCAGCTCTGACAACCACCGACCTCTACTTCACCTAGTGTATGGCGAAGGGTGTGAAGGTACATGTCGGTTACTAATTGGCCCAAGCATGCCATCAAATGACAAGAAAACCCGCGCGACATATGTACACATGCCATCTCCTCGGCGCCTACCTCCAACGGAACATCAACATGAAGATAGCCAAGACCGCTCCTCTAGTCGTGATGTGTGAGCCCCCAGAGACCTTCAGCGTTGAATATTTCTTCATCAAAGGGCTGTTCCAAGCACACGACAAGGAAACCTTCTTCTACGAGGTGGGAGATAAGGTGAAGACGGAGTCGGAGGCTGTGGAGGCTGTGCCCAGTGACGAGGTCGAGGAGTTGAAGAAGGAAGTGCAAGTGATGAGGAAGGAGATGATGAAGAGAACTCGGTGGAATGCGGAAAGAATTAAGCGGGGCCCGGGAGGAGATAAAGGCGCTGCGGGGGAACATTGCAGACTTGGCAATGAAGTCCTCCAAGCAAAATGAGTGTTTTGTTTTAATGTTGTCTTCTCCCACTTAGCCTGATGCTCGGTCTAAGTGGGAGAAGTTTTATTTGGTTATATTGTTTGTTGTATGTTGGATTGACTGTCATGTTTCCCCCCTTCACGACGATGGCTTGGGGACAAGTTTGAGTGAAGTGGGAGGGGGAGGGGAGTCAATGCTTGTATGTGTTTAAAATGTTAAGAGTCGTTAAGTCTAGGTTTTGTTTGTGTCGCATGAGTTGGTGAATATAATACGGCATGATCTCCTTAGTGAGAGCAATTGAAGACAGGATGTATTTCAACTTAGAAGCTTTTTCCTTTAATAAGCCGAGGTCAATCTGGATGAAGTAAGAACGATAGAAGATGTCTTAGCTGACTTAGTTGTGAAGCCCCACTATAAGAGCGAGTTATAAGCCTAAAAAAAATATTTTGAGCTAACATATGTAAAATGGGGCTGTCACTGAATGCTTAGGGAGAAGAGTCTTGAAGGAGAAAAAATAGGGGAAATTGAGTTATGAAGGTATAAGTTGGACGAAGACCAGGGGAAATATGTCTAAGGACAGGAAGCAATAGTAACCTGACCCAGGAATAAAAGGGGGAACGAAGTGTAGAAAGGAGAAAACTCTCATAACCCGACGCTTCGGTGTTTGGCAATAACTTATGAGAGATTCGGTCCTAACATCCCTGTGAGGAATGAGTGATCGAGTGAATCCAACAATTGGGGAAGTAAAAGGCTATCTTGACGAACTGACAGATTGATTAGGTGGAAGAAGGGAAGGGGCCAATTTGGAGAAGTGCAGCCTGTTGGATTGACCTTAATCTTGTGGGGACGGTTGCCTAAAAGTTGAACCTAGTTCATGCATATTTGTTTCGGAGGTTGATTGTTATTCTCTGTGTTGGATGTTTTATGTACTTGATCTGGGAAATATGAGTTGATCTGTGGTTGTTGTTGTTGATCTGTGGAGAATCGGCGAATCTGTAGTTATGGAGATGATTTTGATCGGAGTTTGTCTCGAATGCTTGGATCCGGAGTGGATTTAGCATCCGAAGTGTGGATCTGAACAGGGGAACTGAATTGTGCATGGATTCTGAATTTCTACTTTCGTTTTCGCTTTACTTCATCTAGGAGATAGAGATCTGAGTTTTTTTTGTTGGTTTTCTCGGCGTTTCTTCTGACGTTCAATTGTTGTCGCCGTTGAGTTGCGAGCGTTGTTCTGTTTTCATCATGTTTCAGTTAAATTCCAATGATGCTTGCGTTTTGTAGGTAGTTAGGCTTAGAGTTGGTTATTTGCAGCTTTTTGGTCGTACGTTTCTATTTTTGGAAAAATGGTCCCCACTGCATGCATCGAGTCTGTCTAGCTAGATTAGGTAGCAATATTACTAGATCCAGGAAGTTGATTTGAGATAGTGATGATATGATGTCAAGTTGTGTTACGTGTTTGTTTACCGTTTCTTAGATCTAGATATAGTTAAATTTCTTTTCCTTTGTCTAGTATAAGTTCCTCAACCCCACGTTGCGTGGCAGCAGCCATACCACCCGAAAGCCCTTTAAATGCATGATTTCGCATCTGTGCTCGTGGGATCGATCCCTACTTCCCTATACTAATTCTAGTATACGCGGGTTGAGGGTTTTGAAGTGATATTCTGTGTGTCCAACGACCGAGATCTTTCAGCGTTCCGTGAGTTCTTAGACCTTGTGATCTAGTGGATTCACTGGACCCGGGAAGCTTGCTATTCCTTATTGTGCACGCAGTTTAAAAATATCTCAGTATCAGTCGACTGAGTGCATCACGCAAGATGCGCGAATCACTAGCCGAACCCTCCCATCCCGGAAGCACATATACAAATCTCAAATATCAGTCACACACAGCTAGAGTGTTCGTGGCTATATGGCCCTTTCTGGTACGGTACCTCGGTACGTCTACGAGTGGCACTCGAACATTTATGTAGGTGCCATCTAATGCACCAAGACAACCCTGTGTTCGAGAAAATATTGTAAAAAAAGACATCTACTTTCTAAAGCATTATTCTAATGTAATTACATATGAGCATTCAGTTCATTGAGCGAACCTGAAACCATTTCCACCTTTCTAAACCACATTTGTGTAGGTGTCATCTAATGCACCAAGACTTCACTAATAAGACTTCGTATAGTTGTAGCACACCATGCAAAACAATATGCATATAGTGGGAAACCGTCTGAGAAGACCGCATAAAGTTGAAGCCCACAATACGCGTTTTCTCGTGATGAGACAATATGTACAAAATCATAGCCACCTGTTCTTCCAACATCACAAATTTCTGGTCTATAAGGCCAATCCGATCTCGAAGGAGGCGACATAGTCGCCCAAAGGTGTTTTTGTCTATCCTTAAATAATCAATGCATGTCCTATCTGTGATACCAACCATTCTATTCATGTGTCGGACTTGTTCAGGAATTCTATCGAGCAACGCAAATGTTCCAGTAAGACGCCTTCTCTTATTTTTTTGCCTTTGACAGTTCATCATCGAGAGTACATGACGGAGCAGCATAATATTACGGTCATGAATTCTCATCAGTTCTTCAATAACTAACATGATATTTGTCATTTCTTGTGAAAGTGGTGATCCATGGTGCAAATCATTCAAATTTTATAACTCTAAAACCACAAGCTTAGCAAAATCAACTGTCTGGATAAGTCCATTTGAAAAAAAATTCCACATAATACAGATCCTAAAAAAAGTTTGATTAAAATTTTGGTTCAATTGAAGAAGTCCAAAATCGTGAAAAAAAATGCTTCAAAAAGTATGATATCTACATAATTTCACATAATACATCAACTAAAAATACATCAACTAAAAGGAGCTTGAGTAAAATTTTGATTCAATTGAATAAGTCCAAAATCTTGAAAATGTGCTTGTATATGAAAATTTCTACCTAAAAATTGGTGTATTATATGCTCAGATCCGCTCAAAAAAAGGGTAATGATAAAATACCTCTTTGTCAATTACTCCGTCAACCATGTCGATTTTCCAATGAAATGCCGGGTAGCTGCTGCAAAGCTTGAGTATGCCTGCTAGCTGCGGCAAAGCTTGAGTCTTCCGGGTAGCTGCCGCAAAGCTTGAGTCCGCCGGCAGGATGTAGATATCGGACTTAGAGAGGATTTGCACACAACAAAATTGGGCAAAACAACATGATTCGAAAGGGAACTAATGTATGTATACAGAAAAAAACGGGGTAAATCGGTCAGCGGCTCATCTTTTTGTATCGTGATTTTCATGGTTGGCCACAAACGCAGAGGAGGAGAGGTATAGGGTTTGCTCTGAAATTGGGTTAAGAAACTAGAAAAAAAGCGGGTCACAAATATTTTCCCGGATGTTGGGCTAGTACTAACGTGGCATTCAAACAATGAAAAAAGGCACTAAAATGGGCCTATCGTGGGTCTAACAAGGCATTCAAACAGGCCCTTACTATAAATGATAGTTATGTCTCACATGATCATATTCCCCTAATTCATTTCACTATTAAAATATATTTTTCACATTCCACTGTATTTTCTTAGCAACTTTTTTTATACTCATGCCAAATATGCCAAATTCAAGTGGAACTCTTAAAGCAAAATGAAGGAGCATTAAAGATGCTTCACAATTTTTTTCAAAAATTTAAGCAGCCACAACGACAGCTAAAATAAATATTTAAACCCATAAAATGTGTAGTACTAGACTAAATATATTCCTAAACAACCCCAACAATCTTAACTAAGAAGCTAAGATGTTGGAAGAAAGTATCACACAAAGTTAATAACACGATAGAACAATGAATACTTCAAATTCCTACAACTACTTCACCACATGGTGTTAATGTCTTGGCTGTCTTAAAAATGAAATTTCTTTTCAAAGAAGAGGGAAAATATGTTCGAGAGAAATAATACTAAAAGGTAATAGTTGAATAGTTAGAAGTGCTTTTTAAAGAGTTAATTTCGTAAATGGTGAGTACTAAATTATAGTGTTGTGATGCAATCTATGATAACCCACATTAATAATAATAACCGTAAACTTAATCTGGACCATATAATCTTGAGATCTAGTGGCTACAATTCATCCCTCATTTTCATTAATTTTTAAATGAAAATGGTAATAATGCTCAATTATCAAAAATAAAAAAAAATAATCCTAAGCTTATACGATTTTCTTCGATAAAATCAACATACTCGTCGGTCCCTTTGCAGGAAAGGAAGATTTCACCACTTCCATAGCTCACTGTCGCTGATATTCTCTTCCATTAGCTATTAAACTCAAAGAGATACAAAAGCTTATACTCTCTCTACATACAATGCGATACATACAAACACAAACACAAACTAATGCAGCATTGTATATACCTCTCATCACCTCCATTCTATAGATATGATCTACTTCTTCAACAAGACAACAACCGCAGCAGATTGTATTCTTTGACAAAACCTGAACCCAATTCATCAATTAAATAGGAAAGGAAACTAGCAACCTATATGCACAGGTTCTCCCAACATCAGTCAACAATAAAATCTATTTCTGTTTACTGTACCTTTCTCGTCTGTGTCGCTAGATTTATCAAGTTCCTCTTAAGCAAGTTTGCAGATCATATCAAGGACCTTGCGGATGTGTTTTATCTTAATCATTTTCAAGATGTTGTGGTGTTGTAACGTTTCTCTTAATACATTAAGCGGCAAGGTGTCAGAAATCAGAATCAACAAGATCCTGGTCACATGCACAACTACTGGTCAGGACAGGTCCCACTGCGCGATTGCAACTTATTAGAACAGAATTTAAGGAGACAAAGTTACCAGCAGTTCAGATGCTTAGGCAGAAGTTATCGAAATTATCTGAGATAAAGACCCGTCTCACATAACCTGCATGGCATTTCCAAATCTAATACTCACGCTCAACTGAATTGAGATGAATGGTCATTTCTTCTGAGTACTCTTCTGAACAAATTAGAAACTAGAATTCGCCATGTGACAATCTCTGGTGTCAACCCACGGGCAACTCCTAGATCTAAGAGAGCACAGGCGTCCCAAAACAAGCCTTCTTTACAGTAAGAACCTATCAAGATATTATAAGTGACGGCATCCGGGCAGACACCCTTACTTTCCAAATTTTCAAACAACTTATAAGCTTCTTTAATCCGACGCATCTTGCACAAACCACTTATCAGAGTGTTATAGGTGACTATGTCTGGTTTCAGTCCACTGTAAACCATCTCTCTAAGGACGTCGAATGCATTCTGTATCTTACCAGCTCTGCATAAACTACTTATCAGAATATTGCAAGATAAGCTACTTGCAGCGACTCCCTTTCTCAACATTTCTTCAAAGAGGCCCATAGCTTTATCAACAGCCCCATCTTCACAAAGTGCTTTAATGAGGCTAGAATACGTGAACTCATCTAGAGCACATCCTCGGAACAACATATCATTTACAAGCTTAAACGCTTCTTGCAGAGCCCTCTTCCTCAAGAAAGCATGAATCAGTATATTGTAGGTTACGGTATTAGCTATGACGCCATCTAGGAACATATCCCTATACACACATAGAGCCTCTTCCATCTTGTTAATCTTAGTTAGCCCGTTTATTAAAGAATTGAATGTAAAAATATCAGCTTTACATCCTCTGCTCAGCATGCCATGGTACAGCTCAAACGCCTCTTCTACTCGTCCGTCCCTACATAACGCAGAGATTAGACAATTATATCCAACTGTGTTTAGGGAAAGACCCTTACGTGACATCTCGTCCATAATATCTTCAGCTTCCCTCAAGAGACCTTTCTTGCAGAAACCATCAATTAGAGTGGTATAAGTTATCAAATTTGGCTCAAAACCCTTGAGCGACATCTCTTCGACTAATTGATGAGCGGAGAATAATAAACCCTTCTTGGAAAGCCCTTGAATAAGAATATTGTAAGTATAGATATCTGGATGTAAACCAGCGGCAACCATATTCTCGTCCAATAAAGCTTTTGCTTCTTCAAAACGATCATTCATGACATACCCATTAATCAACGTATTGTATAGGATAACATTAGGATTTGGCACTTTCTTCAACAGCGCCCTGGCTTCATCCACTCGACCTGTTTTGCACAACCCTTGCAATAAAACACCACATGTTATTTTATCAGGGGAAAACCCCCGGATAAGCATCCGATCAACTAGTTTAGCAGCCTCGTGAACACGGAGAGCACGGCAAAGGGCAATTATGACATCATTAAATGTATTTACATCAGGTGTACAGCCCATAAGAAACATCTCTTCCAACAACTTCAAAGCATCATCAATTCTATTATTAACAGACGACGCATGTATCAATGTCTGATACACTACTGAGTTTGGTACACACCCATGCTTTGTCATGTCCCTGAGAAGGGAGCATGCAGAGTCAACTTCATTCACCATACAAAGCGCTTGCATCACTCTGCCAAACGTAAACACAGTAGGAGAGATACCCCTGCTCAGCATATCATAAATGACGTTGGGGGCAATTTTGGGACAATTACCTGCCAACAGAACATCCAAGACGACGTTATAAGATTTGAATGTAGGTTCATAACAGAACAAATTCCTCATATCAAAGAGCAACCTGGTCGATTGACCGGGCAGACCAGCTCTTCCATAATGTCTCATGATCATAATGAAAATGGACTCTTGAAATGACACCTCTTCTTTCTTCATCTGCAATAACAATCTATCAACGGTCTTAAAGTCATTCACGGTCCCAATTTTATCAACGAGAGTATAGTACACGTCAAAGGTATGACGATAGCCCTTCTGGCTACCAGCCCACTGAAACAACTCCATTGACGTGGGCACATCCAACGGGAGCTGCAGCAATTTATTCAGCTGAAATGGAGTAATGCTTGTGAACGACTTCCGGAGCTCCTCCAGGTCAAAAGGTTTAAGCAATCTCTCCCATTCATTCTCAGATTCCATCTCAGGAGGATCAATAGCATTATTGTGAATACTTCCATAAACACCACTCGGATAACACGAAGCTATATAAACTTTGGGGAATATGTGAAGCTTCTGAAAATCACATAAACTTGTTTTTAATCTCAACATGACTCTAGAGAGCGGCTTCGGAACTCTTAATTCGACTATTTATTGGACCAGTGTAGCAGAATGGCAATAATTCTCAATTTCCGGTTGCAGCAATAAATACCTTAATATAAGATGGGAATAAATCAAGCTTAATAGATAAAACCCCATTTAAACAGAGCACGAGCCTGACCAATTTACCTCTAATGGCTGAATTTCTACACGATTACAATGACGGAACCGGGAGGAGTAGGCCCGCAGCCGCTGTCGTGTGGCAGGGGGCGAAATCGCGGTGGCGCGGGAGGCCGGAGTGTTGTAGGGCGGCGGGAAGAGGGGCAATTACAAATTTGCGATTTGGGATTCGGGATTTCTGAGAACGTTGGCATCTCCCTCCATTTGTGTTCCTTTTTCGACTCAAGCTGTTTGTAATTTTTGGTGACACATAATTTAATAAATTGATATTTAGTTTTTTTTTTATATTTAATTTAAAATTTTGATATTTGAATTTTTAATATAGAAAGAATAAAGTCATAGAAAAAAAAAAGTAAATTAAACGAGAATAAAATTTTGACTACATATTTGTGTTTTATGATTACGTTTGGTATTCTGTGTCCTAACTTAAGAAATTGGACCAATTTTTGACATGTTTTTACGCAATCATAAAAAACTTACTCTCAAATACTATAATTATGTCATTTTTTAATCCAATAAATATAATAATCCATTTTTGGTATGTATGTAATGTTTGGAACTAATTCGGTGAATCTGTACTTATTAGAATAATTTGATTTGCTTTAATTGCATTTGTGAAAGAAATAGTACTGTGGGAACTGGGAAGGAGTATTTGAATGGCCTTGTGGAATACACACAAATTTGGAATACAAATCTAATTTGGATAGAAATAAATGGGACAACAAATCTTAACCGAACCAAGAGGATCATCGTCAATAGAACAAATATCAATAGCTACTACCACCAACCAGTCTAGTTTCTCCCTTGCTGGAAGAAATCATATATCTGCGCACACTAAATTTCACAGCTACTTCGTTACCATATTAAATTCAAAAGCCACCTTTAGCTTGCTAGGATGAAGTCTCTCAACAGAAATACTAAATGAAGCTGCGGAGATGCCTAGCAAAGCATAGTCGAGTGCAATGGTACATGCTTTTGGATGGATGTAAGAACATCTTGCCCCTCACAAACGAAAACTGAAACGGGATCTGGGGAACATGGAACAAAAATTGTAGTATCTCAAAGTTACTCTAGGTGTCGTCACCTCTCAACCTTTTTGGAGGGTGCTCATAATGCTTCCCAGCATTTATAGAAGATCGGTAGCAGAGACTGGAGGCATTTTCTTGACCCTGTATTGAATTGAGAAGTCATTATGCATCAGGATAGGTCATGAATACAGGGGAGGATTACCCCTACGGTGAACACAGAAAAGGGAAAAAACAAGCAACTCGAGATTGCACCATTCAGATATAAAAAACGGCTGTATCACAGAAACATGATAAATATAATTATGTTCTACTCATTTATACTGTAATAGTTGATTTGTACGTTAGAGGATAGTCGCAAGGCTTATGTATGATAAAACTGCAAGAGCATGCAGAAAAGAACAAGGGAGCATAATCCAATTGTAAATGAGAAGAATAAAGAGGGAGGAACCTTGATAGAGAATACGGGATTGGTATTATTGCTGGTAGTTTGTTTTCCAACGTCCAGCTGCACGGAAATGTTGGTTTGGGACAAATCAACTCCTGACGACTGTAGTGAACATTTTAAGCAATTCAACAACCTGTTAAACACCACAAGTTCCACATTAGTTTGATAAACTTGTGCAGTGGGAGATCTTCTAACCAAATTGAAGATGTGTTCGGTGGAGAGAGAGACAGCTTTTTTTTTGTTCGGTGGAGAGAGAGACAGCTAACAATGAAGGCAATGCAAATTAAGTGTTGAAGTTCAAGTTCATGTTTAGAAGGCATTATTAATAATTAAGCTTGGCAGCACAGTAAAAATGAAACAGGCAATATACAAGTACTACATATAACTTCTCAAACATCAAAATCTCACTTCCACTTAGTTATTATGGTTCAATTACGGAGATATAAAATTACAGAATACTAATACTA
The DNA here is from genome assembly GCF_023119035.1 of Salvia hispanica. Taxonomy (NCBI): domain Eukaryota; kingdom Viridiplantae; phylum Streptophyta; class Magnoliopsida; order Lamiales; family Lamiaceae; genus Salvia; species Salvia hispanica. The sequence goes on along the minus strand of NC_062970.1, from coordinate 31,036,586 downwards.
ACTCTTCTAAGAGCATCTTTGTGTTTGTAACTCAAACATCTTATCAATGCTTATTGCTTAATGAAATGACAATATCATTGTAATATGATCAGCACAGCATAACTAATGATTTTCCACGACATGCTAGTTTCTGTTCAATTTTGAGTCCAGGTCCATCAAATCCTCTATAAACAAATACAATGTGCATGTATAATATATCATCTACCATCAACAAACTAGACAAGTGGAGTAGGGACTACCAAATTCAAACAGGCCCTATTCTCACCAAGATACAACAAGAAATAGACATTTGTCAGATACTGTAAATGATCAGAGTAGGGTTCTATCACAGTGTTTGCCCTTGAGAGAGACACTTGACAAACTACCAATATACCCACTCACTCAAGAAGTGTTGGATTATATCACAGAGTTCAAATCATGATAGATCAAATCAACCATATTACAATTCACATACCAAGATGCTACCCATATCAAATGCAGAGAAGGGTGCATCATGATTGACAGAAAGACATAATGTGTGTATCAAACCAAATAGACATGTTACATATCAATTGGTAATTTCTTATTGCTACCTTAGCCAATGCTTACCCTTGAGAGTAGACATTTGAGATACTAGCTTCATCACTCTCACTCTTCAGTTCTTCCCCATTTGAGGAGTATACAGGAACCGAACAATCATCTGCACATGACCTACCCTGCCAAAAGTTTAATTGGTCTGCTTCAGTAAAAGATCCTTGGGGCTGGCCAGGCAAACTCTCAAATATAGCTGCTGGAAGTGGCATGGCCATAGTAGGGGCTTGTGTTGCCATGGGTGGGTTATCTGTTGATTTATATAAGGTAGCTCCAGTTAAGTCAGATTCCACTGGGTTCTGCACATTACTTAGCAGGGCAGGATGAACATCGTCTTCGTGACCATAAAAGTTTCTTTCAAATTGAGTCTGATCGACAAAGCTTGCATCTGGCCCAGAATTAATTCTCTGTCATAAATATGAGAAGTCACCACCAATAAAATATAAACCTTGATCCTACAACAGATTGAAGTTGGCACCTTGTCCATAGTTTGACTTTGGTAGCCAAGAAGATAATAATATAATAATAGTGTGTAATATAATCTGTAACCCACTTTTTCAACCCATTAAAGAAATTGTGTTACTGACAAAATTGGAATTAGCATCAGAAATAAAAAGCCAAATCTTAAATCTAACTCTATCAAATAGCAATACGCTGCTATTAACCAGAAAATGTTACAAACCCTGTGCTTTTGCTTTTATATGGATTGAACATATCACAAGGATATCATAAAAAAAAGTAGACAAAACCAGAAATATATATCAGTTAAACTACAAGAAAACCTGAGGCATGTAAGAAAGTTTTGTTGGACAGCCAACCTGCTACATGTCCATTTTTTAAAACTCGTGAGCCTATGAGGAAGGGAGTAGATTTGGAAAGCATATAATTGTATGGAAAAAAATACATAAAAGCATGTAAATTTTACCATAGGCAAACACTTTGTGGACTCCAAGCTCCAACCTTGACAAGAGCCCTCGTAGACCTGCAACTTCTCCTGTAAAAACTGGATATACTGTATAACCTGCATGAGAATAGACATCAGAATTGCTACACAAACTGTGCAACTTAGGCAAACAGAGTACAACCTACTAATGACAAGAAAAGGAGGGAGAATATGACAAAACTAACCTCCAATAGAAACGAAGCTTTATCTCTTTTTTGATCATTTTCAGGTATCAGGTCCCTCAAAATTTGAAATCTGCAACATATAAACTTTATTCATCATTCCAAGCCTCAAGCATCTTAATCTAAGTTTGCTCTTGCATAGTTTATCTGCTCAACTCAATGGGCATACGAATTTCGATTTCCCAGAAAACTTTATGAACTACATTATCCCACTAACAATTCATGAACATAATAAAAACTCAAGAAATAGGGCAAAAACATGCTGCACTTAGAATTCCAGTTGGTACCCGAATAAGACATGAAATGTCGGAAAAACACAAACAAAAACAATCCCAACAACCCTAGCTGCTGCGGCAAATATGAAAAGGAAAAGAAGGGGAAAGATAGAGTTGAACTCCTGCCTTTGATTGATTTTACTCCTCCTGCGTTGCTCCGTCTCTGAATGTTTGGAACGTAGCTTCTGATCAGCTATTTTATAGTCTGCTGAAATTAGAAATTAGAGAGAGCAGAGATACAAAATTAGAATAAACAGACGGGAGAGGCAGAGATGCCTGTTGGAGAAGAGCTATCGTTAGTTTCATCGTCATCTAGGTGGCTCGCACTTCTTCCCATTTCCAAAATTCTTCTTCGTGAGTGAGGAGAGATTAAGAAGCTAACGCCGCCGGTGGTCGGTGAAGCTTTCGTTAAACGGCGCCACTCATTTATTTGTCTCCTCTTTTGCGGGCTCTCGCGCTTTGGGCTTTCTATTATTGGGCTTTCTTCTTTTCCTGATTCGACCCAAATTCCCGATTATCATATTTCCTCTGTTACTATAAAATTACAATTGAACCTTTTCGTGATAATTAGCCACCTCAAAAAAAAATTGTAAGCACCAAATTTTCATGCCATGTACTAGGACCATAATTATACAATCGTACAATTGCAATTTTCCGCAAAAAATAAAAATGCAAGTAAACAATTAAAATTGTAACGGGCCGGGTCGGGTCAGTTGGGCCAATTGGAGCACCTAATAGAGTACCACAAGGTTTTAGAAGGGTTTAAAATGCTACTACCAGTCTACCATTACAACCACTCTCTCACACTTCTGCAAAACTTCTCATTCTTCACACCTGATCAATCTCAATCTCTCGCTACCAACGTTTGCCGAATCTCCACTTTCTTTTTCTAATATTTTTCCTGCCGCAATTTGATGTACACCAATAAAACCCCAATTTCTACCCCCTTCAACACAAACATTTCTTCAAGAGGATCATTGCCTAACCCAGTATTCTGTGTCGGCGTCCACAAAACAAGTCCCACAGATATGTGGAGAAACATCGCCAAACAAATTAGCTCAAGAGGCCCGCCCAACTACCGCCGCAATTCCTCGCTCTCCTCCACTCAAAGCTTTCTAGCCTTCACCCAAGCTTCAGTTTTCCCCAATTCCAGACGCATATGCCAGCTTAATTCGCTCTCCCCCGATGCTCTTCCGGTGGAGGGATTTCAGAGAAACAGTGATATCAACTTCCATGATATTAAAATTCCGTCATTTTCTGGAAGAAATCAATTGAATTGTTACGGGTTGTGCGGGAGGACCTATGCTAGCATAGCTGAGGCGGTGGAGGCGGAGGTGGCAGCGTCGCAGACAGACATAGATGAGGATAGTAGGGATAGTAGTGCTGATGTGCCTGTACCTAATGAAGTTGAAGAATTGTTGAATGTGATGAGGAAAGAGGAGAGGAGAGTGTATGCGAAGAAATGGAGGAACCAGAGAAATATGCGAATGGGGAATTTGAAGTACTATGCCCTAAAGAAAAGGCAAGCGAAGATTGAAACCGAGGCGTGGCAGCAGGCGGCGAAAGAATATGTGGAGCTCTTGAATGATATGTGCAAGCAGAAATTGGCTCCGAATTTGCCTTATATGAAGTCTTTGTTTTTGGGATGGTTTGAGCCTTTAAGGGATAAGATTGCGGAGGAGCAGGAGGTGATTAGGAATGGGAAGAGTAAGGCTGGCTATGGGAAGTACTTCGTTCTCTTGCCTGCAGATATGATGGCCGTTGTCACAATGCATAAGCTGATGGGGTTGCTGATGACTGGTGGAGACCATGGCTGTGCACGAGTGGTGCAGGCTGCGTGTGCTATAGGTGATGCCATTGAACAGGAGGTTGGTTGGCCAGGGCTCTTCTGATTTTGATGTTGCTATGATAGTTACATTTGGAATATTTGATTATTAGGTGTGACATTCTAGTTTAGCTAACTGAAGAAAGATCATGTTGTCTTCAGTGTTAAAATGCTGATTCATGGAAATTCTTCAAGTAAATATTGCAGATAATTTTAAATTTGCTTCTGTTATCATTTCATGCCCGTTACTTGGTTCTTGAAAACTAGAGGTGCCCTATGCAATTGCCTCACGGAATATTAATATTAACACTAATAAATAAGAAGTTGTTGGGCTTGGAAAGTATTTGCTAGAGCAACTACTCAAAGATAAAACACTGAAAAAGATTAGAAGAAGATAAGTCTGCTCCTTCTATATCAAAACATAATAAGTTGTAAGATTTGGATGGTTATGTCTACATAGCTAGTCGAAGAAAAACTGCAAAAGGTTGGAACTTCATTTGTTTGATTTTTAATATGCAATGAAGCTATTCCTTTATTCTACTTTTGTGCAACTTTGCTACTTTATGATTTTATTTTCAATGTTTCATCGAAATAGTTCCATGTATATGCCATGCCATTGTTAACGGATGATTGATGGGATTGTTTTTTTATGTTTTTTGGTTCTTTTCATGCTCACTTTGTTTTTTTTATACAATTATACACATATTTGCAACATTGTGTTGTCAATTCATTATCTTTAACATCTTAAAAATCAATTCAATCTTGTATGCAATTTAGTGTTTTATCAATCCAATATCCTATTTGGCTTTTGCAGATCATAATTAGTTATTTTTTTGTTAGATTGCCTGATCTTGCTCTAGTACGGATTGTTAATATGGCTTTGTTGGTATTGTTAACAAACCTATGTTGGACTGCATGCCCTGCGAATACAGCTTTGTTGGTATTGTTAACAAAACTATGTTGCACATGTATAGCTTAACTTATGAATTTCCTGGTGAAATTAATTCTCATCTAATCTCTGCTTCCTCATACTCAAGGTGATACACAATAGGACTGACTTTTTACAATTTCATGATGGATCAGGTGAGGATAAACTATTTCCTTGAGAAAACAAAGAAGAGAAAGGCTGACAAGGCTGCAGCGAAGGCAGGAGATGTATCTTGTGCAAATTCACCAGAAGAAGAAAAATTACGGAAAAAAGTCACGACCTTGGTGAAAAAACAAAATCTCCGAGCTGTGAGGCAAATAGTGAATAGACAAATTGAGTCTCAGCCATGGGGACAGGATGCTAGAGCAAAGGTCTAAGATCATTTGTTATGATTGAATTAAGTTTCCAGATCTTGAAATCTATATACTTCCCAATTTCAGGTGGGGAGCCGGCTCATTGAATTGATAATACAGACTGCGTATATTCAAGCCCCTGCCAATCAGTTAGCAGAGGGTCCACCTGATATTCGACCTGCATTTGTACATACTAATAGAACTGTAACAAAAGAAAATACGTAAGGGTTAAAGCATTTTTCATATTGACCTCTTATTTACTTTCATGTATGGGTTTTCTCAAGCTTCTCTTCTAACAGGAACTATAGCAGAAGATATGGTGTTATCGAATGCGATCCTATTATTCGTAAAGGTCTTGAAAGAACAGTAAGTCATTTATGTTTTCCCAGTTTTTCTAATTTTATTAAAACCAGGCAACATCAATCCAAAAGAGAATGCTTCTCAGAGAAATGACAAGAAATTCTTTTACATTGCTTTATGAGTTTTTAATCTGAGATCCATGAAGGTGTGGTTGTAGCTTCAATTTTAAAAGCTCTATGTTCATAAATCTGTTAAAAGTTTATATCTTTTACTTACAGGCTAAGCACATGGTTATCCCATATATGCCGATGCTAGTGCGTCCAGTCAAGTGGACAAGGTATGATAACTTGGTTCTTCCTTATCCCAGTCCAAATTTTCAGATGCCATCATGTTTCTTTTCTCCCATTTATAGCTCTTGCATGATTTCCGTGGTTGATTTTCTGTGACAAGTTTTTAGTTGTTGTCATTACTTTGAATTAGATAATCAGAATCACTTATAATATAGTACAACAGATCTTCTCTGTATACTCTGCCTTCACTTTTTCTTGTCTTCTCTTTTTGCGTTTGGACTGTACTTACCGCATAAGCTGAAGTAATAAAATAAGGAAACTAATAATTAAGAATCTGGCTACTAGTTGTGTTCCCTGGGGCAAATATAATTTGATCTACAATATTTAATCTTATTTGGTTGCTGAACTTGGGAGGATATATTTTATCAGAGCAATAGTGTCCACTAAAATATCAGTCTGCCCTGCATAGAATGTTTGTCTTGGCTGTGTTTATTCATTGGATTCGGACCAAGTGAAACTCAGTTGACAAAAAATAAACTGAAATTGGCAGTTTAGGCTAGCAGAACTTTTCCAGTTTTCATTGGTTAACCGAGGTGTTTTTAGGAAGTAAGGGTGAGAAATGAATAGGTCTGAATCAAAACTCTGTAAATCTGATCATTGTTATCCATATGGTTGTTGTTATCCATTACCTAGAGGTTGAACTGTGTAGAAATTCAATATGGTAATGACGCCTAGTTGTATTTCCCATATTTTTCAGTTTAGACTTTTTGGTTGATATATTATTTATGGCATCTGTTGAGGTATTATTTTCATAATTTAATATTTGGGTTCCTGAATGATGGTATCTGCTACAGTGTTAATTTATAATGTCTTTCCTCAAATGAATGCCCATTCTCAAGTAGTGGTGCCCTGAATATGAAGCTTAAAATTTGCCAATGTAGCCAAATAAATTTTTGGAACCCCCCACATGATTTGATGAATCAATGGTTTGCATTTCAAACTTCCTTTGTTTGGTTATTTTCTTTGAGTCTATCTGTACTTCTCATTACCTATTTTCACGGTTCTTAATTTGATAGGCATGACAAAGGTGCATATTTATATCTGCCATCATATGTGATGCGCACTCATGGATCACGTCAGCAACGTGAAACAGTTAAGAGAGCTCCTACAAAACAATTGAAACCAATATTCGAGGTTAGCAAGTTCAGGATCCTGTCCTACTGACAGGGAGTTAGTGGAATTAATTGTGTTTTATGTGAAAAATGTGTCATGTTTGTTCTCAGGCATTGGATACTCTTGGAAACACCAAATGGAGAGTGAACAAGAGAATTCTCAATGTTATTGATAGAATATGGGCGAGTGGAGGTCGCCTTGCAGACTTAGTTGATCGCAACGATGTATGTTAAATTACATTGTCTTTTCCTGTCAATGTTTTAAAGAGTTTCTACACCCCTTATTTCAGTAACGTCATTTGTCAATTGTCATTCTATTTTTGTCAAAATAGTTGTTCTAAACTTTCCGTTTTTTAGGACTTTTCTGCTGGGGCGAGTTTTAGGCACCCCTTTTTATATTAACTTCATTTTCCATTCTTACTTTGTCAAAATAATTGGTTCTAATCTTTTTTTTTTCAGACTCCTCTGCCAGAGGAGCCAGATACAGAAGATGAAACATTAATTAAGAAGTGGAAATGGAAAGTTAAAGCTATCAAGAAAGAGAACAGTGAGAGACACTCACAGCGTTGTGATACAGAGCTTAAACTCGCCGTAAGATTCATCTTTGTATCCTCATCTTATGTTATTTCTGTTGGGCTGAAGGCGTCTGATACTTGCATATTGGTCAGGTTGCAAGAAAATTGAAAGAGGAAGAAGGCTTCTTTTACCCCCACAACCTTGATTTTCGTGGTCGTGCATACCCCATGCACCCACACTTGAATCATTTGGGTTCCGATATTTGTAGGGGAATCCTAGAGTTTGCAGACGGTCGACCTCTTGGAAAGTCAGGCTTGCGATGGCTTAAGATACACTTGGCAAATTTGTTTGCCAATGGTGTGGACAAAATGTCTCATGATGGTCGAATAGCTTTTACTGAGAACCATTTGGACGACATATTTGATTCTGCAGATAGGCCACTTGAAGGAGAGCGTTGGTGGCTCAAAGCAGAAGATCCCTTTCAATGTTTAGCAGCGTGCATTAATCTTGCTGAGGCCCTTAGAAGTCCATCTCCTGAAACAATAATATCTCATATTCCAATCCACCAAGTACTGTTTTCCTAGCATTTTCCTAGCATGCAATAATCTAAATCCTCAGTATATCATATTACAACTTTTGAATTGAATTAATGAATCTCTGCTATGTAGAATTTGTGTTTTATAATTAATATTCTAATGTTTTGTGTAGATTCTTCTACAATTTCAAGCTTATAACCTATTTCTCTGCAAAATTACTATGCATCCAACTAGAATATTTCACTTGAATCTCTTCTTTTCTATTGATTGTATTAGGATCTAAAGTCATTTAGTTATGCATTGTCTATTTCCTTTCTGGTTTGTCGATTTGATGATTTCATCTGATATTTGCAAAGTTTTTCACTTTGATATATAGATTCATGTCAATTTTCTCTTGAAGTACTTGATGAACATCATCGTAGTGCATTCATAGATAGCTTATCTAAAGCACCACTGATATAACCTTCACTGCTCTTCTCATATTTTTTCAATTTTTGTTTATCTAGGATGGTTCTTGCAATGGTTTACAGCATTATGCTGCCCTTGGAAGGGATAAGGTGGGCTTCTTTCTTTTCTCAATTATCATCTCTCCTTAAGTACAGCTATTGGTTTTGAGGTTCTAAAGTCCAGGCCTTGTCTCATTTTGAAAGTGGACTTTATGAATATCTTGGTTTTTTGGTAGGCATGTTGATGGCATAGATATTAATACGTGGCTTAATAAATTTGAATAATCTCATCAGTTGCACACTGTGAGAATAGTTAGATGAGACACACCATGCATGCCATTTATACACTCACTTGAATTATATGTTTTCTGTATTTTTCTCACAAAACCACTCATGTCACTTCTAAATACATGGAGTACTTCTTTTTTCATATCTTATCTATTTATTTTTTATATAGTGACCCACATTTATAGGAGATGGTTTCCAATGATGATGATGAGGCTTAATGCTTTATTTCAACACTGACTGATTTTTTCGTTATAATGTATTCAGCTAGGGGCAGCTGCTGTTAACTTGGTTAATGGAGAAAAGCCCGCAGATGTTTACTCAGGAATTGCTTCCAGGTAGCCTCTGTCTCCTCTTTCCACATCAGGCCTTCTTTGCTGTTGATTTGTAATTTCATATGCGTTCCCAGTAGCCTCTTCGTATCTGTTGTAAAATGGACACACACATATATACATAGGGTTGCTTTTCCGGGTTTCAGATTTAGATCTGGTTATAACTGTAAAATAGGACTGAAATCTTGTTGTAACTATGAAATCTTGAGGTCTAACTTCATCACATTCCTCGACTGTATAATGTGCATGAAGAATATTATTGAAAAGCTTTTTCCATGATAATGCACTCATGCAGGGTCCTTGATATCATGAAGGAAGATGCAAAGAAGGATCCTGCTAAATATCCTGAAGCTTTGCATGCAAGATTACTGGTCAATCAGGTCGGTGCTATTGCTTGAAGCTTTTAGGTCTATGCTGAGTAGAACTTGGTATTTTTTGTTCTACTGTTTATATTATTGATCAGTAAATTTATTCACTATTTAATTCTATCATTTTGTCTTCCCCCCTTCCTTACCTCATGGTCTTGTATAAACGTTTGAATGAGGTTTAGGTGGATAGGAAGCTGGTCAAACAGACCGTGATGACATCAGTGTATGGTGTAACTTACATTGGTGCCCGAGATCAAATTAAGAGAAGATTAAAGGAACGCGATCCCATTGGGGACGATGCAGAAATATTTGGTGCAGCTTGTTATGCAGCAAAGGTATGGCATTGTCTGCTTATGCTCCTGCAATGTGAAGTTTACGGCCAATGTTCATTCCCATGAGCTTTATATTATTTGTTTGTCCTTTATATGTGTTATTTTACAGTTTATATCAGTGAATTTGTTCTCATGACTTCAGCAAATGCTTATTCAATTAAATTGATTTTCATTCTTATCCATCTTGTGCTTGCATATTAATTTCCACATTGATCTGAAATTCTATTTACATCTTGTAAGTGAGCATGTTCTCTAGGTTCAGTCAGGCAGCCCATGAATCTACATGTTCACATTATCTACAGATGTTTTCAAGAACATGAAACTATTATGCCGCGAAGAGCAAACACAATTGTCTTTGTGGCATGGATGTGCAACTCAAAGCATATAATTTGGTGGAAAGTCGGAAAAACAATTAGCTAATAATATATACAGTAGTATATGCCTTTAGTTACTGGACAGATTGGCTTATATTCTTCATGATATGTACCTTCTGCTTGTTTTTGCTGGATAGGTTACATTAACTGCATTAGGTCAGATGTTTGAAGCTGCGAGGAGCATCATGAGCTGGCTAGGAGAATGTGCAAAGGTCAGTGCTGAAAATAAACCCGAACTCTTTTTTTTTGCAAAAAATTACTCTGTTTCTGTTCTATTGCTTACCTACTAGAGCAGCTATGCTAAAGCACCATTTATCGTTCATTTGTTTGTTTGTGTTTCGGTGTGTGATTTTTTAATTTTTATCTTCCTCTACCACTATATCATATATCTGCAATAGATTGGCTGGAATTTATATGCTAGTCTAAATTTTTCATGTATAACTACAAGGCTTATCACATATATATTCACCCCCTATTAAATCTCATTTACTATAAACATAGCATGATTCTTATTATTTTGAGAAAACATATAACTAACTGTGCTTAACACTTCAATTGAGTAAAATTGGAAAGCATCTGCACTGTTTTGCTACAGTCAGGGAGCCTTGATACAATTTGACAGCCTTAACTGGAAATGTTCAGGTTATCGCATCAGAAAACGAGTCTGTCCGTTGGACAACTCCACTTGGACTCCCTGTGGTTCAGCCTTACCGTAAAGTAGGGAGGCATTTTGTAAGTGCTGGAATTCAAGCAAACATAAATTCTCTACCATTTTCCGAGTTAAAACAGTTGTGTTGTATTTTGAGCATCTTTTTTTAATCTTTATTGCAGATTAAAACTTCTCTGCAGGTTTTGACTCTCCAGCGTGAGACAGAAAAGGTTAGCTTTTTTTTTATAAATAGTCATCTATGAATAGAAAAAACTTATGTGCAATGGTGCATCCGCTCTAATTAAATCTAGTTTGGGTTTATTTTCCCTTGCTAAGGTTTATCAATCCCAATTAGAAATTAATCAGGGTGGATGCACCATTCATTTGGATGTACTGGAGTGTGCCTCTCTATGAATTAGGGTTAGGAATCTTTGGATCATTGTCTAGGACAGCATTGCTGTGGCAGGAATTAGCCTGACATCTTTGAGATAGTTTCCATACTCTGATATAGTAGGCATACCTAGAGGGACACGTTATCTTTCGAGTTAATGAAAGAGGAGATGATGCTATGTTGTAGTATAGATTTGGACATCATGATTAGTCATATGTTTGCTTTTGGAAGCATCGATCCTATACCTTGATCTGAAAAGGCTCAAGTCCTTATTATGGCTTTATCTTATGCTTTGCTCTCTTCATCTTGGTGATTCTTTTGGCTTCATGAAGATGGGTTTACTATGGATAATATTGACTTGTGATCCCAAACCTGTTGCAGGTGATGGTTAAGAGGCAGAGAACAGCTTTTCCTCCAAACTTCGTTCATTCCCTAGATGGATCCCACATGATGATGACTGCTATTGCATGCAGGAAAGCAGGATTGGATTTTGCAGGTGTTTTATCTTTCTGCACATATCTAAAGCATCCCGAACTAAAAATTATCGACCTTTGAATCACCTTGTATGTTGTCTGATTGCAGGTGTTCACGATTCATATTGGACGCATGCATGTGATGTTGATGTGATGAACAGAATATTAAGAGAGAAATTCGTTGAGCTATATGAAACCCAAGTCCTCGAGAATGTAAAGCATCTAGATTCCATGCAATCAACCACTATTCAACATTCTTTTTACTATCTTGGGCTAACAAATTCCTATTTGAACAGTTGTTGGAGAGCTTTGAACAGTCCTTCCCTTCATTGACTTTCCCTCCATTGCCTGAGCGGGGTGACTTTGATCTCCGAGAAGTGTTGGATTCCGAGTATTTCTTCAACTAAATCGAGCAATTCTGGTTGTCGGAGCAGCATCCATGATGAACGGGCTTTCGTTGTGCGTTTGTAGCAGTTGATAGCTTGAGTTTAGTAGGGACAGAGGCCAGCGACTCTATGCACTTACAAGCACAAGAAGGTTTCCTTGATGCATCTTAAGTGACCACATTTTTGTTCTTTCGGAGTTTCAAGAATTCATGTACAGTTCGCAGAGAGAATTCTACAAAGCGAAGAGGTGGTACAAGGGCTGAGATAGCTTCTCCACTTAAGATTATTGTAGCAGAATCCATAATCTTAATTTTTCTTTGGAAGGAGCTGACAAAACATGCTGATATTATCTGGTCCACTGTCCCTAAAGGGATACTTGTAGATTGTACATATGATTAGATTTTAAAGGAATGTAGTTGTATATATGTTACTGATTTGTGGGTAAATATTAATTTGAATTTCAAACTATTTGTCAAGATAAAAAAAAAATTATATCTATTAATAATATCAATCAAAAGGTCTGAAGTAATAATATTAATAATGTTTGGATAATGTCTTTTGTGTTGTGCGTTTTGGATTTTCTAATAAATAACGACAGCAAAAATGATGTCATTTTTCAGAAAAACTCTCTTTTTAGGAGAGAAATGTTTTCTCGAATGGGAGCTTGTTTCTTTTAATTTCTATAAATGGGAAATGGGCAATGCTATTGGAGTAATTAAAAAAAATATAACTCATTTGTATTGGCAAGGTCACTTAAAATTGAAAAACATAAATAGGAAAACCAAGTGTAAATTTAATTCATCATATTTTAAAATTCATCTTTTCCAATACTATTGAGTTTTTCAATTTTAGTATAACTCATCATATTTATATTGGCAAGGTCACTTAAAATTGAAAAACATCAATAGAAAAATATGAATTTAGTTCCGGTAGTAAATTTACATCCATTTGGTTTTTCTATTCGTAAAACTACAAGAACTGAATTCATATTTTTTGGAATAAATTTTGGTAAAAAAATTGTGATTTTAGACACCAGTGGCCCTTTTATAGATTTATGAAAATAGAAAATAATTTTTAAACTACTCTCAAAATTGAATCAGTATATGTTAATGAGCTGAAAAGAGTTTAGCAAAAATCATATTTTGATGCCTTCTCATATGTACAAAGTTCTAGCTAGAGCTTTCTCCAACCTGTATTATAACATCATATCGATCTTTTTAAATTTATTTTCCATGTCAGAATCATTGTTAGATACATTATGTATTACAGTGAAGAGTTGATTTGTTCAATGAAACCAGCCTAGCTTATTTTAGCGCAGCAGGAGGAATTTGGTAAACATGCTGCATCTTTGACTCCAGTAAGGAAACATATCTGTCAAGCATAGCGATTACAGCTTCGAACTCCATCACTTGTTCCTCTATCGTATCAAGCTGCTGAATGCAGTCGTCGAATGTGCTGCTTTTCGACTTCAATTGTTCCACAAAAACTCTTAATCCTGAGGCCACATCACCAAAGCCTTTGTATTCTTCCCCCACTCTTACATTCATTTTCTCCAAAAGCTCTAGCACATTATTTGTTCCCTATCACATTAGATAATTGAATATCATAATTCAGCCAGAAGAAGAAAATGGATCAAACAGTTAGGCAAACTCATCAACCAAACCTATCACTAGAGTTAAAGTCTGAACAAGACTACGGGTTATACAATCATGCAGACAATTTCTTCAAACCAAACATATCACAAGATAGAAGATAGTACTCCATATCTCAAGATGCAAAACAGTTTTCAATAATAGAACAAAGAAAACCATGGCATAGTAGTCAGATGGTCTATTCAGTTCACGCTCATTCTTACCAGCAACATACAGTAAAAGTTGGAAACCAACAACAGCCATGTAACAAAGGGTTAGACATCCTATGCAAAGATGTGTCACTAAAGTCAGATTGTCTAGTACACATTCAATTACCAACATCATCGCAAAATTGTTTCTACTTGATTAAATTCAGGACAACCATGTTTAGATTTGGCATGGCCTCACCAGTATCTGTTCTTTCAAATTTAACCATTCAAATAAAGCCAGATTAATGTCTCCAATTACCTGGAGCTCGCCTTTAATCATATCGGAAACATTGGTGAAAAGATCATTTAGAGAAGCAGCGAGTTGGTCTTTCTCTGTATCCTTTCCAGAAGCCATTCTAGATCAGAGCCAATTTGCCTGTCAACCAGGAGCAGACACTTAGCAGCTTTGCTCAATGCTGTTTGTAATTTCAATTTTTTAACACAACTTCATCTTCTTGAATATAAGGAAAAATGACCAACTCCTGAATTACATGCCATGACAGAATTTCTCACACATAGCATATTTCAACCATACAAATCTACTTTTTCACAATAAAGCCACCTCAAACAAAACAACCTATTCTCATGTTCACATAATGCATTATTTAATCAGTAGTGAGAAAAAAACAAGTGCTGGAATGATAAAAAAAAAAGTCGAATTAATAATGCATAATTTATGCATTTTATAATTTTCTTTTTCTCCCCTCCCTGGGTTTCCCTGTCGGTGAGCTTAATCTCATTCATCCTAATCTTCTTCTCGGCCTAGTCTCCCTTTCCATTTTATTCTCTCTTGTAACAACATTACCTCTAAATATTTTGGAGAAGTGTTGTGTGTTGCGAGTGGAGTGACAAATAAATTATTGATTAAGTAACAAATGTTTGTTGCAAGGTGTCCCTAATCACCGAATTTACCACAAATACCATACTTTCAATAGCTACTTTAGGATTTATGAGATTGAGGTTCAGTCAAATGAATCAAAAGACTTGTAAAAATATGATCAAATTATTTATTTATGAAAGGAGAATTTTCTCACAATTTCTCAAAAACCTTGTTGAGTTGCGGGAATCAATTGAGAAAGAGAGTGGCGAGTGACGACATCTTTGGCTTTACAAGAGAAAGCTCACTCACCGGCGGTGGGGGTGAGGAGAGACGAGCGTTGTTACGGCGGACGGTGAAGTGGTGGGGAAGACGAGCTGTGAGGCAAGAGGTCCGATGAATTGCAGCCGTGTGACGTGAACACATAAAATTAGGGATTTGGCGTTTTGCTATTGTTCTTAATCTTGATCTTCTTTTCATAACTTTGCCTAGTAAAATCTTTTCTGTACATGAAAAAATAGTTTTATTTATGGACTAAATATATTTTATTGAGAAAAAAATAAGAAATAAAATTAGTAAAAAATTACTTTATTAAATAAATTTTATTGAGGAAAAAATAAGAAATAAAATAAGTAAAAAAATTACTTAATAGAAAATAGAGAGAGGAAATTGAAAAAATATAAGAGAATGTTTCCATTTTGAAATGTGATTATTTTTAGTTAACACCTTAAAATGATAAAAATAAGACTATTTTTTATAGGCACTACAAGTATTAAAATACTTTCCTTTTTTTAAAAAAAGGACTGCACTTGTTAGAATATGCATTATTGGTTAGACATGAGTTTTAATGTACAATTGATAAAGTAAGAAAATTAAAAGAAAAATTAATTGAAGAGCCGTAAGTAGAGAATGAGTCTCACATCGTTAGAGAGAAAACGAATGTCTTAAATTATAAAGTTTATAGTCTTGTGGGACGGACTAAAAAGAATGTATGCTCTTGTAGTATTGTGTAACGAAGGTAGTATTATTTCTAAACTCTCTATTTAGTAATCCTTCGGTCCAGGGACGGAGATACCGGCGGCCAAGCCACCGCTCCAGCGGGGGCTTGGCCGGAACCGGACCCCTACCCCCCCCTATGCAGCCGCGCCCCGCCGGATTTCCGCCCCGGCTTCGGATAGCCTGAATTTTTATGTATACTGCGTCTGTGAGTTTCTGGAAGAGGCGAAGAGGTTGAGAGACCCCCAATTTGAAGAAGACGACACATGGTGAAATTGGGCTTCTAAATTGGGTCATTAATTATATTGGATTGGAGTATTAGACTTGGGCCTTTAATATATAATGATAATAATAATAATAATAGATAAACTAAAATAGCCTTTATTGAATATAGAAGCCCAAATTTATACTACAAGTAACGTTTCTTCTTCTCCAATTAAAATCATATCGGAGGCGCACGCAAATTACAGCAGCCGCAAAATCATATCAGAAATCAGAGGTCAAGGGTCTCCTATACTTGTAGAAAAATTAAAAGGTTTGATTCTAATTGTGATTTTAACTTTTTACTTTGATTTAATGGCATGAAACCTAAAATTATTTATTATGATTTTAATTCTGTTGCTTGAATAGGAAAAACATAATTAACCTTTGAGAATTGTGATAACACAAGTTTTTGAATCATTACAATTTGATATATAAAAATATGCAGTTGTGGCATGAATTTAACATAAATGTTTTTCTAATGCAGTATCTTACTTTCTTATTAGTAGATTACACGTTGCAATAATTTAAAATGTACGAATGCAAATTATCTAATTAATCTTGTTTATTCTTGGCTACAGTTATGCATCGATATTTTAAAAAATCAAGGAATGATTCAACTTCTAGTTTGAGTATTGCAACCCCGAATTCGACTGTGAACCAGGATGGAATCAATGTTGCAAGTTTTGAAGCTAATTCTGAAAACATAGTTAGTGACCCGAATGCGATTTTGAATCAAGAAAGAATCAATATTGAAGTTAATCCGGAAAACATAGTTAGTGACCCGGGGCTACGGAGTCCTATTGCTAGTTATGATGTTCAAATAAGGGATCGCATTCGAAGAGAATATGTCTCTAAGGGGCCTTGTCAACCGAAAGGTCATGTCTTTAGGAAAACTTCGTATGGTAAAGAGAAAAGGAGCTTCCAAGCTAAATGGTTTGAAAAACATATATGGTTGGAATATAGTGTTGAAAAAGAAGCGGCATTTTGTTTTTGGTGTTATCTTTTCAAGCCTATTAATGCCAATCGTTTTGGAGATGATGTATTCGTGAGTACGGGCTTTAAAAATTGGAAAAAGGCGCTTGCTATTTTTAGAGAACATGAAGGTTCAGCAAATAGCACACATGATCAGGCCAGAATACTTTTTGAAGGGTTTAAAAATCAAAGACAAAGTGTTGATTACAATTTGAGGAAATATGATAAGGAAGACGAAGTCAACTACCGCATTCGCTTGACTGCTTCTTTAGATGTGATTCGATTATTGTTAAGACAGGGATTGCCATTTCGTGGGAATGATGAATCATTTGCGTCTACAAACAAGGGAAACTTTCTAGAGATACTTAAATGGTATTGTGAGCATAAAGAAGAGGTAGCTGCAGTTACATTGGAGAACGCTCCACGTAATAATCAGATGACTAGTCCTTTGATTCAAAAGGAATTATCAAATTGTTGTGCTGTTGAGACTACGAAAGTTATTTTAGAAGATATTGAAAATCGCAAATTCTCTCTATTGGTTGATGAAGCGCGAGATTCATCGATAAAAGAGCAAATGGCTTTGGTTATTAGATACGTGAACAATAATGGAGAGATTATAGAAAGATTCTTAGCCTTGGTACATGTCACTGATACTACAACAAAGTCATTGAAGGAAGGGATTGACTCAGTGTTTGCTAAGCATGCTTTATCTTTATCACGGTTAAGAGGTCAAGGCTATGATGGTGCATCAAATATGCGGGGTGAGTACAATGGTCTGAAAACCCTTATACTGAATGAAAATAGATCTGCGAAGTACATCCATTGTTTTGCTCATCAGCTCCAACTAGTCGTGGTAAATGTTACAAAACAACATGGTGCTATAAGTGACTTTTTCACCATTGTCACTATGATTGTAAATACATGTGGAACATCTTGTAAAAGGAGAGACAAACTACGACAAGCTGAGCATGAGAAAATTGTCAAATCTCTAGAAAGGGAAGAGATTAAAAGTGGAAGAGGTTTAAATCAAGAGATGAGTTTAAGGCGGCCGGGTGACACTCGATGGGGATCACACTTCACTACTTTGCTTCGTCTAAAAGGTATGTGGTCATCGGTAATTGAAGTACTTGAAAATGTATATGAAGATGGTACTAATCCAGATAATAAAGGTATATCAAAAACATTGAGTATGAGGCTTGGAAGCTATGACTTTGTTTTTATTTTACACTTGATGATTGAGTTGCTTGGGTCAACAAATGATTTGTCAAAAGTTTTGCAACTTCGGGATCAAAATATAGTTCAAGCTATATCTTTGATTGATACAACTAAAAGGACTTTGCAAGACTTTCGGGAGAATGGATGGAACTAATTCGTGAGACAGGTTGAAGAGTTTTGTGTGACTAATTCCATTGATGTCATCAATATGGATGATGCCGTCAAGTTTGGTGTGCGAATGAAACGAGGGGAACGCGTTACAAATTATCATCATTACAAGGTGGAGGTTTACTGTCAGGTACGATTTCTATTTTATTTCTTAGTTATGATTATTATTAAATATTTCTTTGTATTCTAATTTCATACTACTTATAATTATTAGGTTCTTGATTTAGTTATTCAAGAGATGGAAAATCGTTTCCCAGAAACAAATACAGAATTGCTTATTTGCATGAATTGCCTTAGTCCAAGAAACTCCTTTGCTAGCTTCAATATCGACAAGTTGGTCCGTCTCGCAGAACTTTATCCGGATGACTTCTCGTGCACTGAATGTATGGCTCTCCAATATCAACTTAAAACTTATATCAGTGATATAGTTGATAAAGTCGAGTTCTCCAATATTGAAGATTTGGGAAATCTTGCAAAGATTTTGGTCGCTACCACAAGAGATAAGGCTTTTCCCTTGGTATACCGTTTGATTGAATTGACTCTGATCCTTCCTGTTGCGACCGCCTCTGTTGAGAGAGTATTTTCTTCGATGAAATTTATCAAGACTGATTTGCGAAACAGAATGGGAGACGGTTGGATGAATGATATCTTAGTTGTATACATTGAGAAGGATATTTTTAACAAAATTGAAAATGAGACCATTCTTCGACGATTTCAAGAAATGGCGACACGTCGGAAACAATTATCATCTAGAGCCTCGTAAAAATTGTAAAGACGTTATATTTGAATTGAAATTTTTGGTATTATTGTTATTATTATTATATTATTATTGTTATTATTATTTTTAAGGATTTCAGCACCGGCTTATTTGAAAGTCTAGTTCCGTCCCTGCTTCGGTCTCACTTTTAGAAGTACCCCTCCGTCCCATAAGAGTATGCACTTGTTCATTTTTAATCTCTTTCACAAGAATATGTGTTTTCTAATTTAGAAAACTATTTTGTCTCTAATAAACTGAGACTCATTCTTCACTAGTATAATTACTATTTTATCAATTGTGCATTAAAATTATTGTCGAACCAAAAGTGCATACACTTATAGGACATGGAGAGTATCACTTTAAAGGGAGTACACATTTTACCTTTAAATGTACTATAACTCTAATTGATACATTTTTTAAAAAGAAACATGGTTATTTCTACTTTTTATTCTCTTACCATCTAACTGCCAATATACAAAATAAAATTGCATAGAATCTTAACCGAATAAGAATGTTTCATTTAGAGTGGAGCGAAGAGAGTTCTTAAGGGATGAAAAAGTACGAATGGATTGTGAACTACATAAATAATTTATAAATTTTAAAATTCACATATTCAAGATCCTTAAAAAATATATTCTAAAAAGTTTCTAGACTACGCGGGTTAAAGTGCTTTTGCACTTTTTTTATCATTTACAAATCGCTTATAAAAAATTTAATTTCCTCACTAATTTGTATTTTTCAATAATTTAATATAATGAGTCTGTGTCATTAACTTTGCGAAGCCTGAAAACTATTGCAACATAAGAACAATGACCACGATTATAGCCACTTGGCTCATTGCAATATATAAGGACAACGACAACGACGAAGACAATAACTAGCATTGAAGATGAGTGATCATGCTAAAAGTAGGAGAGATTCAAAAACCTATTTTAATCATTTTTCCCAAAAATTCAATTTATCATTAGACAAGCATCAAAACAATGTTCTGTCGCTTAGGTAGAAAAAATTCCATGTAAAATTCAACAGAGATGTTGATGAGGTGAGCCAACTTTCGAATGATAGGGAGTAGATAATGAAATAAATAATATCCGATGATGATGTGGAGAAGATAGTGGAATAAATGCATTTTTTTCAAAGTCCAAGATTTACAAAATAAAAATATAAATCGATGATAATTTTTGAAATATTGTGAAATTGGAAGTGCAAATATACGAATCCCTTT
Source organism: Salvia hispanica (assembly GCF_023119035.1). Lineage (NCBI taxonomy): Eukaryota > Viridiplantae > Streptophyta > Magnoliopsida > Lamiales > Lamiaceae > Salvia > Salvia hispanica. The sequence goes on along the minus strand of NC_062970.1, from coordinate 31,016,406 downwards.
TATTACTATTTGCACATGAGATAAAATATTCGATTTATTGATACGAATGAAACAAGTCATTTAACTAGTGCATTGACCATTTGAACGGAAAGCAATTGAATGAAATACCATACTGACTACCCCAATTCCGTGTATTACCACATTTCATACCTGGCAACAGCAACACCCATTTCCTGAGCTCCCAAATTTCCTCGTATTCTCGTCCCTGCTCACTCACTATTTAGCGCAGCTTCACACGCACACATATCGAGCTCCAGAGAGAGAGAAATTCAGGGCGACGGGAAGGTTCGGGTCCCGGTTGAGGGAAGGAGAGCTCAAAAATGGGGGTTAGGTCCGCTGATTTGGGTGCTGATGGGTTGATTTCCGGCGAGAAGAACGCGGTTTCAGACGGATGAATTCCGATAGAGGTTCGGAAATTAGACTTCTTCTTCTTGTTATTATTTTGTTGATGTTGTTGGATACATCCTATTCGAGAGCCGACTATTGGGTCGATAAATTTACCCGGTAATGGATTGAGATTGGGATTTTGGGGAATTGGGGCGTCGGTCAATCTGTCACCAGAATGAGTTGCTGTAAAAGATGATACTATGAAGTTTTGTTTTTTAGTCTATTGTCGACACAGACTGGAGCATAACTGGGCCTTGAAGTATTGAGTTACCCGAATTCTCAATTTTCCTTGTTTCCAATAGTGACTACTAAATTACTGGTTGTAAATATTTTGAATGTGAGTTTAAGTATACTGGAATTAAGATAGTCGACTTTAGTAGCGGTGAGAGAGGTGGTTTTTTTTATGTGAGATGAGAGGGGGAGATCTTCTTGGAAACATCTTTATTGACATTTATGATAATAACTGTTTTGTATATTAATTTTATTTCAGTTAACACATGTTTTATTTGTATGCTAAGGTCTTCATCTTGATTTGTAGTTTAATCTCAATTTCATTTGCTATTAGGAGAATATCTTTACCGAGATTTGCATGAATCTGGCATTGTTGTTTAACGTGGAATTTGGTGGAAACACATTATTATCATGATAAGTTTTGTCACCACTGCTACTGGGCTTAAGAACTGGTTTAGGCTTTATGGAATACTTTTTTTTGGCTTAGACGACTTAAATGGACTTGTAAAACGATTATCAAATTCAACATTTGGACCTTATAATATTTCCCCATTCATGAAATTATTCAAACGTTTACTATACTCTGCTAGATGTCACTCTAAAACTTCTATATTAACAAGACTTGGGTACTGCGGCTTCTAGCTATGAGAGTAAATTATTTCCTAAATTGTGAAATGCGTTCATATAATCAGTGTAATGTAGGAGCAGTATTTGAATCATAAAATTTTCCTTTTTAGCTACTGTAGCTGAATCTTGCTTTAATATTTTATCGGTGATTTCTGACCTGTTGCATGTGATCAGGATCGCTGATGGGGATGAACACAATGAATATAGTTAAGATGAATTTGTGAAGTTGGGAGCTGTTTATATTTTGCATTCTAGTCAGGGAAGAAATGAAGGCAGGGAGTGCGGCAAAGCTGATTGTCGATGCGCTGCTGCAGCGGTTCCTTCCTCTTGCCAGGCGACGCATTGAAACCGCTCAAGTTCAGGTAAGGTTCTTTGTGTCTGTTTATGATACTATGATAATATAGTGATTGAGCTCTTCAATTTCCCGCATGGCTCCGTAGTTCGTTATGTCAAGTTATAAGGTTTATTTTGGATTATGAGGCACAATACCATTTAAAACCCGTTAGGTTCTAGCTAACGGGTTTTAAATGGTATACTTACTATGTATATGGAGGCTTATATTTGTTTGGCTAAATACATGAGAGCAAGGGATGAGGCTGACCTATGTTTACATAAGGAAAATTTGTTGGGAAATCCTAGAGAAAAAGACATAATTAGCTAAATGGCTATTGGCTGTCTGGTTATGAAATTAATGTTAGTTGAGTAATCCATGAAATTACTATTGCGGGGGGCTTTTATGTGCATAGCACCGGTTCTTGACTCTATATAGTTCTCATGATTATGTCTCATCAATTTTGCAGGATGGACAGTATCTTCGTCCATCAGATCCAGCTTATGAACAAGTATTGGATTCTTTAGCGATGGTGGCTCGACATACCCCTGTACCTTTACTCGAGGCTCTTTTAAGATGGAGAGAAAGGTTTTTCTTTTTCCGAAAAATTGGTTCTTGTTAATCGCCAGCCAACTTCAACATATAACATTCCTTTTATGAATTTATTGGTAAACGTAGTCCTAAGCTATCTTATCTCTTGAATAAATAATCCAAATAAACTCCACAAACAATCAATAAGATATAGGAATATGCCAATCAATAAGTAGCTGATTTGCTGGTTAGCATACCTTTTTCCTTTCCGGGCTAACTCATTAGAAAGCTCCAACTTTGGGGTTTGGACTTACTTAAAATATGTTGTAATATTGTCCTTGATGTTCTGAATTGTATCAATCTGGCAAACGGAGCCCTTGAACAATGTTGGGCTATGACAAGAGTATGCTTGCAAATATATGAGCCCTTGACTATAAGTACCCCTGCTTTAGAGTTTAGATAAGTGATCTTGTACTTTAGCTAAGGTTTTATTATTATTTGAATTTTTGAATGTCTGTCGAATTACTATAGCTGATATGAAGTGTTCAAGTACTGCCTAATTTATACTATCCAGCTAAGTAATAAGATATTCTTAGCTCAATGTTAGATAGCTACCCAAAGTAACTGATTTGTGCACCAAAAGGCTTCTTTGGGGTGGCGTTTTGGATGGTCAATCCTGAAAATTGACTCTTCCAAATATCCTTCCGCAGTTTGATTTGAATCAAGATTTATATGTTTTGTGAATATGGAAAGTACCAACGCTATAGGTTTCAAATACCAGAGAGAGATGCACACCTCTAGAAAATAGTGATTTAACAAACACAAACATAATGATGTTTGATAGTTTGCTCAATGTAATAAACGAACTGATTTGTCCTTGTGAATTACTCCCTCTGAGTCTGTCCCATAAAAAAATAGAGAATTTGGGAATGACATAGGTTTTAACGCGAAATTGGCTAAGGAGGAGAGTGATAGAAAGAAAAAGTGATTGGAGTATTGTTAGTGGAAAAAAGGGCCCACCTCATTAGAAAGAAAAAGTTGCTAAAAATAGAAACAGTCTAATTTTAGGAGACAGACTAAAATGGCAAAAGTAGACTATTTTTTTGGATGGAGGGAGAAGAAGACTGGCATAAGGAATCACAGTCATAGCCTCGAAGGATGTAAAGCTATTGCAATGGGAGAAGGATATCAATTAGGTTGAAAAACTAGATAAGCCATTGCCGCTTTTGTTTTTTTCTTTATTGAGTTGGATGAAGCTCTTAATTGCTTGATTGATGAAACTTTCCCTCGTACCCACTCTACATTACTTTCTAGCTTTCTCTCCAGACAATATTCCAAATCCTAACTTCCCTAAGGTTACCAAAAATGTTTTAATCTTCCTTTAGATAATCTAAGCTATTCAGCATAATTATAGGATAGATATTCACTTTTTCTGATGATCAAATCTCAATTTCAATTTGATATGAAATCATAGGGGCTTGATTACATTTTCAGATATTAACACGCAAGCTTGACTTAAAAGGTGTACATATGATAATAATCCCATCTTATATAGTGGCTTTGAATGGTTATTGTTTGATTGTCTAAGGTAGTAGGGCTATGTAGTAGGGATATATGTTATATATGTATGACCTTAATATATGTTCATTTGTATTTAAGAAGGGCTTTTGGGTTAACTATGCAGTGAATCTCCAAAAGGTGCTAATGATGCTTCAACATTTCAAAGGAAGGTTAGTCTCTCTTCATTCTTATGAATGATTACTTTCACATTCTTACACACCCTGTTAGGGCAGTTTTTGTATCTTGTTTATGTTTGTTTGTTAGTTTTTGTTTGCTTGTCCTTTTTCCTTTCATTTGTAGCTTGTATAGAAGAGTTGTGCTAATACCAGGGTGCTGTTCTAGGAAATGGTAAGATGATTCTGTGTGGAAGGCAGGATTTGAAAAATAATTAGACCCTGAATAACAAAAGAATGATTCAATGTGAGAAAGCATATCGATTGCATAGTGATGCGCTTGAAACAGAACAAACAATTTCAACCAGAACATGCATCTGATTCTTAATAGCCTAGCCTGAGAGTATCTAGCTATATCATCACACCAATTTTCTTAGTGAAGGATGTGGCATTAAACTTCTCAAGCTCTAGTCTTTTTAGGCTTCTATATCTTAGTTGCTTCTCAACAAAATCTTGATAAGGCATCTAAAATAACATAATCTAGAGAAGAACTTGGAGCTCTTCAGAAAGCATCAGAGTATATATTTTTCCTTTAACTGCATATTGTAAAACTTGTGTGCTGGGCATGATGTTGATTATGAAAATGCTGGTTTCATGTGAAACCTTTTATTGTTGTAACAACTAACAAATTATATTGTTGGTTTGATGCATCTTAAAGAAAGAAATAAATCATGCAGGGGTCCATTAAAAGATGCGAACAAATTGACTAATGGTTAAATATTAGTACTATCATTCTATGACAGTAATATGGATTGGACGTGACAGTTTTGATGCTTAAGTGGGATTGGCTTAAATGATATACTGGTCCCAGGAGAACCAATTTAGTTTTACCTTCTTTTTTTTTCAAGTGTTCTATAATACACTCAATTCTTAATAACTTTCGTTTGCTTATGATGTTTAATCATACAGCTTGCAGTGGAATGTATTTTTTGCTCTGCATGCATTCGCTTTGTTGAATGCTGTCCACAGGAAGGACTTACAGGTTTGTTTGTGCAGTTATGGTCCCTTGAATCTTTAGCTACCCATTAAAAAAATTCCTGATTTATGTTTGTAATCTATTTCCACTGGCTGGGACTCCTCTCCCCTCCATGCCCTTAAACGAGGAAAGAAGAATCAAAATTTCTAATGAGCTTCCTCTTTTGACAGAAAAACTTTGGATTGGGCTTGAAAACTTTGTCTTTGACTGGTTGATTAATGCAGACAGGTAACCATGGCTTAATCTAGAAAATGATGAATGATTGCAAATTCCAATCTGACTATCCACCTCCGCACCTGACTTCTACTACATTTATGGCATCTTTGTGTGGTGTATCTTCGGTCGTTGATGTGTATGACACCTATAAAGTTACATAATTGGATTGAGTTTTCTGTTGGCTAAAGCTAAAGTGGTTTTCACGCCATACAGAGTGGACATATATAAGTGTTTTAGAGCATAAACAATTAAACATGCCATCATTATTGTGGTTGTAGTTATGTTTATCTATAATTGTCTTGTTGGTTAATAGTAAAGTTGTTTTAGGGCATAAAAATGTCCTCACTTATTTTATTTTTAATTTTCTCTGGGTTCATTGCAATACAGGGTTGTCAGCCAAGTAGAATATCCTTCTCTTGTTGACTTAAGGGGACTTCTGCTTGACCTAGTCGCTCAGCTCCTGGGTGCTTTATCACGTATCAGGTAAGAATATGGTAGTATATTGATAACATTCATGTGCACAGCCCGTTAGCATAACGTAACAAAGGGAAAAGCTTAGCATAATATATCTGCTGAACGTTTTCTGAAAGATGTTAATTTATGTATCCTGATCCTCAAGTTGGTTTCCTTGTGTTTACTCGTTTAACACTCAGGTTAAGTTATAATTATGTTTGGAAAATAGGAAAATGAGCTTGAAGTAGTGAACAAAGTTGCTACTGTTGTTTGTTGTTACATAATTTTATGTGTATGATATGAACTGCAGCACTTTTACATGTTGGATATGTCAATATACTTGTCAAACAATACAGATTGGAGTTATGGCATTCCTAATTATTAAAAGTGGATGATGCGACTCCAAGTTTATATAACTTTGTTTCTTATATATGAGGACTCAATTAATGCCATGATCAACACAGATTTAAGGAAAATTGTTTCTTTTGGATGAACACTTTTTACAAAAACATTTATAAGCTCCATGTATAATGACCAAGCTGTAATACCTTTTATATTTAGGAGATACCTCAGTAAAATATACTGTATTTTTGTGTCAGTTAGACTTGAGAGTGATAGTCTGTATCATTTCTGCTATTTCTTGGAAATTTGGAACTTGTCGCTAGACTATTAACATTTCTTCAGTTATATCATCTGTCAATAACTTTTATTATTGTTTATGTGCTTTGGAAGCCTTTATGTTGCCCTAAAACCTGATTCAGTATTTGCATGCTTTTATTGTTCTCTACAGATTTAGTTCCGTGACTGAACGCTTCTTCATGGAACTTAATACTCGCCGAATCGATACTAGTGTTGCAAGGAGTGAAACACTGAGTATTATCAATGGGATGCGTTACCTCAAACTTGGGGTATGCCTAAATTATTCTCACTGATCTTAAGCTGTTACAAAACATTTTTGACGAAGAAATGGTATTCAGGTTAAAACAGAGGGAGGTCTGAATGCATCTGCCTCCTTTGTAGCAAAAGCCAACCCTCTAAATCGCGCTCCTCACAAGCGTAAAAGCGAACTTCACCATGCACTTTGCAACATGCTTTCAAATATACTAGCACCACTTGCTGACGGTGGAAAAAGTCAGTGGCCTCCTACTGGCGTTGAACCTGCTTTGACCTTATGGTATGATGCTGTTGCACGAATACGAGTGCAGTTGATGCACTGGATGGACAAACAAAGTAAACATATAGCTGTAAGTTTCAGCTTTTCAAATTTCCAGTCGCTTTTACAATTAATTAATTTAGTTTTGATGATTATTTACGTATTATAATTTGGGGGGTTGAAACATAATGCTTGTCCAATACACTCTTAACGCGTTACCTTATTTTGTATGCTAAAGAAGTTATCTGTTTTAAAATTTTAAAATGTACCTTTAACGTTTTGACTCATGTGAGTTTTTTCTTTGTTTAGGTTGGTTACCCTTTGGTAACCCTTCTCCTATGTCTTGGTGACCCTAATGTTTTCCTCGGCAATATTGGTTCGCACATGGAACAACTATACAAGCATCTAAGGGTAAGTTTAGAAATATAGTCTACATTGTTAGGATTTGTTACCCACATAAATAATTTTGTGCCACCTATTTGTGTGTTTCTTTATAATTTTATGCTTTCTTCTAGGATTTTTTAGTATTTTATTGATTTTATGTTTCAGGATAAGAACCACCGTTTCATGGCATTAGATTGTCTGCATCGTCTTCTGAGGTTTTACTTGAGTGTCCATGGGGATAAACAGCCTCCTAATCGTGTATGGGATTACCTAGACAGTGTTACCTCTCAACTTTTGACGATCCTCAGAAAAGGAATGCTCACACAGGATGTCCAACATGACAAACTTGTGGAATTCTGTGTAACTATAGCAGAACATAATCTTGATTTTGCAATGAATCACACGATTCTGGAATTGCTGAAGCAAGATAGTCCGGAGGCAAAGGTGATTGGTCTTCGTGCATTGCTTGCCATTGTTATGTCTCCTACTAGCCAGCATGTTGGGTTGGAAATTCTTCACGGTAGTCTTAATTCTTTATCTATCGAGTATGCCATGTCTTTTTCTTTTAGAAAATCAGATCTTATCTTACAATTTGTGCTGCATTTGCAGTTCATAATATTGGTCACTACATCCCTAAAGTTAAGGCTGCAATTGAAGCCATTTTAAGATCTTGCCATAGAACCTATAGTCAGGCTCTTCTTACTTCCTCAAGGACCACAATAGGTATATTCTAAAGCTCTTGCAAGTCTTTATGCCCAATGATGGGAAACTATCTGGGCATGTTTATCTTCACATCGCATGAAGCATTATAAAGTTGGCAAATATATATTTTGATTTATTGTTATTCATCATTTAAGCTCAGTGTTTCTAAAACTCTCTCAAGAAAGAGGAAGGTCTGGAAATCGAACTGCTATAAATTAATCTTTCCTGAACTTGTACAGGTTGATTTCTAGAAACATGTATTGAAAGGAAATTGGTATATCACATGTTGGGCCGCTCATATGCCTAACCTCTCATGTTGCTCATACCTTTCTTACAACTTAAGTGCATTCAGTGAGCAAGATGTCATTTGAATCTTCTAGTGCCACTTTAGTTCAACCTCATTCATTGTTACCATTCCAAGGGTTTATTAGGTTATTATCCAACCCCTTGTACTATCACGACCTCGTTTCTTGGGATTAATCCAAATGTTTATATTATTTGAGCATGATTTTGGCATGTATAAGTAGTCAATAGCACCAACCTTTTATATTATGTGTTTCCCGAACTGCCTCCTGTTGTATGTTCTGCACCACATGGACATAAAACTGATAAATAGTTTTCAGATGCTGTCACGAAAGAGAAATCCCAAGGGTATCTTTTTCGCTCGGTGCTAAAGTGCATACCCTATCTCATAGAGGAAGTCGGAAGAAGTGATAAAATCACGGAAATAATACCTCAGCATGGCATTAGCATTGATCCTGGAGTTCGTGAGGAAGCTGTGCAGGTCCTGAACAGAATTGTGAGGTACCTCCCTCATCGCCGCTTTGCAGTTATGAGAGGGATGGCAAATTTCATCCTACATCTTCCAGATGAGTTCCCCCTTCTTATTCAGACATCATTGGGACGCCTTCTTGAACTCATGCGTTTTTGGAGAGCTTGCCTATTAGATGATAAGATGGAAAATGATGCACTTGATGCAAAACGTATACACAGAAATGAGGGATTGAAGAGGTCCTCATTCAATTCTCAAGAGGCTCTTGAGTTCCGTGCTTCAGAGATAGATGCAGTTGGTCTTATATTCCTAAGTTCTGTAGATAGTCAGATAAGGCATACTGCTTTGGAGTTGTTGCGTTGTGTCCGTGCGTTACGACATGATATTCGGGAACTCTGCATGCAAGAACGTCCAGATCATATCTTGAAAACTGAGGCTGAACCAATATTCATAATCGACGTTCTAGAAGAGAATGGGGTAAGTGAAAGATTCGGCTCCAGCTGGTTCTGTTCTTAGAGTCTGTTTCATTTTCATGTTCTCAATATTAAACGTTTCATACCATGTTTTCAAGTATGAGTTGAATTTATTACAGGATGATATTGTTCAGAGCTGCTACTGGGATTCTGGTCGTCCTTTTGATCTGAAACGTGAGTCGGATGCTGTATCTCCTGATGTAACTCTCCAGTCTATAATGTTTGAGAGTCCTGATAAGTATAGATGGGCTCGATGCCTTAGTGAAATTGTCAAGTATGCTGCTGAACTCTGTCCTAGTTCTGTTCGGGAGGCAAAGTAAGTATTGTCTTTATGATCAGTTTTTCCCAGATATGCTACCTAAGGTTTTCTCTGAATATATGTGAAGTCTTTCTATAAAGCAGCAAGCTTGAGGAAATCATTACCCTAACAATACAATAAGCTGTGCAATTAATTAACAAAGCTGTCGTGGTTTATACATAATCAGTTATTCAGGTTCTCTATAACTGTATTCAAACAGTTAAGTTTATCATATATTGCAGATTAGAGATTATTCAGCGTCTTGCTCATATCACACCAACGGAATTGGGGGGAAAGGCTTATCAATCGCAGGATACTGACAATAAGCTGGATCAGTGGCTCATGTATGCAATGTTTGCATGCTCATGTCCCCTTGATAGTCGAGAAGGTGGTGGTTCAGTAGCGACAAAAGAACTATTCCATCTGATTTTACCTTCCCTCAAATCTGGTTCTGAACTACATATAGTAAGTGGTTGCTACTGCCAACAATCTTTTAAAATGTTTCCGTAGATCTATGTTCTGATATCATTTTTCCATTCAGTTTATGCAAATGATGAAGCCAGCCTGTAGGAAATCTCTGTTGTATAATTTATTGATTGATTTCTATAAAAGATCATTTTATGGATTCAATTCCAATGAAATTGGCATCAGTCTGAAAGGACCCTCTGAAGCTGCTAGGGAAATATTCCACTCCAAGGAAAACTTGTAGGATTTAGACAACATAAATTTGCATATAAGTAATTTAGTGCTAAGCAGATTGAGATCGAATATCTCAATTGTGATGTGTTCTCCTTTTAGAACTGGTTAAAAAGGTCCCTATAAAAGTCAAAATTCAATGTGAAAATGTTTTCTGCTTTTCCCTCGTTTTAGGATGGGGGAACGTGTATAGAGTTACAAAACCAGCACATTTCATGTTGTACAGATAAATTAGTATAGTTTTGAGAAGTAAAGGATAATATCTTAACATGCGGGATACACATTCTAACTGTTTGACGATGTGTCTTAAAGTTAAAAAAAAACATTTTGGTAAAATTCTATGAATTGATGTAGATGTATTGCTGCACAAGACCCTAATGTGCATAGCAAAGCCATATCTGATGATAATGCTGGTGAGTTTTCTAGAGCACAAGAGGCTAGTGCGAATAGCCAAATAATCATAAAGGATTGCTTTTGCACTAGGGGAAACGTTAAATTGATAACAAATGATGGATCTTTCCTCTGCTAGTATGATACTATTCTATTTGCATATGTATAGGGATTCTCGGGTGATGTAAACTGCTGACACTTTGTCTTTGTATTGTGAGTTACTCCACTTCCTCAAGAGAAAGAACATCACTCTCACACTAAATTTGCAATTGACTGGTTCTATGCTTTGTTAACTTGGCATCTCATCGCATAGCACAAATTATTTCCTCACCTGGAGTGTTTTAGCTAGTTAATAGTGTCAAATATGCTGAATTTTATGGTTGCACCCCATTATAAGATATAGGTGGTTTCATGATATTTTGGCATTGTGCATGGAGATTGGCATGGTATTAAACTGCAAAGCATGCTGAGTATTGCTAGCTAAATCATGACGTTTAGCTTGTTTTGTGAATTTGACTTGAATTTTAAAACACTAAGTAAAACTTTCTATCGATTTTATAGCAATTTCAACACGTCTATGATTTCCAGTGATGATATGTCGCCATTTCATTGGTACGTCAACCCCATTTCTGGGAAAAGGTTGTTTGTTGAAAAAATTAGGTGTGTTAAATTTAATGAAAATCAAAGGTGGTGGTATTGTGAACGTTTTAAAAGTCGTGTTAAATTTGTAAGATAGGATAAAAGTTTGATTTAGTAAGCAACCCAGTCATCCCTTCTATTTATGTTAAAGTCACGGGGAAACAATTATATTCTAATTAATATTTACTATCTCTGCACTTGCAGCATGGAGCCACCATGGCACTTGGTCACTCACATCTGGATATTTGCGAGATAATGTTCAGTGAGCTTGCATCATTTATAGATGAGGTGTCTATGGAAACAGAGGGAAAACCAAAGTGGAAGGTATATTTCCAATGGAACACTACAGACTGTTCGAGTTTCCCAGTCTTTTGTTCCGTCTTTCTCTGTCCTTCTAAATATTTTGTATTGTGTGCTACATACATCCCTTGGTTCATGATCTTTCTCAATAAAGAATTGCATAATTGCACCTACTCATTTTGTAAAGATAGTGTATTGTGATTGCTGGTCTATTACATGAACATGTCGATGAGGATTTTTTTGACATCTTGCAAAGTCTTTCCTCAAAAAAAAGTCAGCAAAATACACCCACAGGTTGTTAGGTCATGCATTTTTGCAAGGCTCATCCTCATATGGTCTTAGTTTAGGGAAGTAGAGATTTTAACAGAGTGATACATAATCAAACTAAGATCAGTCTGTATCAATACTCAATATAGCACATACCTGGCATTTTTCATTCTTGTTTCTCTCTGTCTCTAGCCTTAATTGTTGCTGTTGATTTGACTTATAAACTGGTATTTACACAGAGTCAAAAGTCCCGCCGAGAAGAACTTCGTATCCATATCTCAAATATATACCGCACAGTTGCTGAAAAAGTATGGCCTGGCATGTTAGGCCGCAAACCAGTTTTTCGCCTTCATTACTTGAAGTTCATTGAAGAAACAACCAGGCAGATTTTGACATCGCCTCCTGAGAACTTTCAAGAGATACAACCTCTCCGATATGCACTAGCTTCCGTTCTGAGATTTTTGGCTCCTGAATTTGTTGATTCAAAGTCTGAGAAATTTGATATTAGAACAAGAAAGAGACTTTTTGATCTCCTCATTACCTGGGGTGATGATACAGGCAGTACCTGGAATCAGGATGGTGTTGGTGATTATCGACGTGAAGTTGAACGTTACAAGTCAAGTCAGCATTCAAGGTCAAAGGACTCAATTGACAAGCTTTCATTTGATAAAGAACTGGGTGAACAAGTTGAAGCAATACAGTGGGCCTCCATGAATGCAATGGCCTCTCTGTTGTATGGACCATGCTTTGATGACAATGCACGGAAAATGAGTGGCCGTGTTATTTCGTGGATCAATAGCCTATTTATTGAGCCTGCACCCAGAGCACCATTTGGATTTTCACCAGCTGATCCAAGAACTCCATCTTTACCAAAATATACTGGAGATGTTGGGCGGGCAGCAACCAGCCGTGATAGGCATAGAGGAGGTCACCATCGAGTGTCTCTGGCAAAATTGGCCCTGAAGAACCTTCTCCTCACCAACTTAGACCTATTTCCTGCCTGCATTGACCAGGTAAACCATGAAGTCCGGTACTTTACTAAACTATCAGTTTTCATGTTTGCCATGGGCATTCTCACAAGAGGCTATTTCATTTTACCTAATTGTGGACAACACAAACATGTTTTTTTTTATTAAGTGGAGTAACTGATGTTCCGTGACTCCGTCTTGAACTTAATGTTTGAATTAGCTGTGCTTTTAATCATTGTATCCTCTATTAGTTTTATTTTTGATGTCCAAATCTTGCATATACCACTGGTTAGTAGTGGCTGCCTAAGTGCATCTCATATCATCATTATGGTAGTAAATTTGATGTGGCAAAGACTTCTTAATCAGGCATATTTATACACATATTAAAGCTCCATGTGTACATGTATCTTGTATGCTTCTCAGACCGGGGTATTCTCTCAGCATTCACATTACCTAATACTCCCTCCGTCCCGCTTTAGCAGTCCCATTGACTTTTCTGCACTCGTTTTGTAAAAATGATAATAAATAGTTAAAGTGGAGAAATAATAAAGTAAAAAAGAGAATAATGTAGATAAGACTCTTCTCTATATTATTCTCTTTTTTACTTTATTATTTCTCCACTTTAACTATTTATTATCATTTTTACAAAACGAGTGCAGAAAAGTCAATGGGACTGCTAAAGCGGGACGGAGGGAGTAATTTATTATTTTACCTGACACTACTGATTAGATTTAATATTTGGTGCAGTGCTACTATTCTGATGCTGCAATAGCTGATGGATACTTCAGTGTCTTGGCTGAAGTCTACATGCGTCAAGAGATTCCAAAATGTGAAATTCAGAGGCTATTAAGCTTGATCCTTTACAAAGTGGTGGATCCATCAAGGCAAATTCGTGATGATGCTCTTCAAATGCTTGAGACGCTCTCTGTTCGTGAATGGGCTGAGGATGGTGTTGAGGGTGCAGGTAGCTATCGAGCTGCTGTTGTTGGCAACCTTCCTGACTCTTATCAACAGTTCCAATACAAACTCTCTTGTAAACTTGCTAAAGATCATCCAGAATTGAGCCAACTCCTTTGTGAAGAGATAATGCAAAGGCAACTTGACGCAGTGGACATAATTGCACAACATCAAGTTTTGACGTGCATGGCTCCGTGGATCGAGAACCTCAACTTTTGGAAATTGAAGGACTCTGGTTGGAGTGATAGATTGTTAAAGAGTCTTTATTATGTAACATGGCGCCATGGGGATCAATTCCCTGATGAAATTGAGAAGCTATGGAGCACAATAGCTAGTAAACCTAGGAATATAAGTCCTGTTCTGGATTTCTTGATCACAAAAGGGATTGAGGATTGTGATTCAAACGCATCAGCTGAAATAAGTGGAGCATTTGCCACTTATTTCTCAGTTGCCAAGAGGGTTAGTTTATACCTAGCTCGAATTTGCCCACAGCGTACTATTGATCACTTGGTTTACCAATTGGCTCAGCGGATGCTTGAAGATACTGTGGAGCCTCTGAGACTTGGTGCAAATAAAGGTGATGCTGGAGGAATTGTCCTAGAGTTCTCTCAGGCACCTGCTGTGGCCCAAATAACTTCCACCGTGGACAGCCAGCCTCACATGTCACCTTTACTCGTTCGTGGATCTCTTGACGGACCGTTAAGGAACACCAGCGGAAGCTTGAGCTGGCGAACAGCAGCTGTTGGTGGCAGAAGTGCTTCAGGTCCATTAACTCCTTTGCCCCCAGAGCTTGGTGTTGTTCCTGTAACCGCTGGTCGCTCGGGGCAACTTCTACCTGCACTGGTCAACATGTCCGGGCCACTAATTGGGGTTCGGAGTTCAACAGGAAGTTTACGAAGTCGTCATGTATCTCGAGACAGTGGAGATTACCTCATTGATACCCCAAATTCTGGGGAAGATGTATTGCACCCAGGAACTGGCGCTCATGGCGTGAATGCTAAAGAACTTCTGTCAGCATTGCAAGGCCATCAGCAACATACATTGACTCAGGCGGACATCGCATTGATTCTTTTAGCTGAAATTGCCTATGAGAATGATGAGGATTTTAGAGAGCATTTGCCACTTCTCTTTCATGTTACATTCGTCTCAATGGACAGTTCAGAGGATATTGTGTTGGAGCATTGCCAACATCTCCTTGTTAATCTGCTGTATTCACTTGCTGGTCGGCACTTAGAACTGTATGATGTTGAGCATAGTGATGGAGAGAACAAGCAACAGGTTGTCAGCCTGATCAAATATGTCCAATCGAAGAGAGGTAGCATGATGTGGGAGAATGAGGACCCCACACTAGTCAGGACTGAGCTGCCAAGTGCAGCACTCTTATCTGCTCTTGTGCAGAGTATGGTTGATGCAATTTTTTTCCAAGGAGATCTTAGAGAAACTTGGGGGGCAGAAGCACTAAAATGGGCTATGGAATGCACATCAAGGCACCTTGCTTGCCGGTCCCACCAAATATACCGTGCATTACGGCCACGTGTCACAAATGATGCATGTGTCTCTCTCCTTCGCTGCTTGCACAGATGCCTGGGAAATCCAGTACCATCAGTTTTGGGATTTGTTATGGAAATTTTGTTAACGTTGCAGGTGATGGTGGAAAATATGGAACCTGAGAAAGTAATACTCTATCCACAACTCTTCTGGGGCTGCGTTGCCATGATGCACACAGACTTTATTCATGTATACTGCCAGGTGCTTGAGCTTTTCTCTCGGGTAATTTATCGTCTGTCGTTCAGGGACACGACAACAGAAAATGTGCTGCTCTCAAGCATGCCTCGTGATGAGCTCGATACAAGCATATCAGATGGTCCTGATTTTCAGCGTATGGAGTCCAGGATTGTATCAGAAGTATCACCGTCAACTTCAAAAGTTCCTGCATTTGATGGAGTGCAGCCTCTTGTCCTTAAAGGTCTGATGTCCACTGTCAGCCATGGTGTTTCCATTGAAGTTCTCTCTCAAATAACAGTGCCTTCCTGTGACTCAATATTCGGTGATACAGAAACCCGCCTCTTGATGCATATCACAGGCTTACTTCCATGGCTGTGCTTACAGCTGAGTCAGGATGCAGTGGTGGGACCAACTTCGCCACTGCAACAACACTATCATAAGGCTTGTACTGTTGCAACCAACATTGCAATATGGTGCCGGGCCAAATCATTGGATGAGTTAGCAACTGTGTTCATGGCTTATGCCTCGGGAGAGTTTAAGGGTATAGAAAATCTCCTTGCTTGTGTCTCACCATTACTGTGCAACGAGTGGTTTCCCAAGCACTCTGCTCTGGCTTTTGGGCATCTTCTCCGGCTGCTAGAGAAAGGACCAGTCGAGTATCAACGTGTAATACTTCTTATGCTGAAGGCACTACTCCAACATACTCCTGTAGATGCTGCACAGAGTCCTCACATGTATGCGATTGTATCCCAGCTGGTCGAGAGTACTCTGTGCTGGGAAGCTCTCAGTGTTCTCGAAGCACTCTTACAAAGCTGTAGCTCTATACCAGGGTCCCATCCACATGAGCTGGGTTCTTTCGAGAATGGATTTACGGGAATGGATGAGAAGATCCTCGTCCCTCAGACATCTTTCAAAGCTCGAAGTGGGCCTCTGCAGTTTGCCGGGGGGCTCGGATTTGGGACAGGCTTGACTCCGTCTGGGCAGGCTAATGCCATTGAATCTAGTGCGTCACAAAAAGAATTAGCGCTGCAAAATACCCGTTTGATGCTAGGACGAGTCCTTGACAGTTGTGCTCTTGGTCGACGGAGGGACTACAGAAGGCTGGTCCCCTTTGTAACTACCATTGGGAACTTGTAGATCGATCGACACCATGCTTCTTCGTCCTGCCTGTGGTTTATTACAGTCCATGGTTGGGAGGGGAGGAGTCTGGTTAATGTAAATAATTATTTACCTAATTAGATATAGTTGTTGTTCCATGATGTGAGGTTGATAGGTTTTGTTCATTGGTAGGAGGTAATATCTCTTGCATAAGTTTTGTGAAAACTTTGTTAGTTTATACATTTTATGATCTCAATTGTTGGTACATACATTCAGCTGTGTGGAATGAGATGTACATATAGATATTTTTGTCATGGATTACTGGGTAGCTAGATATCATCTAGGCTTTGAAGCATTTTTTAGCACTGTGTCGGACAATTTTATGTTCGTGATACTTTTTCCATTATTTATAACTGAATGTAAATTCAAACTTTGGTGTTAATTTCTAATTGTATTTTGCAGAATTAATTGATTGTATTAAGGTCAATGATTCATTGGATGTGTGAGGTCTACATATGGAGGATTTCCAATTTGTTTTCCAAGATCTCGATTGAAACTCATGTGAGACGGCATTTTTATAAAAATTTAGTATATATTCATTTGCGAATATTGTAACATCAAAAGTGATATCAATCGGGTCAAAGTCCAATAGATTTTGAGTTTCACACTAATTAAGTTGAAATTTAACTAAGTTATAAAAGTTGAACCCAATCTTAAATGTTTGGGTTTCAAGCCAGCTTAATGGGAGCTAATTGCACCATATATACAAAAAGTTTCACCAATATTTTAAATTAGTTCAAAAAGTTTAAAATCTACGTGTATCATACAAAAATTTAATTAGCGTTCCAAATTGATATATTCCGTCTAAAATTACTCTAAATTATTTAACACCGTTACTTTTTATCTGCTTTGCATTAATGCAAATCATCCTCTTACTTTTCTTAGTAGCGGTCGAAGACTAAAGTTTGCAGAGGAGGAGAATAGGCTGTCACAATAGAAGTTCAAAAAATGATAATCATCGTGCTTCAGCTTCTGGATCTCAAACCTTCTCGAACAGGGATTTTCCATAAGTCTTCGTCCATGGCCTCAGTGGTGGTCCCTTTAAAACTTGGCATGTATCTGAAGACAAGTCATCAACAAAGTCTGGCCTTGTTGAGAAGATTGACGAAGAAGCTGGAAAACAAGGATTTCCTGGCCTGGTAATGGTTTGCAGCTGACTTTCCTCATGACCGATTTTTCAGCCTCAAATACAAGGTTACTTTGATTCAAGATTCCATCCACCATCAGTAGTCAAATTTTAATAAATTAAAACAACAAAGAAGGAAATTAGGAAAACTTGAAGATGATTAATGAACAACAACTCAGAAGAGCACAATTTGGAAGCATATGACAGCAATCATTTTTTCTTTAAGCGAATTTTAGTTTTTGGCAACAACTCAGAAACGCGTAATGGATGTTTTTCATTAATGCAAAGCAGATAAAAAGTAATGGTGTTAAAGAATTTAGACGGAATGTATCAATTTGAAACACTATTTAAACTTTTTGTATGATACGAGAGTGATCAATTGCTAACTCATCATTTAATTGCTAACTACAACTATTTAAGGCCATAGGATTTTAGAAAACGTGTGGTCTACAATTTGCCATGTGTAATTTTTATTTTTATTAATAAAATAAAAAAGATAAAAAAAAGTCCAAATTAGAGTTTTGGATGAAAATGTTAATATAGTGTTTCGAAAATATCAACACAATGCTTTGAGAATGTCAACACAATGCTTTAAGAATGTTAACTCATTGCTTATATTGATATTCTACATGTATTATATTGACATTTTTTTTAAAAAATGTTGACATTTCTGTTTGGACGAAAAAATTAAAAAAATTCGATTTTTTTTTTCAAATTTTGGCGTCGGAACATATGCATGTAGGATATCGTTGGAATCCCTATAAAATTATCTTTAATTTGATATATGTTATATGAATTTAAAGTTTTGGGATTTCTTTTAAAAGTTAGTTATAACTAAACATATAGTTACTTGACATTAATACCCCTATTGACATTTTTTGTAATTAATCCTATGACTTTATTGACGTTTTTTGTTGATCGTATTGACATTTAGGGATTAATGATCTAAGCCCTTAATTTGAATATATAATGGCTATTATTTAGTTGTAGTTAGCAATTAATTTATGAGTTAGCAATATAACACTCTCCTTGTATGATATATGTAAACTTAAAATTTTTTGTACTAATTTGAAATATTGATGAAACCTCTTGAATGTATGATGTAATTACCCCGCTTAATGGCTAATCATGTTAAACGCTAACTTGAAAAATTTACTTGTAACCTCTTTAATGCATATAATAAATAAAACAGGAATATAAACTTAATAGCTAGTAATATAAAAATAAAAATGACACTGAATAAAAATGATATGAAATATTTAATGGAGGAGTAGTGATATATGGCAAGTGCTCATTAAGTACATAACTAGAGAACAAATCACAGCCACAAGATCAAAAAAATCAAGGGCTAGATTAGGTAATCAATGGTTATTTTTCGCAGTTCATTGCATACACAATTTATTTCAATACGGGGTCCAGAGCCTTTGTCATAGCGGCAAGGAGCTTAGACATCAATGTATGAGGTGCTGAGTTCGAGCCCCCTTGAAATCAGTTGTAATTTCCTCATTTCTTAGGAGTTATTAAAAAAAATTACTTCAACACGGGGGTATTTACTTCATTTCATAATTAGGGTAAAAAATTAGAGTTCACAGATTACAAAAAATCAACTCATTCACATTCCGCCTCTCCGCCTCTTCTTCTCTCAAAACCTCTCTGAAAACGCAATGATTCTTCATCTTCATCCATCATCTCCTATCAATTAAACTGAAATCGACGATAACCATCTCCGTTTCAACATCTCCATTGATCGATTCAACATCTAAATCTGTCGATTCAACATCTTTGTCTTCGCGGTACAGACGTCGTCGCCGGCGTGAGGCGGCATGTGCTGCTGCCAGACTCTCACGGCTGTCGCACCCCTTCAGCGTCATCACCTCACCATAGCCGCTGTCGGTGTGCCATTGTTGCAGATTTGCCGCCGCGACCACCGTCGGTTTGTGCTCGGAGTTTTCTAACTCCACCGCTGCCTATGTCCGCTCGAAGCTACATCATCTTCATCTCCTTCGCGCTGCCTCTGCTCACCGTCTTTGTTTCTGCTGCCGAGTCACCATCTTGGACAAATGCGCCTTGTCGTTGTTGCTGAGTACAATTAACTCTTGAATACTGAATTGAAGGCAATACTTGGTTAAAAAATGCGATGAACAAATGCATTTTGTTTGATTACTCAATCCATTTTGTTCAATAATTGGGGGTAGTTATGATTTTCTGAAGCTGAAGGCTCTTCCGTGGACACTGAAGAAGTGAAGTACTATGTTAGAAGCATTTGAAATCCTACTGAAATGAAGTAAAAACATAGTCCAATAAAGTAATAATATTTTTAAATGAAGTAATTAACTACTGGAATAAATTGAATTTTTACACTAAATAAAGTAAAAACCTTGTTCAGTGAATTTGAATAAAGCATGTGTTGAATTAATTTGAAAACCTATTGGAATGAACTAAAAATATTGAATGAAGTAACGACCCATTTGAATGAAGTAATAAACCAACTTGAATGAAGTAATACCTACTAGAATGAAGTAAAAATATATTTATTCGATAATTGATATATTGGAATGAAGTAACGACCCATTTGAATAAAATCTAATTTGGTATCTAGTTTGGTCTTTAAAATTGGTTCGAGATTGATCAAAACTCCCATTATATACAAATCTACCCCTTGGTGCAGAACTAGAGACCAAATTAGGGCCCTTAGATCTAATTTTTTATGGATGAAATGAGAAAATTGAGTGAAAATTTTCGTCCTTCATCAGATAGCCACATTACTTCAACGAGGGTCTTTTTTTGTCAAATTACATTAATAGTTTATTATTTCATTCTAGTAGGCTTATTACTTCATTACAGTAGTTAATTACTTCATTTTAGTATTTTAGTACTTCATTTTAGTAATATACCCTACTGTATAAACATAGCATTTATATTACTTCATTATCATAATTTATTAATTCATCTTATCAATTTACTACTTCATTAAAAAGAATATGTAGTTCATTTTAATGTTGAAAGAACACAACAGTTAATATAATGAGAGTTTATGAATTAAACCCATTAGTTTCTATGTGGGGGTAATATTCTGCACTAGAGCCTTCAGTTTCTTGTCCTCTGCATATAACACAGTTTGTATGTTCATTCATGTGTGCAATGACATGAATGAAGTAATAAAGTGTATGAATGAAGTACTTGCCTAAGTAATTTGAGAGGATTTCCAAAGAAATACTCGCATTCATCTTCTTTTTAGAGGAATTTTCACCTATAAATAAGAATACAGAATAAATTTACAACATATCATATATAATTATAGATAGTTCACTTGGAATATTATGTTACTTCATTTAATGTGATTTTCACTTTATATTACTTCATAAAAGACACAATTAACTTCATTATATCAATTTACTACTTCAGCAAAAAGAATATGTAGTTTATTTTAATGTGCAAACAACACATCAATTAAAGATATTACTTCATTATAATGTATTATTACTTCATTTTTAGAGTCATTTATTTCATTATAATGTTTTATTACTTCATTTTAGTAATAAAACCTACTGTATAAACAAATCATTTATATTACTTCATTATCATAACTTATTACTTCATTATATGAATTCAATATTTCACAACAACTCTATTATAGTTAATAGGAAAACAGATCAGTTGCATTACCTCATCACATAAAATATGTAGTTCATTTGAATATGCAAACAATACAACAGTTAATTTTAATTCTAAAATCCTAATCTCATACAAAACAGTAAACATATAGTTCATATTTATAGACTATTACTTCATTATCATTTTTATTAATAAAACTTACTGTATAAACAGATCATTTATATTATTTCATTATCATAATTTATTACTTCATCATATCAATTACTACTTAATTAAAAAGAATATATAGTTCATTTTAATGTGCAAACTTCACATCAGTTAAAGATGTTACTTCATTATAATGTATTATTACCTCATTTTTAGAGTCATTTACTTCATTATAATGTTTTATTACTTCATTTTAGTAATAAAACCTACTTTATAAACAAATCATTTATATTACTTCATTATCATAACTTATTACTTCATTATATGAATTCAATACTTCACAACAACTATATTATAGTTGATAGGAAAACAAATTAGTTGCATTACTTCATCACATAAAATATGTACTCCCTCCGTCCCGCTTAAGATGATACGTTTTCCTTTTTAGTTTGTCCCAACTAAGATGATACATTTCCTTTTTTGGTAACTTTCTCTCTCCAATTAATACACTCAACCACTTTTTCTCACTCCTATTAAAATATCCATCTTTCTTTATCTCTCTACTTTAATACTTACATCCATCTTCTCTCTCTCTAATTAAACACTTTAACCAATAACTCCTAAAACCCCGTGCCGGCTAAGCAATGTGTCATCTTAGCCGGGACGGAGGGAGTAGTTCATTTGAATATGCAAACAATACAACAGTTAATTTTAATTCTAAAATCCTAAACTCATACAAAACAGTAAACATATAGTTCATATTTATAGACTATTACTTCATTATCATTTTTATTACTTCATTTCGAAATAAAACTTACTGTATAAACAGATCATTTATATTACTTCATTATCATAATTTACTACTTCATCTTATCAATTTACTACTTCATTAAAAAGAATATATAGTTCATTTTAATGTGCAAACAACACATCAGTTAAAGATGTTACTTCATTATAATGTATTATTACTTCATTTTTAGAGTCATTTACTTCATTATAATGTTTTATTACTTCATTTTAGTAATAAAACATACTGTATAAACAAATCATTTATATTACTTCATTATCATAACTTATTACTTCATTATATGAATTCAATACTTTACAACAACTAGATTATAGTTAATAGGAAAACAGATTAGTTGCATTCTCATCACATAAAATATATAGTTCATTTGAATAAAACAGTTAAATAATTCGCACCTATAGTGTACCCAAAATAAGTATGCTGAACGAAAAAAAAATTCAACGAAACAAAACTCATTAACAATGAACTAAAACCATTGGAAAGTGAACTAAATACATGTAAGAAGTGAACTAAAACCACCACCTAGGCCTATCCATTTTCTCCTGCATTTTCTTCAAGAGGAGCAGTCCTCACTTCGCCTCGTTACCCCAGCAAACCTTTTGGAAGCCGTACAATGAAGACTTCAGGCCACTCTTTCACCTTGACACCAAAATTAATCATAATTATCGACGATGATGAAGACGACGACAAGCCAGAACTGCACCATCATAGCAAAGAGAAGGTTGGCGAACCTAACGTGGAACTCA
Source organism: Salvia hispanica (assembly GCF_023119035.1). Taxonomy (NCBI): domain Eukaryota; kingdom Viridiplantae; phylum Streptophyta; class Magnoliopsida; order Lamiales; family Lamiaceae; genus Salvia; species Salvia hispanica. The sequence goes on along the minus strand of NC_062970.1, from coordinate 30,993,597 downwards.
ACTCAGATATCCAAGGACCTCAATAGATGGGATCATCATCTTCCAATTGTGTCTATGTAATATTACATACACGGGTACAGGGTGAAGACAAAATTCACCCCTCAGCTCAGAATCAAAATAATCCTCCGACGATCGTATCGAAATTGAATCCATGTGATCAGGGAATTCGGATGTCGCTGATCAATCACGCTGGAGGAATGAATCATGGCTGATCAATTGCAATGGAGGAATGAATCGTGATTAATGAATAAGAAAATATCGCACTGGAGGAACAAATTGTGGATGATCAATCGCGTTGGACGATTTACGATGAAGACGATCAGAAATCTGAAATAACGTGAGATGAATAATTTAGGAATCATGCAATTTACGATGAAGAACAAATCTGGACGAATCATAATGAAGAACAAATTTTGAATTTCATATTTTTGGAAGAAATCGTAAGCTGAATTTGTTTCAGATTGTACAAATTGCGCAGAAGACAATTCACGTTGATACATCTGAGATATCGATTTCCCAAAATGCACTTGAACAAGTGTTTTTTCATAAAAATATGAAAATTTGTTTAAGCCATAGGATTAATTTGGAGTACCAAGATGTATAACTGCGATTTGTTCTCTAGTTATATACTTAAAATTAGTTAGACTTTGATCACTTCTCTTTAATGGAGTAACATTGGTAGAGCAAGTGAAGAGTCTTCGTAAACAATTTTTAATGAGAAAAAGTGAAGAATATATTAATTAATCTAAAATCAAATGAAGTAAGTATGTAAAACTATTTTATTTTATTTATTCATTTTGACATTAATTAAAAAATAAAATATAAAAAACAATACATCAAAATTGGTTGATGAAACATTTTTATGCATATTTTTGTGAGAGGGGGGAGTAGACTATCATAACCATTCTTGCAAGTTGCACCTTATTAATAGCAATACTCCATCGGGCCAATTAAGTTGAGTCAAAAAATTTGGACACTGAAATTAAGAAAATGTGTTAAAAAGTTGGAGAGAAGAATAAAGTGGAAAAGATAAAAAAAGGATGAAATAAAGTAAGAGTGATTTGATATTTTGTTTTTTGTCAAAAAAAAAGGGAAATTACTCAACTTAGTTGGGACATTCCAAAAAGAAATACAACTCAACTTATTTGGGATGGATCATGGAGGCAATAGTATTTAGGAAGTATTGCTATTTTCTACTCCCTAAGTACTCATTATGTTCCTTATTAACTGAGATATTTCTTTTCAGTATAGAGATTAAGAATAATGTGTTAAGTGGACGATGAGATGATAAATAAAGTAAGAAAAAATAAAATAAGAGAGATATAAAATAAGCAAGACGGTTATTTTTTGTCCAAAATAAAAATGATTTAATTAATTTGAAATTTTTAAATAAAATGACTCTATTAGTATGGACTAATTTGATAAATGAATTCGAGTTGGGCACGGTACATTTAGGTGTATAGGCATAATTATACATCCGTACTGATTAAATTATACTTGTAATTCTAATTAAGAATGAACTATTCTGACTGAAGTTTGATGAATCTTAATAGGTGAAGTTGTGATTACAGTTCCGTATTTTAGATGTGAAACGAAGACGATGAAGTGCGATATATTAATCGAATATAGCAAAGTATTCACCGACGCCGAACTTCTTCAACTCCTCACAGCTAACTCACAGATCTTTTACTCCTCAATTCTCTCTCTCACTCACCCACAACAGCACACAGAACATAGATTCGCGTGTATCTATATCCGAGCTCACATTCCAATCCACCACTAAGAACTAAGTAGTCTACTGTTTCGATAAGCAACCACCGAGTTGGGGATTGGCCGGATTCGCGTGGTAATTCCTCTGGCGGTCCGGGCCACTCGTGTCGGATCGGCCAGCGGATCCCTCCTCCGCAGCCTTTTCAGCTACCGGGTCTTCGTTTCCGCCATGCTCACGCTTCTTTTCCTAGCTACTCTCTCCGTCCTCCTCGCATCTCACCCATCGCACAACGACTCAGTTAGTACTCACAATTCATGACACACTCGGTTTTCTTTTTCTCTATTTAGTGCGCGATTTCCTACATTTTGACCTCAATGATTCCTGATTTAATGCATATGATGAACTTATATCACGCTCAATTAGTTTGTTGGATATGGTTCCTGTTTTGTTGATATTGAACCTAATCAGATGCTTCTTTGCTAAAAATTGTTGTGAGCAGCTTGTGGATGTTACAGGGAATGCACATGTAAGACGACCCTAAGTTTTCTAGCGTGGCAGTCAGATCCGGTGAAGACTAGGTTAGATTTGATCTATAACCAGGCAAACAATCATGTTGCATTAGTAAATGCATATGCTACCTACGCCAGAAAACTCAAGCTTGAGATATCCAAGCAGCTTAAGATGTTTGATGATTTGTCTCATAATTTCTCTGACCTCCAACTGAAGCAGGCTTATCGCGCCGCACTGCTTGAATCTGATGGTCCGGTTGATGAGGATGTCTTGAGGCAGTTCGAGAAAGAGGTCAAAGATAAAGTTAAGATTGCTAGGCTTATGATAGCTGAGAACAAGGAATCATACGACAATCAGTTAAAGATTCAGAAATTGAAGGATACGATATTTGCTGTGAATGAGTTGCTGTTAAAGGCCAAGAAAAATGGGGTCTTTGCTAGCGTTATCGCGGCAAAATCAACTCCCAAGAGTTTGCATTGTTTAGCAATGCGGCTTATGGAGGAGAGAATCGCTCATCCTGAAAAGTATGTGGATGATGAGCCGGGACCAGAGCTTGAGGATCCTAACCTATACCACTATGCTTTGTTCTCTGACAACGTGATTGCAATCTCTGTGGTGGTAATCTCTGTCGTTAAAAATGCAAAGGAGCCATGGAAACATGTATTCCATGTTGTTACCGATAGAATGAATTATGCAGCTACAAAGGTTTGGTTTAAGATGAGGCCATTGGAAGGGGGTGCCCATATTGAGATCAAGGCAGTGGATGATTTCAAGTTCTTAAATCCTTCATATGCACCTGTGCTTAAGCAGCTTCAATCTGTTAGGTTAAGGAAGTATTACTTTGAGACCAGAGCTGAGAACACCTCTACAGATGTAAACAACATGAAGTATAGTATTTATCGATGCTCAATCACCTTCGGTTCTACTTGCCTGAACTCTACCCGAAGCTGCACAAGATTCTATTTCTGGATGATGATGTTGTAGTTCAGAAGGATTTGACTGCCTTGTGGACAATTGATTTGGAAGGGAAGGTTAATGGTGCTGTTAGCACTTGCTTTGGATCGTTCCATCGTTTCTCTGAATATTTAAACTTTTCTCATCCTCTCATCAAGCAGAAGTTTAGTCCTAGGGCGTGTGCTTGGGCTTTTGGCATGAATATTTTTGACCTCAATGCTTGGAGACAGGAGAAATGCACTGAGCAATATCATTATTGGCAGGATTTGGTAAGTCACTACACACACTTCTGCAATTTACTTACCTAGATATGTTGTTGGGAATTTACTTTTCCATTATTTGGTCATTAATTCATATGGTTAATAAATTTCAGAATGAGGATCGTTCATTATGGAAGATGGGGACTCTACCAGCTGGGCTTGTTACGTTTTACTCAACAACCAAGCCATTGGACAAAGCTTGGCACGTGCAGGGGCTCGGTATCAATCCTAGTATCAGTATGGAGGAAATTGAGAAGGCTGCCGTTATCCATTTCAGTGGAGACATGAAGCCATGGCTGGATATTGCCATGAACCTTTACAAGCATCTATGGACAAAGTATGTTGATAACCAAATGGAATTTGTGCAAATGTGCAATTTTGGTATGTAGAGAGAAGCACGTTTATGACCGGAGCAAGCACAAGGTACCAGATACATATATACAAGTCATGGCTTTGAAGAACGTAGGTTCCACGTAACTTTCGCCACAAAAAATTTCTGGTAGCTGCTATTTATCTTAGTTAACGTGGATGGGCCTGGGAAACTTTTGTGTTTTGTATACTCATAAACCTATTCTTTGTAGAAGATAGGCATAATGATTTGGATATAGAGAAGACTAGCATCCTTTCACCACCAAGCTTCTTAAGCCAAAGCTATTCTCTAGTTTGGTACCACTTGTGAAAATCTGCTCATTGTCTGTGGTGTTGTTTAACGTTCTTACAGATTGGATTCCACCAAACCAAAAATGACTCTGTTTATGTATTATAAGATTATACATCAATTATATTCTAAGATTTGGCAGTGTGCATATGTGCAAAATGGGGATATGTTGTGTTTCTTCTATGTGCATTTATAAAATCTGCAGTGCACTTTTGAAACATGAAATGGAATTAAATTCTAATTTAATTAAAAATCATTTGTTTGGTAATATAATGTATAATTGATATGTAATATTTAATTTAAAGAAATTGCATACATTATACATACTAAATACATTCATTGCACACACTCTCGGAATACACACTGCACACACATAACACACATCATATCCATGACAATGATGACATGCCACACAATACATGCAACAAACACACAACATGCAACCAAATATACAACACATACTGCACCACATATACACACTCGCGAAAACACACAGTACACGCACAATATGCACACAAAACAATACTTCTGTGATATACGTGGAAGATATATTATAATTTTAATAAATATCCTCTTGATTTGATTTTCAATAATCATTTCTTGATTCTTACCTTCATTCTTTTCTTTGATTTCGATTTATTTCCAACAAAATGTATGAGTTCGCAAAGCAGTAAATACAATAGCAACTGAGTTTTTCAGAGAAAAACATGCGTTGTTAAATAGGATTCAATATTTGTTAAAGAGATTTAAATATACTCGTATGAATTTTGGTGGGAAAACGCCTTATACTAGATTGTGTTATATCATTGTCAAATTTGGTCCCTTTATTCTCGTAATAAAAAGTGGGCAAATAAAACACCTAACATATCATGAAACAATCCTGCTTAAACCCAACAATGAATTTTTTAGGACATGGACATGATGGAATCTTCCAATAAAATTATAAGCAAATAACAAATCGGCTGCAAAATTTGTTATTGACTAGATCATCTCGAGGAACATTAACAAACAATCAACCTACATATGTAAATTAACTCTAATTTTACCTAATGGAAAAAATGTTGTTGAAAGAAATGCAAGGCCTCAAAGTTGTTGATGGGGCCGGGCGGGGATGGGTTTAGCGAGGTAGGTGGGGTTAGTTTCTCCGGCCATGATGACAACTATTCTGGGCTCCATCTCCGGCTGCAAAGCCGGTGCCTCCTTCACCGACTTTTGGGTTGAAGATTCCTCCCCCGACGATGAACGCTTATATGAGCAAGCCAGAACTAGTAATGCCAGAGCCACCACTCCCATCACAAGAGCTATAGCGCCGAAGAGGTACGGAATCGGCGAGTTCCATCTCTGGAAACCGGCGTCAGCAGCCGCAGCTGTCGTGGTTGTAGGGTGTTGGATATTTGCTTCCATCTTTCTCTCTCTATTTTCTTGGGTCACTTTCTGTTTCTCCGTGTGTGTATTTATATATGAAGATCTTTGTCTTGTGACAGGTTGTACTTGAATTTGATTTTCTATACTATATATATAGTGTGTGGAAGAGAGTGTGAATAAAGGGAAATGAGGTGGAAAAGGGTTGAGGAAGAGTGCATGGGAATGGGATTAGGATGGTGATTTGTGTGTGACAGAAGCGACTCAGAACTGAGCAAATTAAAGTTAATTATTCTTGGCTATTGCTTTGCTGTATGATGATTCACATTTCTCAATGGCTTACTTGCTACCAAAGTTTCTCTTTCTTTTATTGCTTTTCCAATTTTAGCCCTGTTATTACAATGCACCTATGTGACGCATTATGTTTTCTTTCTTTCTATATAGATTGATCTGGAAAACTAATATGGTCATTTCGATTCTACTAAAGTCACAAATAAGAAAATATAGGTAAACTTGACTACAAATTTTCTAACTTCTTAAGCAATAGAAATACTCTTTAGTTTATTGCACTCTTTACATGAATTTCATGTGTATATGTCAGGTTGAAGCGTGCATACAGATTTCATATACTCCAGAGTATAAATTTGGGATCGATGCACTAAAAAATGGGATCAAAACACCGTCCTTTTTTTTCTTTTTTTTTTTATCGCAAAGGGTCATTATAAATGTTAATCTACCTTGTAATAGCTAGTTACATTTGTGCTGCATAATATCATATATGAACTCATAAAAACAGAAATGACTGTAAATTAAATTAATTTCGAATTTTTCCAAGATTTATTTTACCAGCCAAAATCTTGCAGACTTAGATTGGTATTGCTTCCACATTCATGTAGATCTATAAACAATAAATAGTAACCAAAACCAAAATTACATATTAATGTGGAATTAATGAGATGTAGACATATGACATTTATGAAAATTGAAAAACAAAAAAGGAACACCACAATAAGCAAGGTAGAAGAATGAGTGTATTTTCTTACATTGTGGGCCTTCACTCGCATTAACAGGGCCCACAAAACTTGTGTTTTGGGATCAGGTATCCACCAAATTCCACTACTTTTCATATATTTCTTCTTGTTCTTGACTACAAAAATATGTTCCACACTTTAAGTATTTGCTTTCGCCTTTCTGTTTGTCAAAAGATTTTGAATTTTTATGTTTTATACAATAGAAATAGAATCTACAAGCTTTGAGTGTGCAATAATCAAATTAAATAATGATATTGAGTTCTACACCTCTCTCTAAGTTATCATTTACGTGTACGCATATGTCCACATTGGAAAGAAAAGGGAAAGTAAAGAAGAACAAGATAGAAGGAAAGGAATGAATGAATTCATTGCTTGTCACATAGAGTCTGTGAATGAAAAGGGAATAATTTCATAGTGTGAATAAAAAGGGAGTTTAAATAATTTTATCCAGTATTATTTGTTACTACTACTTTTTCATTTTTTTGGGGAACCATCTTTTGATGGATTAGTTGGGAGCTAAATACCAATAACTGAGTTCAATTTTTTTTTAAGTGTTTGTGACCTAATTAATAGCGACGATTTATAATGGGTTAGTTGAGATAAAAGTAGGTACTTATTGAGGTAATCGGAAGTCTCTCTCAACTATTAACAAATTGAATGCGTTAATTAACATTATTGTATAAATTTTGATATAGAATGAATAGGATACCAATTGATCATTTTATTTTTGTGTATTCATCGTCTAACATTAGTGTAACTCATTATTTTATCATATAAATATATCAATACATAATGCTCCATCAGCTAGCATCTATCTATCGTCATGCACGTTCGATTGCGTGCATGGCCACAACCCACAACGAACATATGATCATTACTAAATATAGTATGGTAACCAAATATTTGGGACTAAATATAATATAGTTACGTACGTTCACAATATTCAATAGAGATAGAGAGTTTATTAATAAAGATTAATGGTCAATAGTAAAAAATCGTCAATTTCTCGAGTTTTTGTGCAAATGCATTTGTCATCATCAAACGGTGACGTGTGATCATTAATAGTAGTATTACATATTTCTCGACCAACGGCGAATCTATGGCAACCAACGAATTACGAACGTATACATGATCTTTAGCAACTATATTCATATCAATGACCCGGCATGAGTTTTAAGAAATCTAATGAAAAGTGAGTTGAAAAAGTTGATGGGATGTAGGTCCTATTTTTAAAGTATTAATTTTATAATAAAATGTGAGTATGAATGAGTTAGTGGAATATGAGGTCCACTACCAAAAATGGTAAAAGTAAAGTGGGACAAATTATGTGGGACGGTCCGAAATGGAATACTGGGTCGAATTATCTGGGACGGAGGGAGTACTATGTTTAAGTGTCTGTTTGATTTGATAGACAAAACAATCATAAGATGTAGGGGGTGTTCGGTTTGCATGATTGTATCCGGGATTAAATTTGTTGTGTGTTCGGTCATGAGATTCAACCCCACAACTCAATCCTAGATGGATAATCATGGGATAATTAGTCATAGCTAACCCCCTATGACTAAAATAATCTCACGACTCAATCCTAGATTGTATCATGGTACTATTTTATCGTGCAAACCGAACACCACCGTAATCTACGATTGAGTTGTGAGATTATTTTAGTTGGGAGGGTGACTGACTAATTATCATATGATTATCCATCTAGGATTGAGCTGTGGATTCAATCTCATGAACCAAACACAATACATATTTAATCCCGAGATATAATCTTGCAAACCGAACAACCCCTTATAGTACCGAATAGAGATGGTGCAATTAATTATTACAAACATAAATTCTTGATTTTTTTGTTCAAATAAAATTATCATCAAATATTATTTTCTAAGAATCTCATATTAAAAAGTTAAAAAAGTACTTACAACTATAAAAAAAATAAAACTGCACCCGCTCCTATTAATAATGTACGGTACCCGGCCTTTGATTGTGTTATGCATTGCAATCTCAGTCTCCTTATTTAGAGGTTTTACTAAGTTGGGCCAACCAAAAGAAAAGAGGAGTTCACGAACCTTCCAACCAAGGGTGGGAAGATGGGCCAACTATTAAGCCCAATAGAGGCGATTACCAAATCAATTTTAAAAAGAGAAAACTAAAAAGAAAACTAGTCTTATTAGTAATATGCTGGTGGAGTACTTGTCTATTTGCGGTCCTACTTTAAAAGTAGCAACATACATGTATTTCAATTTTGATAGAAAGACTTTTTCAGTATTTCATCGAACTCTGTGATCTGAACAAAAAAATAATAAACAGAAGTGAAAAGTCACTTGACAAAAACATACATGTATATATATACACAAGGCAAGTGACAAAGGAAGCAAGTAGATATATATAGGCTATTGCAAAGAAGAGAATGAGAGATCAAAAGGAGGGAACGACGCCGTATGCATTATCCGGTTGCGAAGAGAAGATCTGATCAACTTGGCCTTGCGAAGTTTTCCTCTTGGCAAAGCGGCCTTTGATTCTCGGCCTTGTTTCGGCATACGCCTTCCTTGATGCGTACCTTATCGTCTTTTCGAACTTGCGCGTCTTCTTCTTCTCCTTGTACCTCAGCACCCTCGCTTCTCGATCCATCGGGCTCAACTGAGTCGGGGCTTCGATCAAGGGGCTCGTGAATAGTTCGATAGTGCCTCGTTTGTCGCAGTGGGAGACCGACGCTTCGCATTTCATCGATGATGCTTCACTTGTGGATTCCGGGACTATCCCAATGTCCGTTGATACCTATTCTCAATAATCAACGTTTTCACTTAGCATTTCTTTTGATCAAAGTTCAATATTTTACATGCTATCATCCTAATAAATTTTGTTGTTTACATGCTCAAATGAAATGCAAGATCAGACAAAAAAAAGTGATTCGTCAACAAATATACCAATTTTCAAAAATCTTTATCGTTTAAATTTAATTTTGAGATTTTCTATTTCGACCAAAGGTGGATTACATACCATCTTCGTGGCAAAACGTGTCAAGACAATATGAGGAGTTATTTAGCTATAATTTCACAAACTTAAAATATTTTTGATTTTCCCCGAACATGAACTTTGAGATTTCTTATTTTTTCTCTCAATATATAATTTCAATCAATTTAAATTTATTTTATATATTCATTATTTTGACATAATTATGGCATCAAATTTCATTAGATATATATACACTTATGATTAATTATTTATTATTGAATCTCAAAATCCAAATTAATAAAGTAGATCTAGTAATACTTAGTAGGAATATATCATAAAGAGCATTGCAAAATGATATTTGGAGTAGAAAAGAAAAGGTAAAAAGTTAAAAATAGCAGAGGTGAAGAACTCACAGTATGAGTGAGTGATGCAGGATAAGTATATCCAGCTTCGTATCCCTTGTTGTGATAATCAACGGGAACGATGCTGTCGTCATAGCTGCTCCCTGCAGCAACACCGCAATGCCCCTGCTGATGCTGCTCATTGTTGTATGAATATCCCTCACTCAACTCATTGTAGTCCTCAAGTTCCAAATCCAAATACTCATCCAGAAACGACGGCGGCGGCCTCGCATCGCCATTCCTGATTGTATTCATCAGCAGCCACGATCCCGCCTCGTCTTCCTCGTCGCTGTAACCGTAAGGCATGGGCTGGACCGGGACGCGGTGGTGGCGGCACGCCAGCGGATTGGCCGAGTGGATTTCTGCGTCGCAGGCCTCGCACAGGGACGCCGAGTCGGCCTTGCACACCAAGGCCGCCGGGGCCCTCTCGCAGGCCTCGCACACCCCTACGCGGTCGTGCTGCGAGGCCGCCTCGTGGATGCGGGCGTCGCAGCTGCCGCAGAGGTACGCCTGGTCCGCGCGGCAGTAGACGGCCGACGCGGCCGAGCGGCAGGCGTCGCAGCTGCGGGCCCACTTGTTCACTGTTTCAGACTTCAGCATCGCACTTTTTTTTTTGAAATTTGATTGCTTTGTGTTTAGTTTTTTGATTATGTTGTGAGAGTTTGGGAGTTGAGGATTCCATTCATGTAAAGAGCTGGGAGACTACACGTGGCAGGTATTTAGTGGGTTGGAAAAACTGTTTAGTAATTTCGTGGCTATTATAAGTCGAGGTAGGACCTACGCCAGACTAAGATGTTTGCTGATGTGGCATAACAGACTGGAAGTGTTCAGTTTATTGATATAGTGCATCTAAAATAATTTTTCTAGGCTCATAAATGATTAGGAATAACATCGCTTTCTCTCTCTTTTATTTGAAAAATTGGAACATTAAGGCAATGCATGTGAACGTAAAGAAGTAGTGGGTGGTGTTACATATTTCAAATCACTTGGTCAAGAATAAAAAGTGTGGGAAAGCTATCCTGTTACAGTAGGAGCATGATGAGTCGGATAATAAGGTCAGCCAATGGGAAGATACCATATTGTGTAAGAAAAGAATTTAGAGTTAGCTGAATATAAATCTCAACCACGAGTTGAGACCTCTATACTATTTGTAACAATCTAAGCCACGTGAACTATTGGAGCCATCAATTGTCTCTCCACCGCACACTAAAATTCAAGTTTATCAAACACATATCTACTAGTATAACTGTATAATCATATACTATTATATTGTTTTATTCGCTTATTCAAGATTGAATAAAAGAGTAAAGAAAACGTTTCTCTCTAGTATTTTCACAGACTCTCAAATCAAAATTGCGTCCAAATCACGATTGATCTTACAATTAATATTTAATCTGTTATACATTACTTTAGTATTTGGTACATTAAATTATACTATTAGTCAAAGGGACGTGATCAAATGAAAACTCTAAATATTGTACAAACTTAAAACTATGATCTGGACCATTGAAAAATGTCAACAGATCACAAAAAAATATCAACAGGAAAATGTCAACAGAATTTCAATGGTAGTCAATGATTGATGTTGTATTGATATTGTATTGATACTGTGTTGACATTAAAATCTTGAAATTTTACACTGTGTTGATATTGTATTGAAATTGTGTTGAAGCTGTGTTAAAGAGTTTTGAGTTTGTACAATATATAAGTTTTCATTATATCACTGCCTACTAATTATACGCAAAAAAGTTAGATATATGACTTTTGAGCATCACCATATTTCGCTTGAGCTCTGGAACTACTTTTGAGTCTATCTGTTAAACTAGGAGTAGTATTTTTTTTACTCTGTTTCTTAAAATAATGAACTTTCTAATGTAAAAAAAAAAAATCTTTTCTAAAATGAGATGTATTCTCCAATAACAATATTTCAATCACATTTTCTTTTTATCTCTCTTACTTCATCAATTATATATTAAAATTTGCGCCCTTTCAAATCATATTTTCAAGAGACGGAGAAAGTACATGTCAATTCTGAGAATTAATTTACCATATAGACCTACACCGGGTCAAATTGAGAAGTGAGACCATTATTTTTTTTATAATTTTAGTAAAATATATATCCTATTTTTGAATTATTCAACTCTAATCAATAATCATTTTTATTAATAAATTAATAATAACTTTATAAAACCAATTATATACTTCCCCGTCTCATTTAAGATGTCCAATTTTTTTTTTTAGTTTGTTCAAGATGTCCACTCTCTGTATTTGGAAATAAATATCGCTTTACTCTTTCCTCATTAAAATAATCAATTTTTCCCTTTATTTATTCGACCAAACTTCTCAACAACATCTTAAGTGGGACGGATGAAGTACATGGTATGTAAGTAATAAATTCACAAAAGACAACAAAAGTTGAAGGCATCGGAAAATGTTAAAATAGAAAAAAAGCTAGATGTAGTACACCACTCTCTTCTAAAGTGAGACACCTTTGATATAAAATTATAATCATAACTTGTTTGATTAATTAATCTCCCGTTCGCATTGGCTACGATTGAATCGAATTAATGAGGATAATATAGACGGTAGTACTCCATATCCCTGACACGCAGTTAAAAAATGATAAAATGCTTTAAAATCTCCAACTCTTTCGAGCTCCCAAAAAAGGAGTAGATTATATTGTTTTCGATAACATTAAAAAAATGGAAATGTTTATGAAAATTTTCTGCAGGTAGAGTGAGTTTTAATATTTTTCCATCGCACCGTTTTATAAGATGATAAATCGATCGATTGGACACTATATATAGTAATTCATACTACTATTTTTTAATCAACTGCATCTTCAGAGCATATATGCTTGAAAAAATGAAATGCCTTAAAATAATAAAATATTATTATTTATTACTGTATTATTTATTTAATAGTATCCATAAAACTTCATGCCGGACTGTGTACCATGTCAAACGACCGAAGCGAAAAAACAAAAAATAAAACTATAGGGATTGTCTACAATTAAAGACATAATTATGGAGGGGGTATATATGTTGATCACTAAAATGGGTCAATTTTTGTTGACCGCATCCCTGACAGCATCCACTGCACCTTGTGCCTTGGCCTGTGCTTGATTTCCAGCCTGAAACACAATTTTAATTATTAAAAAATAATAGTAGTAGTACTAATTTATGGTAATAATTATAAATAAGGCAAGGAAATATTAATACTTCCTGGAGTGATTCCTTAGCGGATTGAGCAGCATTGCCGGCCTTCTCCAGGAGTTGGTTGCCCTTTTCCTGGGCTTGGCCCTTGGCCTCGCCGGCTTTGTAGCTTGCGCTCTCTGTGTTATTCATATTTTCTTGATTGAGAAGTTGTAGGAACAAAAGAATATGTTAATGTTGGTGGTTTGATTGAGGGGTGTGTGCAAACTAGTATTTATAGGTCGTGAGATTAGCGTCAAACTCGTGGCACCACATGTTAATATGCCAAATGCAATAATCTCAACCCTACTTCTCATTTTTGCTATAGATACTTTGTTTTGAAAAGTCATTTTAAGATGATCCGTGTTTATATGCCAAAATTGGGGAAGAAGGTTTTCGTTAGAAATAAAGGCCATAAAAATTGAGAAAATTTCCCAATAGCAGATATATTTAGGCTCCATAGATTATTGATTAAAAAAACTCATAGTTGGGCATACTTGCAATTATATGTTGGTACAATTATATATGTCACGTTAGGAGCAGTCAACCGAGCCACTATGGGTTCCTGGTATTTTGATTTTGGGATAGTGGCACCGATAGAATTTATATATGTCACGTTAGGAGGAGTCAACAGAGCCACTATGGGTTCCTAGTGTTTTGACTTTGGGATATTGACACCTAATATTATAGAACTTTCAAAAAATTGTATTTTTCTCATGAACTTTGAAATTGACAAATAATATCATGAACTTTACCATTAGTTTGTTACCCACAAATGAAAATTTCTGGCTATATTAATAGATTGAAAAACAAATTTTGAGGGTGTGCTTCAAGAAAACTTATTCTCAAATATTGAAAATTTTGAAAATCTCGAAGTTGTTGTCGAGAAATTATGAAAAAAATCTGTATCATGATATTATTTGCCGGAATTTTTTATTGGTGGTAAATAACACTCGGGGTAAAGTTCGTGATATTATTTGTCAATTTCAAAATTAATGGGAAAAAACCAACTTTTTGAAAGTTCCATGATATTAGATGTCAATATATCTCTTTGGCTTTTGAATACAAATCGATATACTATGTACTAGTAATGCTATCTTCGGCACATAATTTAAGAATACTATGTTAAATGGATGGTGAATAAAGTAAGATAGAATAAAGTAAGAGAGATAAAGAGATAGAATAAAGTAAGAGAGATAAAGAGAGTTACATTTTGCCAAAAATAGAAATGACACAATTATTTTGGAACTTTCCAAAATAGAAAAATGACTCAATTAATATGAAAAAAAAAAAGTATTAAACATTGATACTACAGATCGTGTAATAAATTATGGAAGTAGTGCACTGTGCACTTGATTAGGCCATTGGGCTCATTCACTTTTACACCAATTTAAGCTTTCTATTTTGATATATAATACTAAGGAATGTTATATTGCTAACTCAATATTTAATGGCTAACTACAATTAAATAATAGTTATTAGATATTCAAATTAAAGGCCTAGATCATCAACCCTGAAATGTCAATACGATCAATAAAAAACGTCAATAAGGCCATAAGATTAATTCAAAAAAATATCAATAGGGGTATTAATGTCAATTAACTACATGTTTAGTTATAACTAACTTTTAAAAGAAATCCCAAAACTTTAAATTCATATAACATATACTCCCTCCGTCCCACTTTAGGAGTCCCGGTTTACTCTTTTGGGTGTCCCACTTTAGGAGTCCCGGTTGAAATATTCCATAAATGGTATTAGGCCACACATTCCACTAACTCTTTTCCACTCACATTTTATAGGAGTATAAAACTAATATAAAAAATAAGACTCGCATTCCACTATACCATAAATGGGATGGAGGGAGTATCAAATTAAAGATAATTTTATAAGGATTCCAACGATATCCTACGTGCATATGTTCCGACGTCAAAATTTGAAAAAAATTTCAAAATTTTTTAATTTTTTCGTACAGCAGAAATGTCAACATACTATATAAAATATGTCAATATAATACATGTAGAATGTCAATATAAGCAATGAGTTAACATTCTTAAAGCATTGTGTTGATATTTTCAAAACACTATATTGACATTTTCATCCAAAATCCTAATTTGGAGTTTTTTTAATCTTTTTTTATTTTATTAATAAAAACGAAAATTACATGTGGCAAATTGTAGACCACGCGTTTTCTAAAATCCTATGGCCTTAAATTAGTTGTAGTTAGCAATTAAATGATGAGTTAACAATTGATCACTCCCCTATTAACAATTTATGTTTTTTTGTTTTAATATATTATAGGAGTATTAAATAAAGGGAGTGTTATATTACTAACTCAATACTTAATTGCTAACTGCAACTAAATAAAAGCCATTAGATATTCAAATTAAAGGCCTAGATCATCAACCCGAAAATGTCAATACGATCAACAAAAAAGTCAATAAGGTCATATGATTAATTCCAAAAAATATCAATAAGAGTATTAATATCAATTAACTACAAAATTAGTTATAACTAACTTTTAAAAGAAATCCCAAAACTTTAAATTCATATAACATACTCCCTTCGTCCCAAGATAAGTGACTTGTATTCCTTTCAGGGGTGTCCCACTATAAGTGACCTATTTCCATTTTTAGCAAAAAGTCATCTCTCTTACTTTATTCTCCACCTACTTTATTCTCTCTTCTCTCCTCTACTTTTCCCTCTCTCATATTTTACTCTCTCCACTTTAACTTATTTAAATACCATTCCTTAAATCCCGTGCCCAAAAGAAGTAGGTCACTTATCTTGGGACGGAGGGAGTATATCAAATTAAAAAGATAATTTTATAAGGATTCCAACGATATCCTACATACATATGTTCCGATGTCAAAATTTGAAAAAAAATTCAAAATTTTTTAAATTTTTTCGTACAGCAAAAATGTCAACATACTACTCCCTCCGTCCGCGAATAGGAGTCCCGGTTGGCCATTTTCATCCGTCCGCCATTAGGAGTCCTGGTTAGACATTTTATCTTGGGAGTATAAAAAATGACCTCACTTTTCCCTTAATTTAGAAGCTGCAATTAATTTTAATCCCACTTTGATTGCAAATAATAATATAAATGGGTCTCACATTCCACTATCACACACTTAAATTATTAAACTCAAACTTTTCTTAAAACCCGCACCCAACTCAACTGGGACTCCTATTCGCGGACGGAGGGAGTATATAAAGTATGTTAATATAATACATGTAGAATGTCAATATAAGCAATGGGTTAACATTCTTAAAGCATTGTGTTGACATTCTTAAAGCATTGTATTGATATTTTCGAAACACTATATTGACATTTTCATCCAAAACCCTAATTTGGAGTTTTTTTTTATCTTTTTCGATTTAATTAATAAAAACGAAAATTACACATGACAAATTGTAGACTACACGTTTTCTAAAATCCTATGACATTAAATTAGTTGTAGTTAACAATTAAATGATCAGTTAGCAATTGATCACTCCGCAAATAAAATGTACTAATGAATTGCATTAAATTTAAATTTTAATTGAAATTTGATTATATAAGTTTCATTATTTTCATAAAATTAATATTGTAGTAATTTATAGGAGGATTAAATTACACTAGTAAAATGTAGTATAGGAGCATCTCATCTACAATAGAAGACTAACGCACTTCCTAGCCACTGACTAGTGGCTTGGGTGTGGCGTTAGTCCACTATTGTGTAGGCTAACGCGGCGGACGAGCGGGTGAAGAATGAAAGGTCAGGCACGGACTAGCACGGGTAGCCGATCGCTAGTCCACTATTGTGTGGACGAGCGATCGACTAGTTGATTTATTAATTTTTTAAATTTATTTTGTTAATTTTTTCTAAAATAGTCTATTCAATTTTATTTTATTTTTTATGTTTTTTTTTCTAATTCATTTCGTTGTTGTTTTTGGTATTTCCTCCGTCCCATAAAAGTTGAGACAAAACTTTTAGGCACGGAGATTAAGAATTTATATTAAATAAATAGGAGAGATGAAAAAAATAGGAAAGATAAGAGAGAGTAAAGTAAATGATGAAATAAAAAAAAGAGTGATTAGATGTTTTGTCTTTTATTAAAAAAAATGACTTTAACTTTGTTAAGACGGACTAAAAAGAAATATTATAATTCAACTCTTTGGGATGAAGTGAGTATCTTTTATTTCGAGATATTTAGGAAATGACTAGGCTATTGCCTATTGGTAACTACTATACTCTTGCTAGTATATTTAGGAGTATTGCGTAAAACAGTTGTTTCAAATTTGAATTAGAGCACTCCCAATGGCGACGGCGAAAATCCGGCGATTTTTCGCCGGATATCGCCGACTTATCGCCGGCCATTGGGAGGAGTTCGGCGATTTTTCGGCGCGCTTTTTCTACCAGGGGGATATTGCCGATATCATGTATGCGTGCATCATCATGCATAACATGATCATCGATGATGAACACGAAGGCGTCCTCGACGTCACCAACGACCCAAGTGTTGCATCATCGAGTCACGGTGTCTCAACCGGGTCCGCCCGCCAGGGTGTACCGCACGACGAACATGAACGGTTCCAGGCGTTCATGGACATACACCAGAAGGAGGCCCATCAAGCACTACAACACGATATCATCGAAGAATTGTGGGCAAATAGAAACCGCGCCCACCGCCCTTGAATTTTTTTTTTGATTTTTTTTTTCCATTCGTGTACTTTTTTTTTTTTTTTTTTCTTCGTTGTAATGTGTACCCGTGTTTAATACAACTTTATTACTATTATTTGTTTTATCTTATAAATTAAATAAGCTAGCTTTATTATATATAAAAATAAAACAATTAAATTAGTGATGATGTAAAAATGAAATGTTGAGTTAGGGAGAAATAATGGAGAAATAAGGGAGAAACCATTGCAAAGATTGGCTAAAAGTTGGCTAAAAATTGGGGATAAATTTTGGTGCTGATGTGGCGCTGATGTGGCAGGAGTTAGGGAGAAATAAGGGAGTTTATCCCCAAACCATTGAGAGTGCTCTTAAACGTTGTTCTTAAACCTCGCCACAACCTTAAACCCTAGTAAAATCAACACGCCACAGTCGGTCGGAGGCGCAGGCATATAATATCTGATTCACTGAATTTGCGGCGGCGCCGATAATTGACTCCGCTGTGCGGCTCGCGTGAGTATGAATCATGAACCCTAGAAAATCTTACTTTGTAACGATTTTGCACTGTGATTGTAAAAATATTGAATTTGGTTTTCTACCTTTGAAGAATTTGATGTTTCCCTTTCCTGAACCCGTGTTTCATCATTTAGGGGAAAGTATTTGTGGAGCTGGCAATGAACAATAGCGACAAGAAGAAGAAGAAGGTGAAGGTAAGAAAAGCTTCAACTGACGTCAAAGTTGTTGCTGCGATGGTTGAAACTCGGCCGGTGAAAGGTAATCTAACTGCTTCAATTGATCATACTCGTGATGGGAGAGGAGTCACTGAGATATGGTATTGGCAGATGCAACACCTGCAGGAAAGAAAATGAGTCAGAAATTGAGTGATAAAAAAAGAAAGAAGAGCCGGCCAGCCAGAAGAGATGCTGAGCCTGAGAGCATTGTTCCCAGCCTTACCAATGAAATTGAAGATACAATTCCTAATAAACCAAGTAAGGCAAATTTGCTAAAACAAAGTAAAAAGAAGAGGAAGAATGTTGAGAGTATCAGCCACTTTGATAAATCCAACGACAAAAAAGATGCATCTGAAGAGTGTAATGGTAAGAAAAATTATAGAATTCCCATTGCTTTATATCTCAACTTTTAAGTATTGCAATCATGTGTTCCATCTGTGATGCTTTGTTCTAGCAGTAGTTTTTACCTTGACCCTGTTTCTTATGCCTTTGGTCTATAGCCTTCTTCAGAAGGACGTAAATCATTCGATAGTCAATGAATGGGAACTGATGTCTGAGTATCTTGTTGGTGTGTGATAATGTGTGAAAATGGAACTGTCAAAAAATTTCATACGAAACTAGGCTGAGTAATCTCATCACCTCAGTATAAGAGGTTGTTATTTGTTGAGACTTATTTGGATAGTGTTTGGATTCTGGATTAAATTACTTCTTAATAGTTATTGGATGACAGATTCTATACCTGGAGAACAATTTTCAATTTCTGGAAGAATTAGTGAGGGTGATGCTGAAGCCGCAAGGAACACCAGAAAAGGTAAAAAAAAAAAAAAGTTAATGTTTTGCTGCAAATTTTTCAGTTATCTTTGCTTCCTTTTATGTTTCAAATAACTGAATCCTTTTGTTGTTAGGTAAGTCAAAACATCCCGAAAGAAAGAAAAAGAAAAGGCAGCTAGTGTCAAATCATATACCCTCTGACAATTTGCTGGAAACAAGAGAAGAGAACGTAGAAGATGAAGTTTATCAGATGTCTTCTGGGGATGAAGATTACTCGAAAGGAATGAAAAGTATGATCTTATATTAAAAAGTTTCTTTTTATGTGGGATGATCTTTTGCAAATTTCTGTTGTTGTGCATAGATTCATAAAACATGATCATTCTAGATGGACAGAGGTTTATGTAGAACTTCCAATAGTGATACTATTTCCTTTTTCCTCATCATACACATGATATTGCATACAGATTTGTGAAACATGATCATTCTAAATGCACGGGGTTTATATAGAACTTCCAATAGTGATGCTATTTCCTTTTTCCTCTTCATACATGTGATAACAAATGCCTTTACACATGTTAGCTAGGGTTTAGGGTGGATTAGAATCGCATTTTTATGGTTAAGTGGCTTTTTTCATCATACGTTTGTATGATTAGCAAAATGAAGCCTATTGGATGTAATAGTATTTATTTGTCTATTTAAGATCTGTGGGTTGATGTTAATGTTGATGTGTCCTCTATTTCAACCTGTTGAAATATATTGGTTGATTTAGCCTGTTTAAACAATATAGTTTGTTTATGTGTAAATTTATTTTTCGTCATAAATTAACACCAACTGGGCATGCTTTAGCTCGCTCGAGTGAAGAGAAATGGTCACATAGGACTCTCTCTGTCTCTACGACAACGCATATTCGAGTTCTAGCCTAAGTGGAATTATAATTTTCATAATTGTTCCATTTTCGACATTAATGAAGGTTCTCTGTTTGTTCAGAATGGATCACACACTATCATCAGAGTAGACCTGGGCTGGAGGTTTTGCAAGAGAGGATTGATGACTTCATAATGGCTCATGAGGCAAGAGAGGAGCAGGTAATGGTTTTATTCTGCAGCATACCACATTACAACATATGATGAAAGGTAGCACTGTGAAATCATTGCTGATAGTGTGCTAAAATCTTTGGCTAAACAAGAAATACTGGTTGTAGGACTGGGTTTGTTCTTGTAAAGGATATACTGTATAATTTTTTTTATATAAATTAGTATATGCTGCTCTTTCTCATTCATTTGTATCACGACCTCTATGATCTGCTTTCTTCTTCGTCAGACTTCTGTTGACCTTTTGATTCATGCAGGCTAAAGCAGAGCGGCTGGCCCAAGCTGCAGAAGGTGGATGGACTGTTGTTGTGCATCAGAAAGGTCGTAAGAAGAGTACTGAAGCTGAAAGTGGAATTGCTGTTGGTTCTGTGGCCCAAGCTGCAGTCCTTGACAAGATGGGAAAGAAGAAAAAGAAGGAAGTTGGCCTAGATTTCTACCAGTTCAACAGAAGGGAAGCACATAGAAATGGTACGTTCTTCGAAATCTCTTGTGCTAACTTTCATAGTGTAATGCATTCTATGTTAAATAGCCCGTACATTTAATTTGTTCTATATGTTTTAAAGAGGCTGGTGAAAGGATTATGTTTATGGTAGTCTGATTCTTGCAAGCATCAGAGTCCCTTTCTGTTTTTCATTCTCTGATATGCTTCTCCTCTCATCTGCAATGTTAAATTTTCCAAAGTTGATTTAACTTGCCAAATAATTCCTCGTGCCAATTAATGTTGTTTTAGAACACCTCCTTTTTTATACATTATTAACTTGTTAAGTTTTGAGAATAAGGTGATGCTACTCGCTTTCTCATACTGAAATGTGTGTTGGTTGTGAATGCAGAGATCATGATGCTGCAAAGCAAATTTGAGCAGGATAAAAAACGCATACAACAGATGCGAGCTGCAAGGAAATTCCATCCCTACTAACTTGCTTACCTGGCCCTGATAAGAGTCGAATCTCCTCCCACCGTCATTCACTGCTTTTCCTTGATGGTCGTTGGATCTTAAGTTTTTCGCTCATCTTTTGTAGATTCAAGGTTGAGTCGTGTTCTTGAGAGAGATCTAGGTTCACTCTGACGAGCATTGTTGTATCTGCTTTACCTCTACCAATTGGCTTTGTCGGATTGTATTTGGATATATACTGCGGCTACAGAGCAATTTTTTGAAGTAGAAATCCATATAGCGAAATTATTGATGGCTAGTGGACTTGAAACTGTCAGTCCCATTTTTACATAAATTTGCGAGATTCAAATTGAGCTTTCGATAATAATAGACCTCTTCATTGTTTCTGTAATGAAATATTTTAGTTCAAGAAAAACATAGCTACTTTAAATGATAGAATAAATACTTATAACCTAAAAACTTATATATTAAAGTTTCAAACATATTCAATAATCTCATACTTAAAATACATATCAAAGCATACGTAGATAAAGCAAAAATGATAAGTTCGATATAAAGCGGTGATATATAGGTCAGATGAAACCAACATACTAAAATTTACTACTTCACTTGTTAATTGGTATCATGAGAAAATACCACTGATCATTTGTCACAAAAATAAACTTATTAATGGTTTTATTTATCGATCTTTTGAATTATGCAACATTTTATAATAGAAAGTGAGTCCTCCAAAGTCCAAACAATCGTTTGGATAAAAATTTACATCTCATATATGCAGCTAAAAATTCATTGATAAAAAAATAAAGCGTATGAAATGTGATTGCATTAATAAAGCGAAATCTTGAAAAGTAGCAAGAAAAGATAATACAAAAAAAATCTTGAAAACATCGTAGTCCAATAATTTACAAGAAAGTTTTGTACATTTATTGAATCCAAAAGGTCGTAGCTGGTTTAGGCGAATATACAGTTCCACTATTTAACCTGCTTGTCAATCTCTACCAATCTATCTTCTATTTCTCCAAAGTGGTTAATCTCCTCAGCAACTCCTTCCTGCACAAAACCATAAAAGCTACATCTATCAATATACATATCTTAATTAATGACAATAATCTGAAGTGATACAATGTGTATAGTTTGTTCACCTCATTAGTTGTCTGTCTAATGCTGCAGTGGAAACAAATCCCCGATTCTCCTCAGCCCGTCGGAGAAGATAGGGAACGATGTGCTCCACCGGCCCATACGGCAAATACTTGCTCACTTTGAATCCGGCATTCCTTAACCCGAAAGAATACGCCTCCGCCATCCCATATAGCTGCGCAAAATGCAGATTATCAATGTAATTCTTCGTTCCCATACTAACGACTTTAGCAGCTGCCAGTTTCCCTGATTCGATATTATGGGTGGCGAGGATGAGGGAGCCGGGGCCGTTGGCGATCTCCTCGAGCATAAAAGCAGCACAGGCATTGTAGCAGGCGTGAGTATCCTGAATAGAGCCATGAATGGGTGAGTTGGCCCCGAGAGACAAGGCAAGCTGTCTCTCAGTGGACATGTATGCGCCTCTCACCAGTTTAATCCCTAGGGGAACACCAGCTTTATCTGCGGCTTTCTTGGCCATGACGAGCCTCTCCTCGGAATCCTTGAGGTAGGCTTGGATGGTGTTGAAGATCAAGGGTGTGTTGCCTATGTGGTGGTACGTTATAGCCGCGTGGAATGTGAAGTAGTCGATCGCAGGCTGGATGGCGGTATCCTCTGCGTCGATCAGTAGAGGCACATTGGCCTCTAAGCTGCTCTCGCATATCTTCATCAGCCTCACAATCCCGAGCTCCAGATCCCGCTCTTCGTCTAGGGTTAGGGCTTCCGGCATATGTGGTGTGTGGTACAGAGCGCTTGAATTTGAGAGAAGAGGGAAGCTTTGGAGCTTCCATGGGAGATGCAAGGAGTTATCCTTGAATTCCCATCTCAATAGATCACTCACTCTCTTAAGCAATTGGGGACGGAAAATCGCCGTCATCTTCACCACCACCGAGCTCACCTGTGGAATCACATTGGCTTATTATTCAGTGAAAATAATTAAGAAATGTGGAAAATCCTTACAGGAGAAGAGGGGAGTGAAAGTGTAGAAGAAATGGTCTGAATGATCTCGTGCACATTGTGATCACAGGAGGCGTTGTCGTGGGCGTGCTCCATGCCGTAATCGAGCATGGACTGGAGGCCGGATTCCCAGAGTTTCCGGGCGGCGCGGTCGGCCTCTTTGAGGGTTTTGCCCCCACAGAAATGGTGGTAGAGCGTGTGCTCGATGGAGCCCAATAAAAGCTCTCTGGAGATGGGGGTGTCCATTAGCCTGGAATTCATGACTTTGGAGCCGAAATGGATCATGGCTTCATTCATCACCACATGAAGAGTGAATGCGGTTGAGATCAGCTTCGACGTTGGCACGGATGAGAAGAGCTCCTTGGAGTCATCCAGATTGATGTAGGCCGTCGAGTTGAGGCGGCGCTGGCAATAATGAAACTTGCTTACTAGTTTTGGGATACTTCTGTAGCGGCTTGCCATGAACAAAATGCAGTTATTGTTGGCACTTAAAGTGTGAATGGATCGATGCAGTTTTGCATTTTGCTAATTCTTTGGTACTTAAACTGTTTGGATATATAAGCGGATGTTATCTCCGTGAGTGTAGGAGAATATGTGGTTAAGGAAATTACTTACCGGGAAATAAGGGTATTAAGCGGCTCAAGACTTCTTTCAAAATACCTAACTAAATGGATCTATTATCTGTTTCACAGAATCTTATCGGAATGAATCAAATGCTGAAATGGATATGAGCTGGTGTTGATTGTTTTTTTCCCAAAATTCTCGTTGCTTATTTTATTTTTATTTTGTTTTCTATTTTCAAGTTTTGGAATTCTGGAATGATTATTTCTTTGGATTAGGAGTGGGTAGGTATATCATATACCGTATACCTAATCAAAACTATCATATTGTATACTTTTCCGAAAATTCAGTATGAGAAAAAATCATATCTGTACGTTACCAAAATTTTCGATGTATCGAACTTCAGTATACCTTATTTTCGTTATGACAAATTTCAATACTGATACCGTAACTCATTTTCGATATATTATACCAAAATTCGGTATACCTAACTTTCAACATCAATAAAAATTAGAGTATTTGAGTTTAGAATATTATTCACTACTATAGTTAATAATTTAAAAAATATTTTAAATATATTTTATATATAATTATATTTATATTAAATATATTTCATAATAGATTTTATAATTTATAAATATATAAAATACTATTATATGGGGTGTATAATTACATTTATATTTTACGCTATATACCGAATTTTGGTATATTACTGTACATGAAAATTCATACCGTTACCTTATTCCGAATTTTTGGTATTTTTTCGATACGATAAAACCGGTATTTCAATATTTTTTTTCCTAGACCTAATTTGGATTGGGGTTTAGTTAACGGTTACTCCCTCCATTCGTCACAAGTGAGATACTTCTTTTTAGCACGAGAATTAAAATAGTTATTTAGTAAATTACGTTGATAGAAAATAAAATAAAGTATAAAAGTGAAGAAATAATTAACATGAGAGAATAAATATTCTCCTTTTTTTGCTATAAAATGAATGACACACTTTATGGTGCGAGCAACTAAAAGAACCCCACTTGTAATAGGATATAGGTAATTTAAACTACTCCATTATACTACTTGATTCAAATCATTAGTATGAAATTTTAATTCATTATTAAAATTATGTTTTATGCTTTATTGTCTCATCTAGGGGTGCAAATTTAGTTCTCGGGTTTCGGGTATATCCCATGCCGACCCAATATTCGGTGGGTTTTTTGGATACTCGAAACCCAAAATTATGGATTCGGGTATGAGTTTGGGTAGTTAATGTTAGAAATTTTCATGTTTAGGTTATCCGAAACCCGTATTAGGTTATCCGACTAATACCCGGTTAAACCCGATTAATTATGGGTTTAAGATAAATATTTTGATTTAGTATAACATTTATGACTCGTAGGGTAAATTTATTTAATCACATTTAGATTTTTGAATGTTTTTAGTATAATGCAACCCTATTTAGGGCTGCTTTGACATTTTATTGTTCTATTATCTAGATTTTAATATTCCTCTTCTTTACATTTGTGTTCTATTTTATTTAAATATCATGTTGCGTTATTTATGTTCTTACTTATTATTTTCTCAATATATAGTTATGCTTTCTCCGTTTTATTTGCATATTTATTTAAAATCTAAAACAAATTATTTTAATCTCTTTTGAGTTCAATTTATACCAAAAATTTATTTATTTTAAAACTAAGTAGTGTCTATTTATAAAATGTCATATAATCATAATCTAGAGAAAGCTAAAGCAATAAATTAAACTTTTAATAATAGTTAATAAATAATAGTATTGTGTTATTTTTAATAATTTCCATTCTCATCAAAATATAATTTATATAAATAGAATAAAATTGAAATATAATAATTTCGGGTTTATGGGTACCCGATTAGTTGGGTTCGGGTACCTAAATTTGCAGACCTAGTTCATCGCAGGCCGCAACCAGAATTCATTCATTTTTTGGCGGTCACTTTTTTACTTTATTCTTTTTAATAGATTCATTCCTTCCATTATTCAAACATTTTAGTTTTAAATATTTTATTTCTTACTTACTCTATATTCTATTTAAATAAAATCATAATATAATTAAAATTTAAAATTTATACTATTTAAATTTTAAAACTAAAAATACATAATATAAACTTTACATAAAATTTGTTATCAATTAAGTTTAATTAAACTTAATAAGAATGAAAACTTTCTAAATTACTATTCAAATTAAATTTATAAAGAAAAAAAAATTAATATGATAAAAAAGTAAAATCAACAAAAAAATATTGAAAACACATAATTTTTTTTGAAATTTACAACCATACACAGAGAATATAGTTCCACGTGTTTGCAACGCTCACTTCACTACCTCGCTTTCTTCCATCTCCTCTACTTGTCTCTCTCTCCTTGTTGCCGCCCGATCACGTCGCCGCCGCCCTCCTGCCCCCCCCGTCCGATCACGACGCGACCGTGTCTCTCTTCCCGTCTGCCCTAATTTCTTTTGGATGGAATCAGAGCTAAAAGAATTCGCTTTTGATACCATGTACATTTTTTTTTAACTTTCTTTTTTACTCTTTTGAATCGTTTAAATTCTCAGATATTGTCATTTTGGGAATCTGATTAGTTTACTTCGCATATTATGTTTTTTTGTTTTACTTTTATTTTTAAATCCCGTTAAAGCAAAAAAAAAAGGATAAAAGATGAGAAGAAGGTTGGGATTTTTACGGTTGGATGAAGATGTGGATTTCCTTGTATTAATCTACTGCTCTTGTAAAATGAGTTCTTTCGTGGTTTATGGCAATGTGGTTTAGATAGAAAACATTGTTACTTTGTCGTTTAAGTGAGCTTTTTTTTTTCTCTGTTTTCCACCGTCACTTATTAAAATTGGTTATAATTATAATATTATTTTATTGCATTGTGAGGGGTGGATGAGGAGTGGTGTAGGAAAAGTGGATGAGGAGATCCTTACCGCTTTCTTATTGATGTGATTAATGTTTGTTTGAATCGTTGCAATTTGTTTTCTTCAATGTGATATGTTTTTTTTTTCTGAATTCAAGAAGCAATGTGTTGTATCTGATTGCTTATTCTTGAAGGTTCTAATTATTTGATGTTTGTTTCCTGTGTGATGGAATGCTTGAATGGATTTTTAGCTTCTGCATTTAATTGAACACTTAATGATGTTTGAGTGTCTAATCATTTCATGTTTATTAATTACATGCATAGATATATTTTTGCTATAGTATTTTGGCTCGAAAAGTGGTTAGACCAGTTAAACCATGGACCGATAGCTTCTCCAGTTTGCTTATCAGTTCGGTTTTTAAATCATTGGTTTGAACTTTGAACAAACATAGTTTCGCTAATTCATTTTTCCGGAGACTAGTGAAATACTAATATCAGTTTCTGAGTTTTAAGATTTAAAGATTGCTCAATGGTATTTGCAATAATGGTGATTCATCAATTTGTTCCTTGTTCTTTTCAATGTATTGAGGTTGTTTTTCTAATGTATTTTTAGGCTGGATACAATTTCTTCATTGATGGATTTCGTTCGTAACAATGTAAAAGAAAGAATGTCATTGCTTCTATCTGACTTTGGCTGAAGTTCAGTAGTTTTTAACAATAAGTTGCTACATGTTTGCTTGGCGATAGATTTATTTATTTTTGGTATTGCTTGAGAGGTTTCTAATCGTGTTTTTTTTTTTCGTCGGTTTCTATTTTTCATATTTGTGATCAAGATTTTAAATCAAGTTTATGATACCATAATTATATGACGATACCAGAAAGTGGTATATTACGATAGAATTTCTTTGTTATTCTCCTAGTTGATTGTTGAAAGATGTTCATACTAAAATTAACATGGGTGTCTTGATTGCAGATAACCTTTTGCATAGGTAAAAATAAGTGTTATAGCTGTAGGAAATGGTTAACTCAAAAGAGCCAAAGAGAAGGGTTGCTTCTATTCTTGTTGATGGGGTTGGAGATGTATCACTGCCAAGATTTGGTTATAAGACTCCCTTGCAAGTTGCTAATGTCCCTAATTTGGATGCAATTGCATCGGCTGGCATCAACGGTCTAATGGACCCTGTTGAAGTAGGCTTAGGTTGTGGAAGTGAAACTGCACATCTCTCTCTACTGGGCTATGATCCTAGGATCTATTATCGAGGCCGAGGTGCATTTGAGTCAATGGGCTCAGGTTTGGCAATGTCACCTGGGGATATCGCTTTTAAAGTACGCACCATCTTTTCCGCTGTTACTATGCTTATGGTCTTATTAGTTGATGCAATTTTAGATTTAAAAAATTATCATGATTTCTTTAGACTACAGTTAATGAATATTATTGTGTCTTAAGATATTCAAACCTTTTCTACTTCAACTCAAAAGGAATGCACAATCTCATAATGAGCAGCATTTATAGCTGCTTCTTATTGATCTCCACAATAGTTTGTCTTATACCAACTGGATACAATCTTAACTATTCTGAATTAATAATTGAAAACAATATGGCTGATTCTCATTTCACCCTTCATCTTTTTCTCTCAGTCCAACTTTGCAACTCTTGATGAAAGTACTGGAGTAGTTACCAGCAGGAGGGCAGACAGGCATTTTGAAGAAGAAGGACCTGTTCTTTGTGCAGCAATGGATGGACTCAAGCTGCCTTCTTTTCCTCAATATGAAGTTAGAGTCAGGTGCATGTCATTCTAGATTTTACATGTTTAGAAAACACCCTTGGTTGAATAGTACTCCAAGTGGAGCTGTGAATTCTAACCAGTTAGGCTTTTTCTATGATATGCTAATGCCACTGTTCATTGAGTATACCTCATGTGCATTATCATCTTTATAGGTATGCCACAGAGCATAGGTGTTGTTAAAGGCCCAAAATTAAGTGGAAACATATCAGGAACTGATCCATTGAAGGATAATCGCCTACTTTTACAAGCTCAACCTCTTGATGATTCTGATGAAGCAAAGAACACGGCTGCAGTTATTAACGATTTATCGAAAGAAATATCCCGCATCTTGGTTGGGCATCCTGTGAATGCTAGAAGAGTTGCCGAAGGAAAGAATATAGCTAATGTTGTCCTTTTACGAGGTTGTGGGATTCGAATCGAGGTAATCTTTGATAAATTGGGTATATGCTTCTACCTCTCTCATGTAATAAATTAAAAAAGTATGGGCTGCTGCCTGTTTGTTTGATTGGAAATTCCATTTTTTGATTAATGCTTCTGAACAAAAAATGACAAATCCAGGTCCCTCCTTTTGAAAAAATACATGGTTTGCAGCCTTGTATGGTTGCTCCTACCAAGATTATTGCTGGTTTGGGTTTATCCCTCGGTATTGATATTTTAGAAGCTCCAGGAGCAACAGGAGACTACAGAACCCTGCTAACCTCAAAAGCAGATGCAATAGCCAGAGCACTCTCAGCTCCTTCTAAATCATGCCCCAATGTCTTTGTGCCTGGGGAAGATGAACATAAACCCGGCAGACCTGGTGGCTATGACTTCGGTTTCCTTCACATTAAGGTCACCTTTTACTAATTTATGTCCATTCAGTTTGTCACTGATATAAATGTTCTTAGCATACATATTTTCTGGAGTGGGATACTATGCTAGTAGTACTACTTTTTCTTGCATATGTCGTACAAGAAAACATGTCATTATGCAGATTCAGTATTTGTGTGCGGAAATATGTTACTTTGGCAGCTGCTTTGAGCTCCTGCTAGAAAGTTGGATCTCAATCTTTATTTATCTGATTCAGTTCTGCCTACTCGGCTCTGTTCAATTTGGATATAAATATCTGAATTGTTTGGTTCTGTTGTGTTCTGAGTATTTCCAAACATGTCAAAATTGCAGGCAATAGATGATGCTGGTCATGATAAAGCAAGTGTATTCAAAGCCAAAGGCTTAGAAGCTGTTGATAGAGCTATAGGGCAACTAACTAAGCTCCTATGGCAAGCAGAGTCAGCAGGGGAGTTCCAATATTACATTTGTGTCACTGGGGACCATTCTACTCCAGTTGAATATGGTGATCACAGCTTCGAACCAGTCCCATTTACACTGTGTCGTTTGAAAGACTTCATTGGTGCTGTGGGTGGACATTCAAATCTTTCTAATATCCCTCTCGATCCTTTTCCTCTTCCAACCGTTGAACCCGGTGAGGATTTAGCACATGCTGACAGAAGTCAAGAAGAGAAACAGGGCCGGGCTTTTAAAGGTGACAGAGTTTTCGAGTTCAATGAGATAGCAGCAGCCAGAGGAATTCTCGGACGATTTACTGGTAGTGAAATGATGGGAATCATAAAGGCATATCACAAGCTTTCATAATAGCTCTTCCATCCACTTTTTCATCGGCATTCCTTTTTTACCTTGTGACAAGACCGACTGTGCTGAAAAGTACGAAGCAGTAATTGCGTTGGAGTTTTTTTTGTTGCGTGTCCCTGCAACTACATGTGTATTTCGCTTTCCGTTAGTTGAAAGAGAGACTCTAGTAGTTCGTTTCACTCACTTTGGAGACATGTCTTAGTACCTTTCTTGGTACAGTTAATCAGAAAGTGAAATAAAAACTTGTGCTGGAATCCTTCTTAGCTCGAGAGCAGTGTTATGAAAATTGCCCCTGGGCTGCGGGATCCACGTTCCTACACCAGAAATTGTCCCGAGGTAGGTGGGCTGAGCGAGATGCCGGGGTGAGGGCAGGCGATGTATCATATATTCTCTAGGTGACATATCTTTTTATATCTTATTATGTAACTTTATATCTCTTATTTTGATTTTAAATTTGTAATTTGAAAATTCATTTTTATTTTTAAATTTTAAATTTTAGTAATGTTAACTGTTCGAGACAATAATGTTTTGTAATAATCTCTGGCTTAACAATGCTTTGCACAATTGTACTACTACTCTGTTTTCAGTTGATGAGAATATAATCGAAGAGGCCAAATCTTTTTCTGTGTCTCTCTCCCCTGTATTATGCAGAAATTTCCCATGGTATTAGGTAGAGCCGTAGAGAATGATGAAGTGATTTAGTCACATGTAGTAATAGGAAAGAGTAAAATTAAAGCTATCCAAAATTGAGAATATTAGTCTCTAGAGGCGTGCAGCATCCACAAACCTGTCTGTTTTTCCCCAAACAGTATCCTACAAAAATGAAGACATGTCTCAACCTGTTTAGACATATAGAGCATCATAAAAAGCGAGAAGAATGCAAGGATTTTTTTTGTAAGAAATGGCGAGTGAAATTCCAGTGATCGATCTGCAAGACTTCCCCGGCGAGACAGGGAAGCTTGTGGCTGCGTGTGAGGAGTGGGGATGCTTCCGGATCGTGAATTACGAGGGGATTCTGCCAGATTCTCTGCTCTACGAAATGAGGCAAGTGGTGGGATCGCTGCTGGATCTGCCGGCCGAGGTCAAGGCCAGAAACCGCGACGTATTGCCGGGAAGCGGATACATGGCGCCGTCTCCGGTCAATCCGCTCTACGAGGCGCTCGGCCTCTACGACCCCTCTTCTCCCCAAGCTGTCGATGCTTTCTGCTCCGACTTGGAAGCAACTCCTCAGCAAAGGTTCAATTCTCTCACTAGTTAATCATGATTGATATCTTTTGATGAGAAAAAAGTGATGATTGTGAGCTATGAATTGATCAGGGATGTTATCTCCAAGTATGCAAGAGCAGTGAATGACTTGGCGGTGGATATTGGGGGTAAAATTGTGGTAGGGTTAGGTGTGAGAGGCTTCTCCTTTGATGATTGGTGTTGCCAGTTCAGGATCAACAAGTACACGTTTGCCCCTCACACTGTCAACTCCCCTGGAGTGCAGCTGCACACTGATTCTAGCTTCCTCACCCTTCTGCACGACGATAAAGATATCGGTGGCCTCGAGGTTATGAAGCCCTCCGGCGAATTCCAGCCTGTCGACCCCTCCCATGGAACCCTTGTTGTCAATCTTGGTGATCTTGCAGCTGTAAGTCTGATCTTACACCATAACTTTTCCTAATAATACACTGTTCTAACTTTTTTGGGGGGTTTAAAGATGTGGAGCAATGGGAGATTCTTGAACGTGAAGCACCGTGTGATGTGTAAGGAAGCGGGCACGAGGCTGTCGATTGCTACCTTCTTGTTGGGGCCCAAGGCGGGGATGGTGGAGGTGCCACCGGAGTTGGTGGATGCGGAACATCCGCGTCTCTTTTCGGCCTTCACTTATCATGATTATAGGAAGCTCCGAGTGTCCAATAGGCTGCAGACTGGTGAAATTGTGGATTGCTTCCGCATTAATAAAGATTAAGGCAAACTTGTAAATCAAATCAAATCTATTGTAATGGGATGTTCAACCAATTAATTAAGGAATAAATAAAGCTATGTATCTTTGGACAGAATTGAATTTATTGTGAAGCTATAACTTTGTATGTAGTATGTGTTTGAGAAACAAACTCACTAAAACGTAAAACATGGAATACTACAAGATAAGTAGTGAATTAAGGTTGCTTGGATGAGCATTGTGGGCAGGAAAAGCAGCCTCTTCCAGCACAGTAGGTGCAAGAAAGTGAAGTGGATTTCTGAGAAACAATAGGAGTTAAAGGGAAAGGGCCTCCTTGTCTGATGAGTCCAGAGCCTTTGCATTTCCGACAAGCGATACGATTCACATCACCGCATCTCTTACACAGGCCTAAAGAACTGCTTGAAAATGGATAGATTCTTTGTGAACATTATAAAAAAAAAAAGCAAAGTGAGAAAACAAAGTGAATGAGTGTATGTACAAAATGACCTGCGCTGAGAAGAGGAGATGAAGGAGTCGATCTTGGGGGCTGAAATGGTGGCGGAGAGGAGCAGAGCTCCGACGGCGTAGCCTGCTACTTCGCTTGCTGTTATCTGTTCAAACATGCTTTCATCTCCACAAGTTTTCTCCACTGGACTATTCTTATCTTCATCATCATTATCGAAATAAAATCAGAATACATAATTATATTGACTCGGTTAAATTTCAACAAGGCCTATTAGCTCAGTTGGTTAGAGCGTCGTGCTAATAACGCGAAGGTCGCAGGTTCGAAACCTGCATGGGCCATTTTTTAAGATTTTGTTGAGAACAAAATACGCAATTAATCCATTTTTTAAGATTTTGTTGAGAACAAAATACGCAAATTGCATCTAATAAAGGCCATTCCTTTTCGTTTATTCAAAATATATTTCAATTCACAACTAAAGAGTTACAAAATCCGAATTCGAATTGGGTAAACATGAAATGGAAGTTGAAACTCTATGAATTACTAACAAGTAAATGGTCATCTCTTCTTGAGCTAAGTTTCCTTAAAGTAGAAAATAATCAACTGCATCGCCTTCAAAAGGATGATAATTTTGAGTCGGTATATTTGGAAGATGATCATTTTCAGCATCCAAGTTCCACAATCCACCCCATAAGTAACAATCCAATGGCACGAAATCAGACGACGATGCACTTTCCTCCATCAATAACTGATCGATGATGCTCGCCATCTCTTCATCTTTCATCTCGTGAGTCGAGGATTCACTACCACTACTATTGGCATGAATATGCTCACTTTGCTG
This sequence comes from Salvia hispanica, assembly GCF_023119035.1. Taxonomy (NCBI): domain Eukaryota; kingdom Viridiplantae; phylum Streptophyta; class Magnoliopsida; order Lamiales; family Lamiaceae; genus Salvia; species Salvia hispanica. Next base: position 30,960,235 of record NC_062970.1, on the reverse strand, counting down.
TTGCTTGATAATTTTGCGCTTCTGTTGTTTCGCAGTCGATGGGTTTCTTGTCTTGAAATGAGTCCTCCAGTAGTTCTTGATCTCATTGTCCGTTCGTCCAGGTAAGTATCTTGCTATAGTAGACCATCTGCATACATATAAATCATCAAATTAATATTAGTACTATATGGAGTATATTACAATGTAGGGAGGAAGATGAATTACTTGTTTCCCCATAGGGCATGAAGTTCAATAATAATCCCTTCTTCCTGTGGTGTTAAGTGTCCCTTTTTAAGGCCAGGCCTCAAGTAATTCACCCACCTCAGCCTGCAGCTCTTCCCACTCCTCCTCAAACCTGATCACCATAAATAAGAGTAAATAACAATCACAATCACAATCACAATCACAATCACAACATGCATTCTTTCTTTACATACCTGTGCACTTAGAGACAGAGCTCCATCTGCCTTCACCATACTGAGAGACATACTGAAAGAGCAGCTGGTCTTCTTGAGGAGTCCAAGGCCCTTTTCTCCACCAACCTGCTGCAGCTTGCTCCATTGAATCACTATGCACTATATTTGTATCGTATTAATTTTCAACTATTTGTCGGAAGTTTCTATGGCACATAACTGCTACACAATATTCTCTTATATATATAGACACACACACGCCTACATGCATGTACATGAGAGAGAAAGAGAGTTGGGGTCATCTTCATTCTGCTTTTTGGAGCCACTATAAGCTGAGGTAATTAGCACTAAACATGATTAACCATTAAATCTTGATTATTTTATTACAAAATCAGCAGCGAATCTGCCAGGTGTCCCTGAATCTTTCCATCTGCTACACTATGCCAATTAACATGGGCCAAATGTCGCTGCCAAATCTTAGCCACGGTACGATATTTTCTTATGTCGCGATGATGCCGTATTCTTTTATACCTTTTCTGCTTTAATTGTGTTATTGAGTCTATTGTCTTTTCAATTTTACTGTCAGATACTAGCACTTTACATCTCATAGATATATATAGTTTTGATTTTAAGTCATTCAATATACAGATCATTTACCTTAATCGATATGTATTTTATCTTTTCTTTATCTATGTAATACTCCTATAAGAATTGTATATTGTGTTACTGGGAATATAAATTATAAGACGGTAATAAGATTAAGTATTTAAGTGTGTTGTATTTTGTAAAAAAAGAAGAAGAAAGAAATGACACTAACTTTAATAGAACGGCCCATAAAAGAATAAGTAGGAGTATTATTTAAAACTAAGAGCATCCACAATGGGGCGGACGATCGTCCGTCGCATCGTTCGCTACTGTGGCATCACGGACGATGGCTTAACCATCGTCCGTCGCATCGTCCGCCACTGTGGCATCGCGGACGATGCGAACGCGTTTTCTTTTTTTTTTTTTTTTTTTTTTTTCCAAATTTTTTTCTTATTTAAACACCACAATTCTCTACCATTTCACACACTACTATTTCACATCTCTTCAATTATTCTCTCTCATCTTCTCAAAAATGAATCTCGGCGACTACGATTTGAGTACATCGGATGCCTGCAGACGGGCCTTGACTCGAGCCTTGTTCGATGTCGTTAATGAAGCCGCGGCGGAGTGCTTGGCACAAATGCAGCGGGAGGCAGCGGCGGCGGTGGCGCGGGTTCCTCGGCCGATACGACGTCGACGTATGTCCCGCGCGAGCACGACGTAGCTCACGAACGTCTGTTCGAAGATTATTTTTTCGAGCAACCACGGTGGGGCCCGAATGTTTTCCACCGTCGTATTAGAATGAGTCGAGATATTTTTGTCCGCATTGTGCACACGTTGGAGGGACGTGATGAATACTTTCAGTATCGGGAAGACGGCATCGGCAGACCCGGACTTACGCCATTGCAGAAGTGCACGGTTGCGATCCGGCAGTTGGCCTACGACACCACAACGGATATGTTCGACGAGTACCTTCACGTCGGGGATACAACTGGTCGCGAATATCTCAAGAATTTTTGTAAGATAATTGTGGAGGCTTTTGGCGACACATATTTGCAACGCCCGACTGCGGATGATTGCCAGAGCCCGATGAGGATGCACGAGACGGTGCACGGCTTCCCTGGGATGCTAGGGAGCATAGTCTGTATGCATTGGCAGTGGAAGAACTGCCCGGCGGCGTGGAGATGCCAATTTACTAGCGGCTACAAGGGCAACCACCCGACGATGATCCTGGAAGCCGTCGCTGACCACCGCCTCTGGATCTGGCATGCCTACTTTGGTGTAGCCGGGTCGAACAACGACATCAACGTCCCTAACTCGTCCACCCTCTTCGCCGATCAGTGCAGGGGTCGCGGCCCGGCCATCGAGTTCACTGCCAACGGCCGCAGACATCATATGGGATACTACTTGGCCGATGGCATATACCCAAGGTGGCCTGTTTTTTTGAAGACGATCAGCTGCCCAATTGGTGAGAGGAGAGTCTTGTTTGTGGCAAAGCAGGAGTCAGCGCGAAAGGATGTGGAGCGGGCTTTTGGGGTGCTCCAATCACGGTGGGCAATCGTGAAAGGTCCGGCGCGTTTGCAGGTTCAAGGAAGTCATCGTCGACGTCATGTATGCGTGCATCATCATGCATAACATGATAGTCGAACAAGAAGTTGGATCTGTCACCGATTGGGTGGATGATGAAGCCGGACCTAGCTCCAGCACGGCGACCCCGCCTGTCGCTCAAGGATTACCGATGGGCTTCGGTGATGTTCTACAGCGACAGACCTCAATGCGCAGCCAACAAGACCATACTCAGCTCATGACCGACATGATTGAAGAAGTTTGGAACCGCAACCGCCGTTGAGAATTTGTAGTTTTTTCACATTCGTAGTGTAATGATTTAATTTTAATGTAACAAAGTTTTTTTTTTCCAAATTTTGAAGTATTTAAATATTCAAATAATAGATAAAATGCTTAGGGCGTGGCTTAGGGCGGGCTATAGTCCGCCACATTGCAGGTGGAAGTGGCGGAGGATAAAAATGCTGACATGGTGGTGCATAGGGCGTCGCTCATGGCGTCCCACTGTAGACGCAACTAATGGGACATAAAGAGTAGTAACATTTTATTCTGAGAGTTCATATGTTAATGTACATTTCCAACATTGTTTCTAATTCAAATTTTGTTTTCAGTTTTTGATCGTTTATATCATCATGTTACTAATGAATGCAATCGCTTATAAGGATGTTTTTCACTTTTTCTAATGATGTCGAATTTATGATTCATTTTATACTATATATTATAGAGTATAGACTGTAATTCCTCCACAAACTTTGCCAAGTCCAGTCAGATTCTATATCTTTCACGATCACGTCGGTTTTTATTCTAAATCTCAATCTTCCCCAAAATATATCAATTTTATCAATCATTCTCACAATATTGTATCTGAAAGAGTAAAAATTAAGTGACATCCTTGTACGTCAAAATACTATGCTAATAAAACAACACACAAGTCAAACTACTTTGACTATCAAGTCAGTTATTGACTGTTTTTTCACCAATTTTGACCGGTCCAATAACTACTTTCTGGCTATTTGACTCAAGCACGATGTGGTCAATTTTTTCCCATTAAACGAATAGATTAGATCTGACGCGTTTATCGTTTGAGTTTAAGCTCTCCAAAATTTATATTTTAGATTATGTAGATGCTGCATCAATATTAAATATCCCAACCCAGATTAAATCATATCTTGTCACGATACAAGACAATATTGTTTATATTAATACGTTCAGGTCTTAATTTTTTACCGTATCTATAGGAGTAATATGCATATATCTATCTATCTATTGGCCATGGGAAGCATTAGAAGATTCTTGAAACCCAAAATAGTAATAGGAGGTATATAATAAAATAAAAACAGTAAAGTTTAGCAAAAAGAGGATAGCAATGACTCATATGATGGACGCGTGGAGTATCATGTGTTATTTTTAGAATGTGACGGCACATAATTACTGGTTAAATAAGAGTAATTAAATGGCATAATGCTATATATAGGTAGTGAGGGTAGCATAATTACAATTAATTATGTTGAGAGGTTTTATTAATCGGATGCTAACATCCTATAGCATGAGCAATTGTCAAAAGTTGTCAAATTTGGTGGCTGCTACGTACAGTTACACTTCTCTTGAATCGTCACCATCTTAGTTGTTGTCCTAACATAGAATTAACTAATGAAAAATTCTTACTCATTGTTTTGCAAGATTTATAAATTATTGTTGTGCCTCGTTTCTCATATTTGGCATCTCTCATATTCGGCATTTTAGATACTCCATAACGGAAATTAGAGCTTTAACAATGAGAGCATTACAATATTGCAACAATTATCTTGTGGGATATCATTGAGAGTTACTCCCACCGTCCTATAAAAGATATCACACTTTTCCTTTTTGTTTGTCCCACTAAAAATGTCACATTTTCATTTTTAGAAAAAGTTTCCTCTCACAATAATATAAATATTATATTTTTTCTTTTCACTTAAAATATAAAACAAAATCTCTTAAAATCTCTTGACATCCCACAAGTATAATATTTTTTGTGGGACAAAGAAAGTAAGAATCAGCGTTATCAGATGATTTCCTGCAATGAATCTTATGGATATATGTTCTTGAGACTTAACAAAATGAATTTGTCCACTTTTCGAGATTTAAGAACTCTTGAATGAAAATGAGATAGAACTACAACATTTAAAAAAGAAAGTGTTCCTACGTTGAGGATAAATTATCGTAATCTCTTGCATTTTAAGGATGCTTCTCTTTGTATCTTCTAATTTTAGTTGGAACACCAACACTTAAAGATACTTTATGACACATAGGTGGTATAATTAGACACAAATATCAGTGCCCTTAATAATAGCTTTAAAATTACACTTAGCCATTCTTTTTGTTGTATTGCAATTTGTTGTAGTGGCTATAATTAAATGGTTTCGCCTAAAAGGTTTGGGTCAAATAAATTGCGTCTAGATAAGGTCGGCCCTAACTTCTTTTTTAATTTGCAGGTTTCATTTACTTTTCTTTTAATTACTCCTTAACAGTCGTAATCTTGAACATAAAAATGTTCATTCTCTCATATTACTATTTGTCGCACCATGCATGCATTGTCCATAGCCGCAGCTAAATCCCTAAACACACTTTGGTTCCTATTAAGTACTCCTACCATTTTTTATTTTTGTCTGATACTTTTTAACTGTATTTGATTTCATTTTTATTATTTTTGATAAGTTGACCGTATATTTTAGTAACACATTCCACACACAGTCACAAAAAAACTAAGTATATATATAAAAATTGAATAAATATTCTACTAACTTTTCCATCTCACTTTTTTTAATAAATACCGATTAATTATGAGACAATTAAAGGGGACTAGATGAAGTATTATCTAATTACCACAATATCTTAGCCCTTGGAAAGCGCTTGACCATTATTAATAAACTAAATACTATGAGTAATAAAATCTCATAGATCTATGCAACATTAAACTCGGAGCATTTTACTATTACTATCAAATACTCATGCATAGAAATGTTTACGAACTTAACAATTTACTTAACAAAGAAATATTGGATACTACTAAATATGACATTCAATCAATTGTTAGTGTTTTACAATATTGATAATTCTAAACCATTGTTTCTTCTACAACCTCACTGCACCATACATCTTCAACCTCTTTTCCTTCAAACCTCTCTCATTTCATGAAATTCACCTTACATTTCCCCAAAAATAAAATTAGAAAAAAAGAGATTTTTTTTTTTTCTTCTGTTTTTGAAAACGCTCATGGCGTCAAAATCTTGTAATGGTAATTTGCAATGAAATCCCAGGTTTCAGAGCTTCCCGTTGGGAAGGCTCAGCCACGAAGAAAAACATCGAGGCTTGCTCCATTGATCGCTCTAATCATTCTTCTAACAATCCCTTTATATTACCCTGCATTAAGAGATTCGTCGAAAAAGTTGTACGAAACTACGTTGCCGCGGTTGGAGGATTTGGAGGATCCAATCTCCCTGACTTCCCTTGTTGAAGAAGCCCCTCCAACTGAAAACCCTTGCTCCATCAACTGCCACGACGACGACAACAAGGCCAGCGTGGACACGGCTGTTGTTGTCGACCGCCAACCCGCCCCCGAGGACACGACTGTTGTTGTCGACCGCCAACCTGCCCCCGTGATAAAAAAAAATGATAAGGTGCTTCCATCACTCAAATATAAAAAACTTATCTTTTAAGGACACAAAAATTGAGACGCAACTACTTGGGTCGGAAACTTTAAAAAATATAACAATAGTTTAAGACGCACAAGAAAGCGTTTTAAACTAAGGACAAATTAACTTAATCTTTTGCTTTTTTTTTGGACGCTTCCATTTGCGTCCTCTAATTTTAGTTGAGACACCAACAATAATGACGTTTTTTGAAGCGTTGGTAGTATATTTAGAAGCACAAATTATCGTCCTTAATTGCATTAAAAATAGTGTGCCGTGCATGATCAATTAGTAAATTAATCTCAATAGTAAATGGTTGTTTTTGGAACAAAGGGAAGAAGAAAGAGGATGAAATCTGGCAAAGGGCAGAGAGAAGATGAAAAGGTGCAGGCGATGATGAGAGGGAGGAGTAGCCATCGGGGGAAGATAAGAAGCCGACTCTTCGAAGGGGATGAGTGCGACTTGTTTTCGGGCGAATGGGTACCGGATCCGGATGGCCCGTATTACACGAATGAGACGTGCTATGCAATTCAGGAGCACCAGAATTGTCTCAAGTTCGGGCGGCCAGATCGGGGGTATTTGAAATGGAGGTGGAAGCCCGACGAGTGCGAGCTGCCCCTTTTCGACCCGCAGCAGTTTCTGCAGCTCGTTAGGGGGCTTTCCTTAGCTTTTGTTGGCGATTCTGTTGGCAGGAATCATATGCAGTCTTTGATTTGTCTCTTGTCCAGTGTAAGTTGGTTAACATGTTTACATAGTCTCATTTTACTATTTTGGGGCGCAATGACCATTTATCACGTATCCAGGTTGCAAGTCCAGTGGACATGTCGGAGCCAGGGGACCAAAACAAACGGTACGAGTACAGAGAGCACGACTTCAACATTACCATGTTCTGGTCTCCCTACTTGGTGAAAACCGCAAAAACCGACCCGAACGACGAGAGGCGTCCGTACGAGCTTTTCCTGGACGAGCCTGACCCCCACTGGACCTCCCAGGTGGCCCTCTTCGACTACGTGATCATCTCGGCCGGCCATTGGTTCTTCCGCCCCACCTACTTCAGCCTCCACGGCCGCCGCATGGGGTGCCTCTACTGCGCGGAGCCCGAGGTCACCCACCTCACCTCCTACTTCAGCTACCGCCGCGCCTTCCGCACGGCCTTCCGGGCGATCAACGAGGCGGGGTTCGGGGGCGTGGCGTTCCTGAGGACGTACGCGCCGTCGCACTTCGAGGGGGCGGCGTGGGACAAGGGCGGGGACTGCGTGAGGACGCGGCCGTACAGGAGGAGCGAGGTGGTGCTGGAGGATTACAGCCTGGAGATGTATCTGATACAGCTGGAGGAGCTGAGGATAGCGCAGAAGGCGGCCGGGAGGAGAAGAGGAGGGAAGTTCAAGCTGTTTGATGCGACGGTGGCGATGCTGCTGCGGCCGGATGGACATCCCAGTAAATATGGGCATTGGCCGCTCATCAATAGCACATTGGCTAATGACTGCGTGCATTGGTGCTTGCCTGGACCCATTGATGCTTGGAATGATTTTTTGCTCCAGTTGTTCAAGACAGAATTAGAGTAGAATTATAGTACATTTTATTTTACTGTGTTTCACCAAAATGTTTCTCATGTGTATATTACAGTGGCTATGTCTACGTTGTTAAAATGGCCACACAAGAAAATAGTAATTCAATAATAGACAATCACGACACCACGATAGAACTGTTGATAGAGAGATTGCAAAATGGATTAGTGAAACATCATTATCACCTACCTACCCCTAGTTATGGCAGCTAATAAGGGTTAAATAGATAGCCTATTGCATTCCAAGGCCCAGCATAAAACTCTCAATGGCTCGGCCCGTTAACGATCACAGATAACAGCATTGAGCCCAAATCTTCTCTTTAATTTAAGAAAAATAAACACTAGTAAAGTAGAATATGTTAAATACACAAAAAATAATAATAATAATAATAATAATTCATCTTGATCATTTGGGAGTATTATACATTTTGCCTGTTTACTTATGTTTGGACTCTATTTCAAGCTATCCCAAATTTTGATTCATTGTTACAGAGTATGATATCTATTTTTACCGGCTTTGTTTATTTTTGTAGTACTATTTAATCCCATTTAATATACTAATTGTTTATGGGTAAATAAAAAAAGGAAAGTAAAGGCGAAAGGCGGCCGAGGATTTGGTTAGCGTCGAGTGTATTCTCCAAAAGATCTAAATATTTGCAGACTGCAGTTCTTGCTTTAGCTTGAAGGAGGAGCAACTAACCAGACAAGATGGGTGGTGGAGAAGGAGAGGATCCCCAGAAGTTGAAGCGAATTGCGGCTGCGGCCTACGATTACGACAACGACTCCCGCTGGGCTGATTATTGGTCCAATATTCTCATTCCGCCGCACTTGGCATCCCGCAACGATGTCGTTGACCACTACAAGCGCAAGTTCTACCAGCGTTACATCGTGCGATCTCTCTCTCTCTCTCTTCGATGTCATTTCGGGATTTAATTGCTTTTTCCCCAATTCATCCTTGTTTATAATCCTTACTGAAGACTAATCAGGATTTTCTATCGGGCTTTATTTTCGTAGCTTTTTCCCCCTTTATATTCTTACTTTTAGCGGAGTATTGGAGAAGATCCGTGCGTAGTTCAATTCAAGTAGGAATGTATTTTGTTATGCTGTTTTTGTTTTCTTTTATCGTTGAATGTGGCCTGGACTCAATTCCGATGCAGTTTTTTTCGAACGGTATTACTTGTGAGCTTCCGATTTTTATCATTTTCGAGCTTCAGATTTGCATCCTCGATTTCCTTCATTGTTTTCATGGATGTGGAGATGGCCATTGAGTGCAGCTCAAAGCTCTTCTTGTCACTAGATTTTAGACATATTTGATGCTAGAATTGCTTGGTGTATTTCTATCGTATATGTAAGGCATTGGGTTTAGTATTTGAAGGACAAGATAAGATACTCAAACTAGTTCAAATATAATTAATCCGTCAAAGTAATGGTAGATTGGGGTTTAGCTTCGGTTATTTTTTTCTTTCCATCCTATCATGAAAAGTAAACCCCCCGTGGGAGTGTAATTTCCCTATGATCATCATATGTGGAGGCCACATTTAGTGGCTTGTTGATTCTATTTGATATTTTAAAACCGCATCATGGTTTTAATTTTTCAGGACCCTGATCTAGTTGTCGAGGCAATGGCGACCAGTAGCTCATCCCAGTCGACAACAACATCAATCCCACCGCAACAATCCTCGTCATCAACTGCTAACCCCAGCGATGCTCGCCAAAGGAGTTCAGGTCTCAGTCATAATTTCCACGTTTTACCTTGAACGAGATTGAAATTTCAGTAGTTGTCAGTCTTATTTTTTCTGTAGAAGCTAGCTATTCTTTGATGTAAAACCTATGGAAAATCACTTGTAGGGTCCTCTGGTAGATCATCGGGGGCGTCAAATACTCCACCAACCAATTCTACATCATTGCGTTGGGATCAGCATACAATCCAATTTTCTGTCAATGCTTGGGTAAGTTAGATTTCTTGGTATTAAGATGAGAAGGTCTTCATCATCTCCAAGCTGATGGGGTTTGCTGCTAGCTTCGAGGTGGAGTATTGTTTTAGTATTTGCTGTTGATTTATATGTTTTTCTGGCAGGTTTTTGTCGTGGCAGTCCTTGCAATATTTCCACTTGTTCCAAGGAACCTCTCCAATCGGGCATACCGCCTTTCCTTTTTTGGGACTGCATGTTCTTCCTTGTATTCATTGTATTCACTATATGGGGTAACGTTCTAGATTAGCCTATTTGCAAAATATATCATATATGTCTGTAATGCCTAGATTGTTGATAATTTATCAGAGCACCATTTAATTTTTAGTATAACTAATCAATGTCTGCAGAAACCTAGAGCATGGAACTTGCAGGCTGTACAAGTGTGGTTCCAGTCGGTGGTAGTCACCAAAGATTTTATGTACTCAATCTACTGCGTTACCTTTGTCAGCTCACATCTGGTTCTCAAATGTTAGTCCAACCTGTCTGTTCTCTGTCTTGTGTTACTAGATATATGATGCTTCTCTTCGATGATAATAAGTTCCCTCCTTAATTCTGTGCAGTTGCTTTACTTCCTATCATGTGCCGGGCCCTTGAGCATGTTGCAAAGTTCCTGAGGCATAACTTTAGTAGATCAACCATATACAGGTAATTAAGAAAGCCGTATTTCTCTTTCAGTTGCTCAAAATACACTTTTTTAGCCATAAAAGTCATGTGTTCTGCTTTGCAATGCAAACTTTGAAATATGATTTACTAATTTTTATCCATTTTTTTCAAAATACCATAGTCCACCAAATGGTTTCTTTGCTTGCATTTACCTCTCTACATGTATTCCATAGTTGATTCCAAGCATGCTTTTTAGGTTTTAGGTTAATTCTGACACCCCCATATTTTGTAATGAGTCATAAATGTAATTACAATGGGGTTATTGATTGTATAGTAATTTACTCTTTGATATAGTTGCAATAAACATATTAGTGGATGTTTGATTGTCTTGTGGATTGTCAAGTACAGGGAGAGGAAATAAGGAAAATGTAGGAAAAACTAAGGTGAATCATATCACATGTTATTTGTTCCTTGGCTTATAGCTTTTCTAAGCTGGGATAATGGGGATTTTACTCGCAAGATTTTAATAATGCCGTCGAGAGTCCTTGCATTCTAAGTCTCTTGGGTAGCTGTATCCGTAGGGTGTGCCAGTATATTCTTTTGTTCTTCATATTTTTATTGCTTACCACCTAAAACTTTTCTTAAATATTTTATGCATGGGTCACACCTTGTCATTTTGGAAGGCCTGTCTCTGTAATATGTTTGTGATTTATTGGTGGTACTTTTACAGGAAATACTTGGAAGATGCTTGCATTTGGGTAGAATCAAATGCGACTACCCTTAGCATTCTCTCCTCACAGGCTGAAATCGGACTTGGGTTCCTTCTGATTATATCTCTGTTATCGTCAGTACTTTTAGTTTCCTTTCATTATACATTTACATCAATTCATGTATTTTGTCATAGTTTCTCTAAAAAGACTTCCATTACTTGCTGTGATACTTTCTTGCTCACTGCAAATTTTATCTGCAGGTGGCAGCGCAACATTATACAAACATTTATGTACTGGCAGGTGATAACTCTTATTTTATTTCTTATATTTTATCCACTTTTGGGTTTAAAATTTTTTTAGCTACTGGTCAACTGCAGCTAACAACTGCAATAATTTGTAGTATTAATTTTTCTCCTCTCGAGTCCATGGGTCCTTTGTAGTATGTGTGGAAGAGATACATAAGCTAGTTCTTATGGATTCGAGTTTCCACAGTAGTATAATGGTTTAATCCTCTCCAGAAGTAACTGTCTCCTATAATGAGCTATTGCTGTTACTAGGATAGACGTTTTTATATACTCACTCCACACCGTCCACTACCAATAGTCTTGGTAGGGATGGTATGAGTTTTAATGCGAAATTGGTGAAGTGGGAGAGAGATCAAGAGAGAAAGTGACTGGAGTATATTATTAGTGGAGAATGAGACTCACCTCATTAGAGAGAAAAAATTACCATAAATGGAAGGTGATTAATTTTTGTGGACGGACCTAAATGGAAAAAACATGACTATGACAGAGGGGGTGTATGATTCTCTAATGCTACTTCGTTATATCAAAATTGTAGAGGTCTTACAATATTTTTGGATATCTTTCTTTGGCAGCTACTGAAGCTTATGTACCATGCTCCTGCCACTGCTAGTTATCACCGAAGTGCATGGTCTAACGTTGGGCGAATAGCGAATCCATTAATCCAGCGTTATGCCCCATTTTTGAACACTCCAATGGCAACCGTTCAGAAATGGTGGTTGAGATGAAGTCTCGAGAGGAAGAGATTAATGACAAAGAAGTAAAATCTGGAGTAGGCTGATTGTTATAACAGTCACTTAGACACTCCACGTCGATTCGAAAACGTTCAGAATTCTGTATTTTCGATTCAAAGCAGTTGGGACTAAATCAATGGCAACTAATAATCAGTTAAGACCTGGCTTCATCTAGGTCCCGGTTAAATGACTAGAAGGGATTCCCAGTTCAGTCTGTAGCTTTATTTTATACAATCAATCTGTGTTTTATAATTATAGCTTTTTCCTCACAGACCACAGGTGGTTATATCTGTGAAACTTTATTTGAGACACCTTGTAGCCTACAGACGTTATGGGAAAAGTTATGGATTGCTTTAGCATTCTAATTTCTCAAAAATAGATCCCATTTTTAGTTTTCTTGTTAATATATGCGAGAACTAATTTTCGACGTTTCTTACGTTTCTTTCAATCAGAACTGCTAATCTGTCCACCTCCTGATGTGAAACTTCTACATGCACAAGAAACTCAAGCCATATTTTACTCCAATTAAAATAGTCATTAATACTATTTTCGTTATATAGAATTATATTTGTTTCACTTCCATAATACTGAGATCTAACTTAAATTTAATATATAAGTTCTATCTTAACAAAATGCCGTCAATTTTTATCTAATTCAAGAATATAGGAAAAACAATAGTAGTATTAATCTCCTCTCTAGTTCAAGTTTCAGTCTGCCATTAATCTAGGAGCACAAACTCATTTTCTTTAGAAAAAATCAATAAAGTTAATTAATACTCTATTAAACTTTGATTGATATTTAGTGCTATTAGTTAATGAAAATTTGTTAGATATGAATGGTATGATTGCTATAATATGGTGTGTTTTCTAAAACATGAATATCGTGGTTTTACATAGAGAAGCATGTAATTAAAAGCAATATATTCTCAATAAGCGGGGTGCGTTATATGACTAACTATTTAAGCTGCTAACTCATCAATACAGTATATTAAAAATGTCAATACGATGACATCAAAATGTCAACACATTATATTGAAGTTCAACAAAATTATGTGTTACATTTTATTGTCATCGTATTGATATTTTTATTACACTACATTGATGAGTTAGCAAGTTAGCAACTTAAAAAAGTTAGCAATTGATCACAACCCTTCCTTGATTAAGCAATATGCATATCAATTATCATAATCATAAATAATTTGTGTACTAAATATCATATTAAACATATATTCGTATAAAACAATGGGAACTAAACGCAGTTAATTTCACTCAAAACGCATCTTCTTTATCACTGTTGCAGCTTACAAGACAACATCCAACTTAATAGTATCTGTATTTTTCTTAATATAATACTCCCTCCGTTCCATAGTAATGAAGGCGTTTCTTTTCGGCACGAAGATTAAGAAAAATTATGTTAGGTGAGTTAAGTAAATGGAGAATAAAGTGGAAAATGAAAAAAGTAGAGAGATGAAGAGAGAAAAAAGTAAGAGAGAGTAAAGTAGGTGTGAAAAAATGTGTTGACTTTTACTAAAAAGAGAAATAACTATTACGATGGAACGTATCAAAATGGCAAAATGACTTTATTACTATGGAACGGAGGGAGTATTGGTGTGTATTGGTATTGAATATAAAAATATTATCATAATAATTGAAAAAAGTGCTGCTGTGCGGGGTCACAAGACGGCACCTAAATTAATGGTCTATATATATTAGGATTTTTTAGTAATAACTGGAGTAGTATAATAATTTATCACTATTCTAGAAGGGAAGTTGCGTTTTGAATGAAATTGGCTGCATTTAGTTCCATAACAGCCCCTGCTGTGATTTTAACACGGGATCCATTCTCATTGTTTTGTGAGTTAATAAAGAGACAGTAAAGTAAGAGAGGTGAAAAAGTAGAAAAAGAAAATTATTTTATTTTTAATAGGATAGAGGGAGTATATAACAAGATATTATATATCACGCGCATGTTATAAAAAACAAGTTTATACACACTTCATTAGGAATAAATAATCTAACTAGCACCTAATTCTGCTTTCCAATTAACATCAATCAATCTTTGCTAGCCTATCTTTTCCTCTTCACTTGTAATATCTATATTAATAATGTGCAAGTATGTAAGCCAATAATATCATCTAAAAAAATGGTTAATCTATAAGCTTGGGGGTGGGTCAGTTCGTCGAGGCCTTTCCAGATTCTAGCACGACATCACTTGGATTTCTCTATACACATAGCTCTATCTCAACCAGTATTCTCTGTCATTTTCTCGGACTATAACTGCTACCTTTTTAGCTGGTATCTAAAACACAACATACAATGTCAGTCGACACACCAACTCATGAATGCAGATTTATATGCAGACTCAAAATGAACATATGCTCCACTTTTTTTTTGAACTTACCATTCCATACCCATAGTCTGTTATGATCACTGATACATAATCGGACGGTGTTGCATCATAACTGTTAGCAAAAAATAAAAATTAACTATCAAAACTGCTTTCTATAAAATGATCATTCAATATTAAATCCATACTTACAGCAGGTTCAAGGGTTGTAGATTCTCATTACTAGCCCAACCATCCAAAGAATTGATATCCTCTCTACCGGAAACCCTTGAAATCGTTTCAGCATCACCTGAAAGAGTATGCGTATTAGGTGCATAATTCGATACAAATTAAACTACCTTCTCTAATATGGACAACCTGATCTTACCAAGCTCATTACAGCAAATGGAATCAAGTTGAACTTTCTCGTGAAACTTGTAAGCTTCACAACATATCAGGACTGGGACACGGAACTGATGGGCAACCATAGCAATACATGCTGTGCCAACTCCTGAGTAAACAGTTCCATTTGACAACACCGAAGATGCACCCAGAAAAACTTTTGTTACTTCATGGATGACATAAGAAACAGCATTTATATGAGTGTATGTACAACTAATTCCTTTCCCCACAAGCCTGCGAAGCAGCTTTTTTCCTTCAAGCTTGGGACGTGAATCAACTATCACCACTCGAAACTGTTTTCCAACCTCATGGGCATGTAGCAGTAGCATTTCAACAGCAGAAGACGATGCATATGTCAGAAGAACATCACCATCCCTAATTTTAGACACAGCATGCTGCGCAATAACCTTATCTGCTAGAATTATCTTGTCGTTTATAAAATGATCAATATCAGAGAGAAGACTGGTAATTGCTTCTGAATCAGAGATGTTTAAGGGAAAGGTGGCAATTCGTCTCTTAAGAAACCTAATTGCATTGCTCATGCTGATTGAAAGGGGTCTACATTCTATCAGAAAAGAAACATAAGAGTTTATTTTAGAAGTCAAGTCCCTAATAAGGTATGTTTCAGGTGGTGTAGAATAATCCTTGATTGATTCTTGAAATGCTTGCAACATCGCAATGCACCGGGCATTGCCACCAGATATATCCCCAGCTAGATATTGGAAACCAACCTGTCGAGTTAAAAGTTCATGTTACCACAAGCATTACGCAAAGAGAATAAATACTAATTTTACGTACGGGAGATCTCATAAATTCAGTATTGATGACCCTTTGAACCAAGATTATTCAACAGTGTTCGGACTAAATACCTTGTATACAGCAGGATGGATGGGGCCTAATCCAAAGAAGTTCGATTCCAGGTCATGATCATATTGAGGTAGATGCCTAAAGAATTCAACTATGTTCCTGGCTTCTGCTTGTTTTACTACAGACCACTTCTTTGGCTTGTCAAATCTGTTTTCATCACCAAACTGCATCCGTGGATTAGGGACATCTTTCTTCCTACCTTTATCTGTTTGACTGTCACTCCTTTTTATCTCAGAAGCAGCAACTGAAGAGCTGTGTTTCCTTTGTGGAGATGATTTTACAGTCTTCCCTGCATTGGCTGAATCGACTCCTGCAGTCCTGCTTCCTTCACCTGGAAGATGCAACATTAACCAAGTGAAATGTGTTTATGTTCCAAGAGAAGAGAAATTAGAGCCACAACACAACAAAAGATTGGAGTTGAGATGCACAAAACATGCGAAGAACTTAAATAGGGCAACAAAAATAACATAATGGTAAGGAATAAATGGAAAAAGTGGGCAGCATAAATGTGATATGCCGAATTGTAATCTAAAAGCTGATTAGAAAATAGTTTACCTTTGATAGCAGCCTTGGCAGCACGCTGTGCCTCTTGAATCGCCCGTCGTTGAGCTTTGGTAGTCTTCTGTTTCAAAGGCACATTTGCCCCTCCATCTGATCCACAATCGGATGCATTGCTCATCAAAATCGTTGAACCTGAATGAGCGTCATTACTCGGAGACCTGGTGGAGAAGTTGGAAGTATTGTGGGAGTGGGCGGTGGAGACGTGTGGGATCATGAATCCGACGTTGGGGTAGGGTTTAGATGCAGAGGATTCCGGTTGCCGCAGAGATGAAGCTTCAAAACTCGCCGCTAACTTTATAGTAATAATAATAGTACGGAGTATTCAATTTTTAACCTAATTTTCCGTATTTAGATTGACACAATTTTATGCATGACATTCTATTACAAATCCGTTATTCATAGCGCTGGGATTCGGTCGGTTCGGTTACTAACCGAACCGACAAGTCGGTTAACCGACAATATTTCGGTACCCAACCAAAAACCGAAACCGGCACCGACATGTAGTCGGTTAGTTCGGTTAGAACCGAACGGTTAACCATTAACCGATGGAACCGAAAATTACTGAAAATTTTTACTTAATTATGCTGTTCCATGAGATTTGAAGTAGGATACAGCCAATCAATGCATTGACGAATTATTGGTAAATCCTTGTTCTATTTTCTTCTTTTTATAATAGTCTATTCTCTCCTTTCTCTGTTGATAGAACGATGTGGGACAATCAACATATTTTTTTTTATCTTTTATCCTTATCATTCTCTATACTTATTTACAAATTTATTGCATATAATCTAATTATTTCTTATGTACAATGTAGTCCACGAAACTTTACTCATAGTTGTAAATATGTTGGCTAAATTATTTATTATATATTATTTATTATATATACTAGTTATTTAATAGCTACTCCATATAGAAACTTCTAAAAATATTTAATAATTGTAATCTCTTAATCTCGGCTTATATTTATAGAATCTAGGATTAAGGATTTTGTGGAAATATTATTCTAAGAAAATAGAAAAGGAAATTCAAAAATGAAAAAGAAATTAACAAGCAAGGCTGAAACTATTTGCCAACATCTCATAAAATTAAATAAAAATCAATTTATAAACTATAAAACAATCATGTTAATCTATTTGTATTATTTAAATTTAAATTTAAATTATGCCTCACCTTCTGTCCACCTTCATTAAAAACATGCATTTAAGAAAATTGCATAAACCCACAAAATCACTTATGTATCTTAAAATATCCCACATCGACTTTGACAATATAATAAGAATACAAAACATTGTTATATAAAATAAGCCTCTTCCTTTGTGAAATTTTTCATCTGGGCCTTTGGGCTTTGGTATATACATATGTGGCTCATAGCCCATATAAATATGAGTCTACAATTTAGGTGGACTTAAATTAATCGGTTTTCGGTTCGGTTAATCTCGGTTTGAACCGATAACCGACATCAATGCGGGGCTCCTGACCGGACCTGAACCGTAATTGTTATTTTCGGTTCTCGGTTAACCGAAAACCGACATTTTCGGTTCGGTTCTCGGTTAACCGAGAACCGACAAACCGAATACCCAGCCCTAGTTATTCACCCATGCCATTATCAAATCGGATTGACTTGAATAATTGAATTCACCCCATGCTCAACTACAATCTCAAAATCGGATTGACTGAATGTCTTAATTTGTAATTATTTGGACTTCATAATATGTTTTAGATTTTTTTATATAATTATGTATTGTCAAATTTTGATACATGGTGGCAAAATATCAGTCAGACTTGTTCCACTTCAAAATAAGCCCAAAGCTTCTTGTAGGACCGCCGGGACGTCACATGTTGTATGACTAATGTCTCTCTAGCAAAGAGCCTTCCTCTTTTGGTTGTTTCCGACAATCGGATCCATAGGCAACACGACATCGGCTCGGCCATCAATGCTATGGATTTTGCAAAACAATTGGGTCTAGGCCTTGGACATATAGGGACAACTGCTCTCTGTCCCTTGGCTTCGATAGAAGATGGGGACGGGACACTTTCAACGTGTAATGCATGTGTCTCGTCCCTCCAAAATAGAACCCAATCGATGCATTGTGGATTCCCTAATTGTGGAAAAAAGCATGCATGCTCCATTTTAGGCATTAAACATGCCTAAACACGTTTCACCATTTTTTTTCAATATTTTCATTCTATATACCCTTCCATCCCAAGATAGTTGAGTCGTATACTTTTCTGGGTTGTCCCAATGTAGTTGAGTCATTTCTATTTATGACATAAACTTTATCTTCTCTCATAGTAGTTTACTTTCTCTTACTTTATTTTCTCTCTTACTTTACTCTCTTCGCTTTAACCTTTAATACATTAATTTCTTAAATCTCATACCCAATAGAAAAATGCTTCATATCTCTCATTGAAAGAGAAGTGTTTCTTTTTTAACATAAAATTTTATGTACTATTTTTTTTAGTATGATTAGTTTATAGAAAATAAAACAAGATGCAAAATAATGTAAAGAGAATAGTATTTCCACTTTTATAACGAGATTATTTTTTGTGTTTGGATTTTGTAATGGTATTTCAATGCCGAAAACTATTTTTAAATAAAAAAAGGTGCTAAGTAAAATGAAAAGAAAGATTTTATTACATTGTTGTTTGTACATTTGCAGTTATACTTTTTAAAACTTTTTTGTGGATGCATAAGAGCACTCCCAATTGTGCCGGCTAAAAATCGGCGTTTTTTCGCCGTCTATCGCCGAGTTATCGCCGACCAATGGGAGAGGTCGGCGATAATTCGGCGATTTTTCCTCCCGTTTTATCGCCAACCGGCGAAAAATCGCCGGATTATCGCCGACCACTGTGACTGATAATTCGGCGATAAATATATTTTTTGTTTTTTTTGTTTTTAATTTCCCCCCTATAAATACACACCTTCTCTTCATCGAGTCACGGTGTCTCAACCGAGTCCGAGTCCGCCTGCCGGGGTGTAACGAACATGAACGGTTCAAGGCGTTCATGGACATACACCAGAAGGAGGCCCATCGAGCACTACAACACGATATGATCGAAGAATTGTGGGCAAATAGAAACCGCGCCCACCGCCCTTGAATTTTTTTACTTTGAATTTTTTTTTCCATTCCTGTACTATTTTTTTTTATTAATTTTCGTCGTTGTAATGTTTACCCGTGTTTAATACAACGAACTTTATTACTTATTTATTTTGTCTTATAAATTAAATTAGCTAGCTTTATTATATACAAAAATAAAACAATTAAATTAGTGATGATGTAAAAATGAAATGTTGAATTAGGGAGAAATAAGGGAGAAACCATTGGAGCAGTTGGCTAAACGTTAGCTAAAAACTGGAGATAAATTATGGTGTTGATGTGGCACTGATGTGGCAGGAGTTAGGGAGAAATAAGGGAAATTTTAGGGAAACTGTTGGAAATGCTCTAATAACCTTTCGGTTATGAAGTGCAATAGCAGAGTTACATATACCCAATATGGGGGTTCAGCCCTTGGTCAATTAAAATATTTACTTATTTTTATTTGTATATTATCACCAAATTTGTTAGTATTTTGTTCAATTAAAATATTTATTTTTAAGTTTTATATT
>NC_062970.1:30903273-30940273 GCF_023119035.1 Salvia hispanica | reverse complement strand
CTTTGCTTCTTGTTCGTGTTCACCCGTTTCTTTTTGCCCTTAGCTATCTTAGGTGCTACAACATTCTGGGCTTTCTTCTTCCCCTTACCTGGCTTAGAGCCTGAGGAAGACGGCCTAGAACTCATCATAGCAGCCTTTGTCTGGACCATAAGATCCTCCGCTGACTGCAACTCAGTCAACAGTTCAGCTAGGGTGTAAGCCCTCTTGTTCATCTCGAAATTGAGCTTGAACTGCTGATAGCTAGCTGGCAAACTCTGAAGGATTATAGTTACTTGGGACTCGGGATCAATGGTCCCTCCCAAAACCTCAATTTGATTGAGGTGGCTCATCATCTCGAGGACATGGTCCCTCACAGGTGTGCCCTCCTTCATAACCTTAGTCATGATGCTCCGAAAGGCTAAAGACTTAGCCGCTCGATTCTGAGTACCAAAAAGGTTATTAAGATTGTTCATAATCTCAGTAGCAGTGTTCATGCCTTGATGCTGATGTTGAAGTACTGTTGACATAGAAGCCAACATGTAGCACTTCGCCATCTCATTGGCTTTACACCACTTCCTGTATGTTTCTTTCACTGCTGCAGAAGCATTTGCAGCAGGTACGGGTGGACATTCAGTAGTGAGCACATATTTGTACTCTTCGGCAGTGAGAACGATATCCAAGTTTTGTTTCCATGCAATATAGTTATGACCTTCGAGTTTGTGTTCTTTAAGAATAGCGGAAAGAGGATTGAACGACATCTTGTTTGGATTTAGCTGAGAAAAAGAATAGCTTATTGTTACAAACTATGTAAGATTCTAAAGAGTAAAAACCATTAAAACCGTTTAGATTCTCACAACAGTCAAATAGAATTAAGTACGCCTCTAGGGAGGTCAAGTAAAAAATTCATATTTAACAAAATTCTGGTCACAACATCGACGAATAGTCCAGAGACCACTAAGGTGGCATGGCCGCCAAACGTTGCCTAAGCTTGTACCATTGAATATTCACACCAAGAATTTCATTTCCGTATTGATACTCCTTCTAAGGAAGGTCGCACGCCACAAACAAAATTCTACAGTTATCTCACAATTCAATTTAATCTTCTGAACTTTGCAATTTCTTAGGATTAAAGCTCCCACTAAGGTGGGTCGCGATAATATTGGAAATCACGTCTAGATAAAATTGAACTTAATTTTGAGAAGTCTAACCAATGAACTTACTGTTTCTTAGGATTAAGGCTCCCACTAAGGTGAGTCGCGTTAATATTGGAAACTGCTTCATACATAGACTAATTCTTTGGAGACCATATACGATAGAGATCGTAATTATCGCTTAGTTATTTTAAGATATGATTTTTCTTTTAATTATCACTTAAGTGAATTAGGCAGAAAGTTCACTTATATTAATTTCAAATTAATAGATAGTTCTATTAAATCCATGAAATTAAACTAAGATAATTAAATAATTTGATTAATTAATAATTAATAATAATTATAAATAATTAATCAAATATTTTCTTTAATTAATATTAATCAATTATTATTAACTAATAATAGTAATAATAATATAGATTATAATACTTATCCTTTTCCATTAGGTTTAGGAAATCTAGATATAATAGGATTTAGTTTGAAAATACTTATCCAAATCATCTTAAGATATATTCTAGATAAATAAAATTTATCAATATCTTATAGATAAGGATTATAATTCAAACCTAACCATATCATGATAAGTATATATTATGGAAATACTCTACATTAAATTCCAATTTATTTATTCCATAAAAATGGAATCCTAGATTTATAGGATTTATTTGAACGACCAAATCTAATCTAATCTTTGACCCATACGTTCAGCGAATTTCGTTATTTTTACTTAGTGTTTCAGATTACCAGGTCAGAGGGAAGTGAGAAAAATCAGGGGGAAGTTTGAATTTTGAATTTCAAAAAGCTGGCGAGGCGTACGGTTGCTCGCGTCAGAGACGCGACCGTTCGCCTGCAGCCAATCATAATATTCCTTTTTTCTATTTTATTTCCTTTTCCTTTTCTTTTCCTTTTAATTATTTTATTTTCCTTTTATTTTCTTTTTCCAAAAATAACTTCCCTAAGAAAACTAATTAACCTCCCCCACCCAAAAATTATTTTCTCATAACTCACCATTCCCAAACTTTTTTTTCTCTCTCTGCAGATCCGAGAAACATCAAACCCACCGCCATTAACCACCGCCGTTAACCACCGCCGTACACGAAGATGCAGAAAAATCCGGTGTCACGCACAACCCGCGGGAAGAACCCGCCGAAGGGAAAGACCACGAAGAAGGTGGCGGAGGCGACGAGTTCGGCTCCCATGACCGAGAAAACACCCACGCCGCCACCAGAAGAAAACACCAACCCACCGGAACTTCCACCGCAGCCCATACCGACTGAAGTGCAACCACATCAAAACACGGGACAAGACAACCCCGCCGAGGCGAAATCCGAAGAAGTAGAACCGGATCCCGAGGAAGTCATAGAAGAATTCATGAGGAAGTACGGGAAGGGGCCGAAGGCGAGCAAATTCTTCGCAAAAATGTCGGAGGCATGCCGGAAACAAGAAGAGGTAATTCCTGCCCTAACCCCACTTACAATTCCACCAAGACCACACACATTAATCGAAACACCCACCGCACAAGCCTTACCCACGCACACCGAAAACCCCCAAATTTTACCGGAAACCCTAACCCAAGAGACGAACCCCCCACATACAAGTCCTCAAAAAGAAACTGAGCCCCATGCCGAACCCTCTGTAAATAAAGAAGAAACTGGAGAGGAGGAGGGTGATAGGATGGAGACGGAGGAATCGGAGAAAGAAGAGGGAGGGGGTAGTCTAGGTGAGCAAGAAGATACACCGGATGTAGAGGCCGCTGGGTCAGGGGATGGAAGGGAACAGGAGGAGGGTAGAGATGGTGGGGAGAGTGATAGAACAGAGGAAGTGGGTCAAGAAGAAACAGGGGAGGTGGAAGCGAGTGAAGAACAGGGTATAGAGGAGACTGAGGATGATGGGAAGGGTAGTGAAGGTAGCGTAGGTGAAGAAGGTGAGACGGGTGTTGACAAGGAGGCTGAGAAAGAAGGTGAGAGTGTTGATGAGGAAGTTGCTGTTGAGGAGACCGAGAAGGAAGTTGAAAATGAGGAGGAAGGAAGAGACGGCGATGAGCAAGATGCCGAGAATGTTTGTGAAGAAATCGAGACTGACATCGTCGTGGTGGACGATACGACTACCGATGAACAAGTGACTCCGACGGATGAGAGGATGACGAGGAGGCAATCCCGTCTGAACAGAAAGCAAGTGGATGAGGCAGAGGCAGGCAGATCCAAGCGCCTGAGGCTGGAAGACATAGAGGAGACTGAGGATGGTATTCCCCCGGTCCAGGAGACTGTGGCAGCTGAGAAGGAGATCTCTCCAGAGGCTATGGAGACGAGATACGAAGCTGAGAGGAAAAGGAAGGGGAAGCATACTGCTAAGCCCCAGCAGAAGAAATCTCGCCCCGCGAACACCACTGTGGTGATTAGCGAGCCGGAGGCGATCCGTGTGCCGTTTGCCCATCCAACAGACAAAGAGGAGGCTGAGATACCAGCCGTGGAAGAGAGCCCGTTTGAGACGATGGAGGTCCTTGTGACCAAGAGGTTGTTGGAAGCCATGGTCCAGTTTGAGGACCCAAAGCTGCAGAAGGCATGTGATGGCCGAGCCACGAATGGAAAATCGGCGAAGTCCGGAAAGAAGTTGTGCCTCTCGGACCTGGAGGAACTAGGAGTGGAGAAGAAGTTCATCTCCTACTTCAAAAGCATCGGGTTTGAGTGGCTTCTCAACCACAGCAATGCGGAGGTGCCGGTGGCTCTGGCCAAGGAGTTCTTCACATCATTCAAGTTCAAACAATCTACGGATCTCGATGCGGACACAATCTCCTTCAGGATATTCAACGAGGAGATGGAAATGAGTATAAGGGAGTGGTCGTTGAGACTGGGACTACTGACACCCGAGGAGGAGGAAGAAGGAGCGTGGAATGAGAGAGAGATCGGCGCGCCCAAGAATACAGCTGGCTTCGATGCTGAGGAGGCCTGGAGGATGGTTGCCCACAAGAAGGTGGCCAAGTTCAAGACAAGCACATCGAAGGGGATGAACATCACTGACCCTGTACTCCGATTGGCACAAGTATATATCGGGTACAATCTCTTGGGTCAAGTGGGTGCAACCCTCACTACTCCAGAGCTGTATTTCATGTGGTGCATGCTGAACAATGTGAAGGTCCACCTCGGGTACTGGACTGCCTATGCGTGCCAGAGAGTCAGAACTCACTCCGACCGCCATCTCTACACGTGCAACTTGCTGGGAGCATACCTCCAGAGAAACGTGTCAATGAAGATAGCCAACTCGGTCATCAACCTGCCAGTGTGTAGCGACCCAGGATACTTCGATCTCCCGTTCTTCTTCAACAAAGGACTGACTATAATGAAGGATGGCGCGTTGAGATTTTACGAAGTAGGGAAGGGTGATGGAGTGAAGATAAAGACAGAGAAGGTAGATGATGAAGGCGAAGAGAAGGTGGCAGACGAAGGGTGGCGGACGAGAATGGAGGAAACGATGTTGAAGCTGGGAGCAAATACGGTGCAGCAACAAGAGATCTTGCTGAAGCTGCACCAAGAGGCGGTGGCTCAGAGGGAGATGATGGCCGCGCAAGCTGACAAGATGGCCCAGGCCGTGGAGACAATGATGAAGATGGTCACTGTGGTTGACCAAAAGATCCTCCGGGCCCAGCAGCAGCGCATGCCTCCCAAGTTGCCCACAGAATCTAGGCAGCTGACCCCAGGAGCTACCCCAGAGAAGCCAGCCCCCAGCACCCAAGGAATGCCACCAGAGAAGAAGAGAAAGGACAGCGAGACCACAACCAGCGTACCAGTGAAGAAGGATACCCCCAGGCCAGGGGAACAGAAGGCCAAGAAGGATGATGAACCCAAGCCCAGCCAGAAGAAAGCAAAGACGATGCCCAAGAAGTCTGGTCCCACGGGGGACCAGAGCCAGAATTGACCCCCCCCCCCAACCAAGTAATTTTAAATTTTAGTTTTTTTTTTTATGTCTTTTTATGTTTTAGTTCGTTTTTTTTACAAAGCATGCCGTTTTTTTTATGTGTCTGTGAATACTTGTGTTATCTTTATGTATATATGTGTTAGCTATCTTCTCCCACTTAGCCCGATGCTCGGTCTAAGTGTGAGAAGTTTGTTTTTTATATAGCATGCTTTGGTGTCTGTTAATTTGTGTACCTTCTCCCACTTAGCCCGATGCTCGGTCTAAGTGTGAGAAGTTTGTTTTTTTTATAATATGTGTTTTGTGAGTCTGTTAGGTGTCGCACTAACTTAGCCCTGTTTTCCACTTCACAAAAAATGCTTGGGGACAAGCATGGTGAAGTGGGAGGGGGGAGGGAGTTAGTGCAAGTTAGTGTCAATTATATGTGTCTGTTTACTAGGTCTAGGAGTTAGTAGTAGTTAGTTAGTAGGAAATTATGTGTTTATGCATAACTGGTGAATAGAAAGCAAAGCCCCTTAGTGAGAGTGATTGAAGAGAGAATGCATGTCAACTTTGATGCCCTTTTCCTTAATAAATCAAAATCGGTTTGGATGAAGTAAGGACGATAGAATATGCCTCGACTAATCTAGTTGTGAAGCCCTCCATAAAAGTGAGTTATAAGCCTTAAACACTTCATACTAACACAAAATGAGAGGGCTGCCACTTGATGCTTAGGGAAAGAACTTAGAAGGAGAAAATTTTTGGTGATAGAAGTAACCTCTCGGGCCTAGGGGAAGGGTACTGGAGGTATAAGCTGGACGAAGTCCAGGGTCTAAAAAGGGAGGAATAAACTGGAACAAGGTCCAGATAAAAAAAATTTGGAGTTATAACTGGGAAGTCCAGGGAGGTATAAGCTGGACGAAGTCCAGGAGGGAAGGAGAAAATTATAATAAGAGCTAAGACAGGGGAACTATCTGACCCGAGGCATCAGTGGTATGGCATATAAAGAGCGAACGATCCTAACATCCCTGGTGAGGAATGAGTGATCGAGCGAATCCAACAGTTAGTGAAGTTAGGGGCTATCTTGACAAACTGACAAGCCGATTAGATAGAAGAAGGGAAGGGGAAGATTCGGAGACTGTAGGTTCTTGAATTGACCTTAATCTTGTGGGGATGGCTGCTAGAAAATAAACCAGTTTATGCAATTATATGTTTATGTGTTGATATGTGTTTTTATCTGTTTTCTTTGTCTAAGTCCTTAGCGTCTAGGTCTAGTAGTTTGAGTCTTTTTCTTTTTTTTAGTAGAGTCGGTTAAAGGGAAACCATGCATTGAAACGTGCCTTATTCCTTTTTCTTGTCTTCATACTTGAGGGCAAGTATGGTTTAAGTGTGAGCAGTTTGATAAGGCTCGTTTCATGCATCGGTTTAGGGTTAAAATTCTGTGCATTTGGGGCGCTAATGTGCGTTATTGAGTTCAGGTGCGTAGTAAATCTGTCGGACCCAGGAGTTGTTGTTACCTGACCTGGCAGATGCAAAAGAGATGAAATTGAAGCAAAAATCAGAAGTCGTCGTTCGGACCTGGGAGAATCAAAAGTTGGCGACAGGAGCAGAATGGAGCGAGAGCAAATTATTTTAAAGAGTCTTACTCAAGGGCAGGAGCGTAAAATCACCAGAGGGGATACCCTAGGGATCAGAGCCTCACATATATAAAGAGCTCAACCTTGAAGAAGAAGACAATCCGTGAACAGCCACTTCTACGCTCTCCTAGCTCTAGTTCTAGTTCTCTACTTCAAATTTTCATCTTCGACTGCTGCGCACTTGGACATGGAGGATTCTGGCCACCGTGGTTCTCATCGTCATCGTTGTTATTTTGCTGTGTAACACCGCCTTGTGGAGGCGAAGAAACAATTTTATTTGCTTTCGTTTAGTACCTTGTTGATTTCTAAGTTTCACAACTCTAGTTTCTTGCTTTGATCTACTGGATTCAGACCTATTTCTAGTTATTATGGAAGTTTATGTTTGCTTTTGGTTGAATATCTCTGAGTTTATGTTCATCTCTTGTTTTTAGCTTTCGTTCTTGTTTGTTGTTGGATGTTTGGAGCTGAGATCTGTGTTTGTTGTTGGAGGTTGGGAATTTGCATATGAAGATGTTTGGATTTGTTGAATCTTGGTGTTTCGGAGTTGGAGTTTCGCATATTTGGTGCTTGATGTTTACGTTATGCATGATTATGGCTATTTACTTTCTGTTTCTGCATCCTTTAGGTCCAGTAGCGTAGATCTGTTAGTTTAGGCTTTAATTTCTCGTTTTAAGTCTAGATCTAAAGTTTGCTCTGTTTTCATGGTGTTTAAAACTCTGTTTTATCTGCTATTCTCGTTTGATTCCCGAAGAAGATGAAGTTGTTGGTAGTTAGAACCAGATCTGCTTTATGTCAGTACTTTTCTGCATGTACTTTACTTTTTCTGCATATCTGCTAGACCTGTCAGTACGATCTACTTTGTCTCTTTTACTTTTCTGCATGCTTTTCCAGACCCTGGTAGTTTAAGGAAATTTGTCTTGCTTTTCGCTTTATGCTTGTTTGTCCAAATTAGGAAAGTCTGTCTAGTTAAGTTTACCCCAGTTGTCTTAGAACTTAAAAATATCTCACTTTCTCTGAGTCATGTATGTTCCGTACGCTTTCGTTTATTAGACCCAATAGGTAGAGTAAAGTTTCGCTTATCTCTCAGACCCAGTAGTTTTAAGTTCTCGACCCACAAAAATTGCGTGGCAGCAGCCAACCCCTTTCTTTTCCAAAACATCCTCAAATGCAGTTTCGTAACACCTACTTCCTCGTGGGATCGATCCTTTACTTCCCTGTGCTAAGTTATAGTATAGTGGGTTGAGGTTTTTGAAGGGACAGAGTGCACCCAACGACCCCTTTCTGATAAGTTTCATGATCTTCTAGCCTTGACACATATCACAGTACAAACCTGCACTGCACTTCTGGGACCTGTCAAAAAGTCATTCTCGCCGATGTAGCACCGCTCTCGGTCGTGTAAAACACGTCCAGCAGTTGCCTCGAAACTGATCGCCGGTCAGTTTCAGATTACCGAAATTTCCGACGTTGCTCTCGGCCTGAAGTTCAGCCAGCAACGCTCTACGGCAACCATCGATCTCGCCTTCTCATCGACTAATCGCGAGTGATCCGGAGCTGTCCTCGGCTTCCAACCGACAACTCCCACTTAATCGAGTCGTGACATGGGGCTGCTCTCAGCCTTGAACGGCCAGCAACCCCTTTAACTTGATAGGCATGTTTTGATGCATATATCAAAAATTGTTGCGATTAAAATTGAATGCAACAAATAAACACGCATATATCAAGAACTGTTTTCGAAAGTTCTAGATTCAACAAATAAAAAAAAATTGAACACTAAAACATGCATCGAAAACTATAAACATGCTATTCATACAATCAAAGCACGTAGTAAATTAAACAATCAAAGCCTAAAAACAGGCTCTGATACCAATTGTTGGTTTTGCAGCGGAAATCTATTTAGTTTGATTGAAAGATTTACATCTAAACATGCTTTTATCTGATTGTAAACTAGAAACATGTTCATAAGCATATAATCAAGATCATACTGAATATATATGCAATTAAATAGAACGATTTACCGTATGAATTCAAGCAATTGAATTCGAACTCCTTCTTCAATCGATCTCTACCACGGATCTTCTGATCTGTTCCCTTTAACTTGAATTTGACCTTTGTGTGGGCAAAGCTCGTCAAATCCTCAAAAGCTGGAGAAGAATTGAAGAACCCTAAATACCGAAAATTCACTCTCTCTCACAGACTGCAGAGAACGAAAAATATCGGTAGTATTAATTCTGTCTTCTCTTCTTCTCCCTTTTATATTAAGTTAATTATTTTGGGCCAGACCAGAGATCTATGGAGGATTGGATTGGGCCACAGTTCAGGTTTTCACTAATTAAACTAAAACTAATTTAATTCAAGCCCAAACTTAAATATTATTATCATCCACTATAGATATAATATTGACTGCCCGTCCAAACCGAAATTACGAGTATTCCGGGACTTCCTCTTTAATTAAATCATTTCCCGTGTTAAAGATATAAATATCCATTAATTAATATCAAGTCTGCTATCTGACTTTTATTAATTAATTTCTTTTTCCAAGAGTGGTCTAGTTTAGAAACATTATTTATTATTCATGGAATAAATTCCAACTGGCCAGTTTTCTGAATAATAAAACCTTTTTCTAAACACCTCTTGAGGATATTATCAGACTGGCCTCTCCCAGCACACGATTCATTGCAATAACAATACTAGCACCACTTAGACATTAATGATCACTACCCAATCTATCAGGATTCTTGGGCAACGAAATACCCTCACCATTTGATAAGTCAAAGTAGTTTTCAATTAATATCGTATGCTCAATGTTATGTCAACAATGATTAAGAAATGACAATCACCGAGACCTCGTCTTTCAGTAAATAGCCAAGAAAGACTTATCTCACTGTTTGATCCTTTCAGTGCTATACCACACCGACGTCGTTCATTTCCTTAGGTAAGGAAATTTTCGGACTGACGTCGCAACCTTTCACGATAGGTAGTCAAAGTCTATCTAGGTTGTGAAACATTTTTCTTACTGCAAGAACCGACAAGTTACCTACTGTGAATGCCTCTCACAACTCGTCTACTGTGCAGAAGACTTAGACTCATTTTGCTTAAACTATGTATTTAAATGGAAAACATATTTCAACATCTCATAAATACATAAGTAACCCATAAGCAAAACACATTGTAACAAAATATTCTTTCTCATTAAATGGTAAAAATGGATAGAAGAGTTATTACATATACAAGCATACGAAAGATGCTTTTCCAGTATACTAAACTCTAACAGCCTCAACCGAAGCCACTGTTTCCGGCATTGCTCGGAAGTGTGAGGTTTCGCCCCAGACGGTTTGCATATGCGGTAGGCCTCACTAATGCGAAGCCACAATCGGTCAACATACTGGTTCGGCCCGACATAGGGATCCTCTACTACACCGACCCAGGCCTTCGCAAGCGCGACATTTTCCCACACGGTCCAGATCGTCCTCCTCTCCTCAGCCTCATCCTCACCCTCCTCCTCTGCCTCTACCCCCGTGTTCGAGGAAGAGCTCGGGACTTTGCCCTTGCCCCTACCCCCGCCCCTGGTCTTGCCCTTGCCTTTGCTCCTGCTCCTTGCAGCAGGCTCTGCCTCATCGGGAGTCTCACGGATCGACGATATCCCCAACTTCGCTCCCAGCTCCTCAAAAGAGAAAGTCTCGATGCCGGCGTACTGAGTCTCCGGAATAGTACTAGGGGAATCTTCGGCCAACAAATCTATATATGGGCGATAGACAGATTCCCCAGGCGTCCTCGGGCTCCTGTGCTGCATCGACCCACCCACCGCCATATTTGGCGGTGTACCGCCCATCCCCACTGCCCCGGGCATCATCCCACCCACCCCCGCCATATTTGACAGCGTACCGCCTATCCCCGCTGCCCCGGTCATCATCCCACCCATCTGACTCATCAACTGGAACATATTGTAGAACATTTGGGGATTCATCTGGGGAGTCATCCCCGCCATCTGGGGATTCATCCCCGCAAATTGGGGATTCATCCCCGCATAGTTTCCCTTTGTTCCGGTGGAAATTGGGGGTGTGTTTTCGCCGCTCGTGGTGGGGGAATTCCTATTGTACTCCATTGTAGTAGAAATGAAATTTGTAGATTTAGAGAGAGAAATTTATCAACACAAGTAGTGTGAATGAAATGAAGTTGGGGGAGATTAAAAAAAAATTAAAAATTAAAAATCTCGGACGTCCGACCTTCGCCACTGTGGCGGACGTCTGGTCGGACGTGCGCGCGAGGGGCGAGCCCATGGGAGGGGCACTCGGGATGGGCGTGGGCGGACATCCCGCTCACTACGGCGGACGTCCGGTCGGACGTCGGCGAGGGGCGACCGGGACGTCCGCCGGTGGAGACGCTCTAAATGTTCCTGTTTTTATTGGACGGAAGGAGTATATTTTATTGAGTTCTGATCTACGTATATTATTAATCATGCTTGAATAATTGAATTATTCAATCACTCACTTGGTTGGGCTTAATGAAAAAATTAATTGGGCCCATTCATAGACTTTGTGGTGCCAATTCCAAATAATATCAAGTGAATCTAGGGTTTCAAGTTTTAACTATTAAATCTGCGTAAGCTTCTCACTACTCTCTTATCAGTCATCAGTCTTGATATCTACGTTTCAGACTTCTGCGAGCTATTGTGGAGCTCATATCTTCAATTTTGTGGGCCTGACGGTGGTGATCGATAAAATTTCATGTACTTCCATTAGAAAAGATGTACTCTCTCTATTTTATTATTTTATTATAAGTGATTAATTTTTTTTTAGCGTAAAATTAAAGAAAATAATTTATATCAAATTAGGAAAATAAAATATAATAAATAAAAATAGAGTAAAGTATGAAAGAAAGTAAAATAAGAAAAATTAAATATTTTATTTTTAGTCAAAAATGGAAATCAGTAATGGTAGTTTTGATCACGATATTAAAGAAAATTATGTTTAAAATTCAAGAAATTAGGTTTTTTGCTTTGAAAAAATAAAATGAGTCAATATAGGTGTAACATTCTAGAAATAAATACTCCATAAGTAAGTTTTAAAGGGGCGGAGGGAGTGTTAATTTGTGAACCAATCGATTATACAATCATGTGTTTTCTGTAGCAGTTTATTTTCCTCTACTGAGTTTTGACACTTTGTGCTTCTTCGTCGCCAAATTTGTGGGCGTTTGCGGAAAGGGACGAATTAAGTCGCAACAAACACACACCAAATCCATCAAGCTCGATCGAGCGACATGATATAGCCCAAATTATTTGATTATTAATTCTAAGGGGAGGAGAAGGATTAGAAGAAAGTCACTGCAGATTAATTGGATTTATTTTCCAAGATTAGATTGGTCAGTTGGTATATTAGAATTGATCAGGTGGCATAGAGATGTCAAGTGCATTTTTTCTTTTGTTGTAATTTAATATTGTAATGATGTCGTTTTGATAATGATGAGATTTAATTGCTCACTGCTCATTCGATTTTTCAGTCTCGCCAAAGCTTTTAATCATTATCATGGGTAACTTATACTTATTAGAATTCGATTATATATAGTCACTGATTTATCATTTAAGCAACCACCCTATATAGATTTATTTATACAAAGGTCAGGAATATTCTTTGCCTATCTCGGTTGGTTAAAGCAGGATGGTCCACTTGTTATACTCTTCTGTTGCATTTACTGATGATTTGGGCCTATTGATCAATTTGTAGGTAAATGAGACGACTATAGTCACGTTCGTTACTCTTTTTTAAACAGGAGTCGCATTCATTACTATTTAAAGATCATATGAATTCGTCTCATCATTAAATAATACTGTACATATTTCCTACAATCGTTTTCTTCATCTCCCTTTACATATCTATCGGAACAGGCACATTAACCTAATAGTTCAAGCTAGGTGTATCTAAAGTCTCCATCCAATTACTTTCACATATTAATCCTAAAATTGAACGTAATGAGACGGGGAAATGATATTTTTTGCGTTTGAATATAATTTAGTTTATTAAATTTCTAAATTCAATCTTATGGCTAGCTTGCTTATATTCCTTGGAATCTATAATATCGTATTTCCTTCAAATTAAACACAAAAAATGCCATCAATAAAACAATTTAAAAATATAAATTATATAAAGAAAAAATTGTCATTTAAATAATAACTTTTGATTGACTTATAGTGAATTCTATATAGTATAATTTTTAAAACTAGTGAATTAAACCATAATTTTTGTACCTTTCACAACTGTCCATACTCCACACAATTATAATTTCGTTGAAATTTGTCATTTAAATCATCATTTGGTTGACTTCTGGACAAATTTGACATTATATAATAGTAATATGATCGATTTCTAGATGATTGTTATGTGTGCGATGAAGACAGAACAACAAAAGTTACAAAATATTCATCAAAATTTTAATCGTATAGGCCAATTGCAAAATGTACCAAAGTTAAGGTTTAATTTGCAATTTTTGAAAAATACGAGACTGACCAAAAAGTTAAATACAAATTATTTAAATGAATTTACACTATGGTATCAAAGTTCCGTATCATACCATGAATCAATCAAAGTCAAACCCCCGGATCGGAACTAATGTTTCATTAAACGTTTCTTTTTGTTTGGAGTACTCAACTACAGTACTTTTTAGTTCCATTTATTGAGCTCCTTAGACTTCAATTATTTATGCAGTTTCTGTTAAGATTATACTCCCTCCATTCCATGGTAATAGAGGCGTTTCTTTTTGACACGAAGATTAAGAAAAATTATGTTAGGTGAGTTAAGTAAAAAGAGAGAGTAAAGTAGAAAATAAAAAAGTTAGAGAGATAAAGAGAGAATAAAGTAACAGAGAGTAATGTAGGTGTGGAAAAATGTGTTGACAATTTCTAGAAAAGGAAAATGACCCTATGACTACCAAAATGACAAAATGACTCTATTACTATGGAACGTACCAAAATGGTAAAATGACTCTATTACTATGGAACGTACCAAAATGGTAAAATGACTCTATTACTATGGAACGGAGGGAGTATTGTGCAATGTACTATTTCATACAACCGTTGGTAAAAGTAACTAAAAAGAAAATCCATTAGGCTTCGAAAATAATTGAGGACGAGCATAAACAAAATAAAAATAAAAAAAAATACTGGTACTAGTATTTTTTATCACCAGAAATAAAATTTAATAGTAGTAATTATTTTAACAGTGTCCTTCCGAGGTTTTCTAAGCATGAGATTGAATTTAAGGAAGTCTCATTTTACATTTTTAAGTTTTTTTTTAATAATCAGAGTTAATAAGTCTTTTAGTTCATCTATTATAGGAATTAATACAATTGTCTTACCTTTATTTTTAGTTTTACTTTACCTAGTAAGTTAGGAAATATTAGGGGTGGGAATTCAAGTATCTATGGATATCCGATCCGAAAAAATCGGGTACCCAAACTCAAAATCTTCTAAATGCATACCCCACCCAACCCATTATATTTTTCTGGTACCCAAATACCTGTTACGGGTATCCAAACCCGATGATTGGGTACCAAATACCCGATTCTTTACATATATTAATAATTAATAGTAAAAAATTAAGAATGAAAAATGATTTAAATTTTTTAAGCTAAAATTCTCTTTATTCATTGAGAATATTATATTTTTATTTTTGTTTTGTAGGCTTAATTATGTCTTTTTATGAACTTAATATTTGCCGAGGGAGACCAATGACTCACTGAGAGGCGACGACAGAGAGTATAACTCTCTGTAAGCGGCAAGGGCGGACGCAGAGTTATTTATCGGCAGGGGCTGAGATTACTAGATTTTGTTTTAAAGTATATTTTTGAATAATTTAGATTATTTGTAGGGACTTTCACATAATAATTTACACTATATTTAATTAAATTTTTTAAAAAATAAATAGAAAAAGATTCAAAAAATGACATCAATGAGCGCTTAAGCCCCTCCCCCTTCTCACTTGGGTCCGCTCTTGGCAGCAACTAATAGATACAAATACTTGAAGAAATGAAGAGAATGAGAGTAACGTCACTTTAATGGAGAGTTAGATAATTGACTTATTTATGAATGTTTTAGAAAAGTAACCTAATTAATTATAATTAAGTAAATACTTTATCCCATACCCAACAACCCTAAATGGCTAAACCTAATTAAAAAAGTACCCTAAACAGTAAATCGGGTATTTGGGTAATAACCGATACGCGATTGAGTTACCCAATACCCAACTTATCTTAAAATTTATTACCCGATCTCATACCCAATCCCATTTTATTGGATATCGGGTATCCAATACCCGGCGGGTATCGAGTCGGAAATGGATAAACCCAATACCCAATATCCATATTCCCACCCCTAGTCAGGATTGATTATTTCTTATAAAACTTGAATATTTTTCATTGTCTTTTGGTTTTCAAACTTCATTTGGAATCGTTACAGAATATTAAATTTAAATAAAAAGAGTTATAAACCCTAATTATTAAAATAAAAATAAGCACTTGTTAGTACAAAAGTTAACTTATTTAACGAGTATTAATTGATGCTTCAGTAAAAAAGTAAATTTTGAAATCGTCAAAATTACTGCGAACTTAATCACTCTAAATTTACTAAAACTTAATTTAAAATCAGTGTTGCAGTCAAATATAGTTATATAGGACATATTCAATTAAACCAATTTTTTTTTTCTTTACTAAAAAAAAAAAACTTAACAATTCAACAGGATTCTGCATAAGCGAGTCAAGCTTAATCCCTTAATTAATGGTGTCGGTTGAGATCTCAACCAAGGAGAGAAAATAAGGGCTGGCCTGGAAGTGTGTGAGAGAGGTGATTTTATAAAATGAATTATGCTGGCCTGCTGTAAAATTACTAACCTGAATAAAGTCGTGCTTTTTTTTACAATCATAAAATTTTGTGCGAAAACAGCTTGGTTATGTAAGATTAAAACTGAGCAAGTGAATAACACATGTACAAACATTGAAAATGGTTCCTTTCACTAACTATCTAACCATCCTCTCCCCTCGAAGAAGACAAAATAAAAAGAATGGAGGAGGATAAGAAAAATAAGAACATCTGTGGTTTTCGTTCAAAAAAAAGAACTCTTTTTTTTTATAATTTATTTAAATAGATCTTGATATGTGTAGCTAGAGACAAGTGTTTTCTTAGGACTGAATATTCTAACACAAACTTGAAAGACATTTAGAGAAGAAATGAAAAACAAATAAAGCTATGGATTAATTGAACTTTATGAAATGAAAATTTTGTCTACGAATGAAGAAATCAACAACTTTCCTCTCCCTCTTTGAGAAAAAGACAGAAACCAGATATAACTACGTTAGGGTTTATCCCTCCAAACACAAAAGGAGAGAGAGAGAGGGAATGAGAGAAATTCTCATTCTTGATTTGTTTTCAAATTAATAATTTCCCAAATTATCCAGACACACACCACGCCTTTGCAACTTACCACCAATAAATCTTTCATTTCCGCCTCTTCTCAAACAGGAAAGCCACCACCACTCACATACAGCTTTCAAAACGAAAAGGAAATTAGGGCTTGTAGGGATGCAGAGAATGGGAGGTCGGGATTAAATGAGGATTCATCTCATCAAAGGTTGGCTGGCGTCGGAATGAAAAAGCCGTACTGAGAGAAAAAGAGAAGGTGTGAGGGTTTCTTTAAGCAGAAAATGAAGAAGGAGAAGCGGACACGAAGGTGACGGGGCCCCTCGCTCATCATCAGACTTCATTAACTGCATCATTTCTCGATTCCGAAGCCTCTTCCAAAAAAGGACAGATTTATGCTTTATTATACTAATATAATACCAGCTTTTTTGGAATATAGGAATAGGGCACACCTACATTTACAAACCACTCACGGCCGCCCTTTGACTTGCCATGCTCTTCTACACGCTAATTACTTTCCCCTTCTAATATGTTATTGTTTTCACAACTAATTAGGGAAAATAGAATTATATTGTTATAAACATTTGCTCAATATTTCATTTTAGTTTAACTCTGATTTTAGGAAAGATGAACAAGTAGGTGATATAAATTTGTGCAATATTTCTTACTTGGCACACAATTTTATGCATAATATTTGTTTTGGGAGTTAAGTGGAAAAATAATAAAGTAAAAGAGAGTGATGTTCACTTAAAATGTAGTGTTACTTAAAACGGAACAAGGGAAATATATACATTTTGTCCAATAATAAAAATTCATTTTTTGTTGGATCCGTCCAATAGGAGTCTAACACATTTTGCATTTCCATTCGTCCGACAATTTGAGTTTCATTGACCTTTTTCATCCGTATTTTTTAAAAGAGGATTAACAATAGTTCTTCATCTATCCTCGTGTTGACTCAAACTTCTGATCTATTAGTTAGAGAGGAAACATCTTACATACTTTTCACCTTGTATGTCTTACGACACGATGTACCGAAAAAAGACTCCTAATTTGAATTCAAAAAATATTAAATTTACAAAAATATGAGTGAAACGATTTAGTGGATGAAGTTGAAGTAAAATGTAATATTTAATGATAAAATAAAAAAATAAAAACATCTAATAGTGAATGAGAGAGTAATTAAATACTATGTACTATATATAAAAGTATACACACATAATTTAATTTTTTTTCTATGTATTACACTAATTGTTTTGAAATTACTTTTTAATATCCCATTTAAATCTTTTTTGAACAATATTTATCTCTTTTTTTCTCTTCGTTAAAATATTTAATCATTAATCTTTCTATTTTATTATAATCAACAAATTAATAAAAAAATCTCATACTCCTCTGTCCAAAAAAAATAGACTAGTTTTGTCATTTTGTGTTGTGCACCAAAATTAGATTAATTCTAAAAATGAACAGTTTTAAACCAATACTAACCTAACTCTACACATCAATCTAAATGTGGACCACACAATCCACTCACACTATTTTCACCATATTTTCTCTGTTTCTCTCTTACTTTACCAATTGCGAATTAAAACTCGTGCTATTTATAATTTTGTCTATTTTTTATTGGCGGAGAAAGTATCATTTAAAAAGGTGATCCTTTTTTAATGGAACGAAGAAAGTGTTTGTTTGTTGAGAGTTTATAATCGGGTCCAATCCAAATCCAGTCTGTAGCCTTATTCATTTTCTTTCATAGAGAAATAACATTTATTTATAAACTGTACCACTTAATTTCAATCAAGATAAAATTATACTAAAATCGTTAATGATATAAATGGAAACAAGTCTCACTTTTTTTTAACGAGAATTGTCGTTTTTATTTGAAACAATTGTCATGCTTTTTTTTTTATATAAAAATTTCAATTCTAATTACATGAAACTGTCACTTTATGTTTAGAACAACAATTGTGGCCTTATCTTCAAAATAATTACTAGTATCTTTTTTAATTTATCCGTAACAACGACCAAATAGCTTATGATGAGTAGTTGGTGTTACTTAACTGTTTAGCGACTTATATCGACAATAAATAATACTCCCTCCGTCCCCTATTAGGAGTCACTCTTTGACCGGGCACGGGTTTTAAGAAATGTAAAGAAAAGTTGGTTGAAAAATTTTAGTGGAATGTGAGATCCATTTTTTTATATTGGTTTTATAATAAAATGTGAGTGAATTGAGTTAGTGGAATGTGAGACCTATTTACTATTTATGGTAAAAATGAAGTGTGTGACTCTTAATTGGGGACGAACCAAAATGGAAAAATGTGACTTTTAATGGGGGACGGAGGGAGTATCTACTAAGCTCAGACTATTAAACTACATATATAACGTCTAATCTCCGGATCACACAATGTCTATTCATATTTCATGACTGTCACACGTTTCTATTTTTTTATTTTTTATATACTTAGAAATATATTGATGAGAATATTGTTCTATGATCGAAGACACCTTACAAAAAAGAACCAAACTTATAATTAGTAAAATTTCACCAATGCTCTACAAATATTGACCAAATAATGTACTGTAGCCGAACAGTAACTTAGGTTTGGTTGATGGTAATATCAACTCAAATTTTACCAATTTATACAATTGTAAGGGAAAAATGGATTGTTTTGAAAGGGATGGAAAGAAGAGTACACTCTCAAGAAGTCCTTCTCAGACAGAGACGCTTTCTAGATTTAAATATGGAAACGGACAACTTTACTATGGTTTCAGTACTTGAAACTGTTATCAGCATCCTCCACTCAGAAACCCTCTCTTGCTACATCTCCATCTTTCCACGTCCGATTTAATTCAATTCGCAACTATAAGGGTTTCCAATTTCCATATCTTTGTCGATAAAATCCAATGTAACATCTTGCTTTTCTAATCCCACCAAAAAAGAACAATGTTCACCAAGAATAATGCATACAATTACCCATACCTCTCCAATCCTCGTACCTCCGCCGCCTCCCTTGTCGGCCTCAATGGCAACGACGTCTTGCTCCACCACCACCACCACCACGACATGCTCTTGGCCGCCAATCAAGAGCTCTACGGCCTCAGCAGCGACCCCTTGGCCGCAGCCAAAGCCTGGAAGAAGGACCGCCACAGCAAAATCGACACGGCCCAAGGGCCGAGGGATCGGAGGGTTCGCCTCTCGATCGGAGTGGCTAGAAAGTTCTTCGACCTTCAAGAAAATCTAGGTTTCGACAAGCCGAGCAAAACCCTTGATTGGCTCCTCACCAAGTCCAAGACTGCCATCGAAGATCTCGAGGAGACGAGGGAGAGAGCCGCCGCAGCAGCAGCCGCCGGCTCCTCCGAATGCGAGGTTGATTCCGGCGAGAATTTGAAAGTGTCATCAAACAAACTGAAAGCGGTTTCTTCGACCAGGGAGTCGAGGGACAAGGCGAGGGCGAGAGCGAGGGAGAGGACGAGGGAGAAGATGTGCATCAAGAAGCTAAACGAGACCAGAAACATCAACATTAATGGGGACTTCAACTTCATCAACAAGATAGCTTCCACCAGCGGCGGCGGCGGCGGCAACATCAATCTCGGATTCCATTGCCACCCAACCTACGAAGTCGCAGCTGCAAATCATCACGACCTAATTCAAGAATCCATTGTGATCAATAGGAAAGTGAAGAATCCGATGGGATTTCAGCAGAATTTGATCATCTCCAGCTCCAACTACGGCGTTCCTGCGCCTTACAATGCCGCCGCCGCCGCTGAGAATTGGGACAGCATCTGTGCCATTTTGGATCAGCACAAGTTCATCAATAAGTGGGGACAAAAATCAATTTCCAAGAATCATTTTGGAACTCTTTTTTTTTTTTAATTTATTTTTGAGATTGTGGTTGTTTTTGTTTTTGTTTTGCAGCAATTTAAACAACTAGGAAAGAAAGAAGAAGATAATATTGAGAAGCAACACTAGCAGTTGAGCTCAGGATTGTTGAAGATGTTTTCACCTTGTGGCTTGAGGCATATATGTAAGTTTTTGCTACCTTATTTTTCTTGAATTTCTCCCATTGATGTAATATGGTTGTCAGGGCTTTATAAAACAATTTAATCTACTATTGGATTGATAAATGTTGTTACCTAGCTCCTTCTTTTGATTACATATATATATGTAGTTAGGTTTATACCTAATGGTCTATAACAAAACATATCGGATAATATATTTCTCAATCTCATGCCCACTTATTTGCAAATACAGTTGAGAAAATTTTCAGGATATTAGAGCAGAAAATGTTTGAATCAAGCTTATTGCTCTTAAAATGTGTATACGTATATGAATGCACAAGCTCAATTATAAATATATATATAGGTTTATTTAGCTATAGCGTATCCCATTAAGAAAAAAAAATTAAAAAAGATAATGATCTTATTTAGAAAAAAAAGTTAGTATGATTGAAGTCCGAAACTTTTAAGGGAATCGAAATGTTCAACCAATATTATGAATTAAATTACTTTGCTTTGAAGTGGTATATTGCTTCTAAATAAAATTATTACTGTTTCAACTCACTAAAATCTTTTATAATTACGCCAAATTTAACTATTCAGCCAAGTTTCTGCAGTCATTCATGAATCTGACTACTTTATTTGGAAGGGAGTTACTCCGTTTGCTAAGCCTTCTGTTATTTTGAAATTCATGTTTATTAAGTTTACACCATAAAATCGTAATTAAATCATGTCCATTTTACCAAATACTGTGTGACTCTGTAAGAAATGGAGCATTAGTTATATGCGAGAATACTTTTTGTGTACTTTAATAAGTTTATTTTGATATCTAGAGGTTTTAACTTGTGAAGGTTGCGGTGGAGAGTGAAAGATAAATTTATATAAATTGTACTAAGTACATACATAATGCTCTTTAGTTAGGTTCTATTTTTAGTGATACGAGTATATAGTTTTGAGTATTTTTTAACACTAAAACCATTGATTTGGAATACGCATTAATTGACATACTACTTAATTAAATTATAAAAAATATGAAAAAATATATTTTAAAAAATAAGCATATTCCTTATAGAAATTGAAATTATATAATAAAATTGTATAGTTATAATGATAAGTATTTTTTGTGTTATCTTTTCATTTTTCTATTATATTTTAATTTACTTCTGAAGATGAGTATTTTTATAATAAAAATATGCTCTATTAAGCAATATCTATTCCTTGATTAATATTCCATCCGTCCCATAAAAATATATGCACATTCTATTTTCATCCGTCCCACAAAAATATGAGCATTCCATTTTTGTAAAGTTATCCCGATTTATTTCCCCTCTACATAACTTATTTACAACTTATATATACTACTATTAAACACTACTAATAATATGAGTCTCACTATTCACTAACACTACTCTAACTACATTTCTCCTCACATATCTTAATTTATCAATTTTGTCTTAATTTCCGTATCATATTAATTGTCCATATTTTTATGGGACGGAGGGTGTATGAAGGGTGATTAATTAACTGAAAATTCAATTGCAATGGAAAGATTCAGTTATTTTTTTTGACATTATAAAAATGATAAAATTATCTTAAATATGTAAAGTTATACCCAGTAAGTAATACTCCCTTCCACTTATAAATATTTGTGTTGTATTTTTGGTTCTCTCAGTATTATTTTACTTAGAAAATAAAATCTTCTTAATTTAGGTTCCGAAAACAATGAATCAATCAGCTATGATAGAATGAAGGGAATAATTATTATTTTTAATTATATTTATCTATAAATATTTACATACACCCATTTCATTACATCACATAATTGTCTTTCGTTTCGTTTTGTTTCGTTCAACTTCTCTTTTTTTTTCCCATCAAATTCACCACAATGGTTCCAAACAACTTCGATCCAAAATGTCCTTTACGAAGTACAATTTCATAGTAATTAGTTTCTTTGAGTCGATCCTACAACAGAAAAAATGCTAATAAACACACACCAAAATTAAACTATTTGGGACGTTTGATTAATTACTTATGAAGAAGTATTTTTTGTGCATCATATAATTCAATCGATCACTACAATGGAAATTGAATTTTAATAATAAACTTAGTCCTGATCATGCATCAATATCATCAAAAAGAAAGTTATGAATTCTCGAACTCAGATCTAAACTCATCGCAGTTACAAATTTGAAAAGATCTACATCACATGGTATAGAGCTGCTTGCGATTAATAAGTGTATAAAGATATCTTTATATAAAGATTAGTAATTAAGTTGCAGAGTATTTCCCTCCCTAATATAATTTCTTTCATTCACACATTTTTCGTACTTTCTTCTTTTTTGTTATTTGTACAAATTTGTCTGAAAATTATAAAATAATAAAATACCAAAGCATAGAATAGGGCCTCGGAAGGAAAGCAAGAAGCATGGACAATCATCTTCATCAAGTGTTTCGGAAACAACTTTTGCAGATGACGACAAATGGAAATTATGTCCACCAAATGTCACTCAGTTCGAACCAAACCTTGTATTATAATGAAATATTTTTTACACATATAGTTAGTGTTAATCTTAAATGGTGTAGCTAAAAGTTTCGTTTTGCAAATGCGATGGTATCTGTGGGTCTATTTCGTTTGGAACTCTAGGATATTATATTTGGGAAAAGTGGAGTAGCTTTGTGTTTATTTTTATTTATTACTAAATCCGTTCCACAATAAAAGTCACAATTTGTTATTTCGTATGATACAGGAAGCAGGCTTGGATTATTATTATGTATTGCAATGCATCATGGTGTTGAAATAAAAGAAAATAAATTTAATATTTTAGTAAAAGTATCTTGATGTTATATAGTATTCTCAGGAATTGTGTATAGAAAATCTAAATAATTTGTAATAGAATTATCTAGATACAGACTTGTCACGATATAGATATTATGTAATAAAATATTCAGATTTATATATATAAAAATCTGGATTAGGGTTGTCAAATCGGGTATCCGTGGATACCCGACCCGAAAATTTCAGGTACCCGAACCCAAAAAACCCAAAAACAGTTATTCGATACCCGATCCGAAATTCCAATCGGATACCCGGATATCCGACTCGGGTATCCAGTCCCAAAAAATCGGGTATCCAGTCCAGATTAAAAAAAAAGTTGGATCGTCAAAAATTGGAACCTTTTGATCAGTGTAATTGTGTGTAACCTCCTACGAATCTCCGAGAGCCCTTCAAAACCAGTAGGTTCTCTGTGAGCAATATCCTAAAACTCTTTGCTTGATTTCTGCAATTGAGAATATGGTGCCACACACATAATCTCACCTTCTGACATCAACTATCAAAGAAAGCTTATCTTTCCACATAAATATTTTTGTGCAAAACTCACCAAACACAGAATCAAAAGCTGGAAGAAAATCTTGCGAGGAGAAGAGGCAACATATTGTGTGGGTATGTGTGGAGTTTGGGTTTGAAATTGGAACGCTAACTCAATTAGAATTAGGAGTAGGCATTTTAATTTTTAAAATACAATTAATTTAATAGCCGATACCCGAAAATCCTAAAAATCTAATACCCGAGCCCGATCCCGATACTCGAAAAATCGGGTATCTGATATCCAATTACCCAATTTTTCGGGTTTGGATAGCGGATATCCAATATCCGATATCTATTTTGACAGCCCTAAATAGAATATAAAAGAATAGAGTAGAAAATTATAGAATATAGAAAGAATGCTTATATATATAGGTGTGTTAGTATCATTTTGCTTAAGTTGAAAAGTTAAAAAGTGAAGTGTATCTTAGTTTGCCAAAATTACCAAATCTCCCAAATCGATACCATTGTCCTCTCACCCAAACTATATTTATCCTTCCACATATCTCTTGTACTCGACATGGTGCCATATTTCACAACAATGGCTATATAGGTGGGAAACTGAATTATGTCAATCAGTTCTGTAATGA
Source organism: Salvia hispanica (assembly GCF_023119035.1). Lineage (NCBI taxonomy): Eukaryota > Viridiplantae > Streptophyta > Magnoliopsida > Lamiales > Lamiaceae > Salvia > Salvia hispanica. The sequence goes on along the minus strand of NC_062970.1, from coordinate 30,916,268 downwards.
TAATCGATCCACATCGTCGATTATAAGAAGAACAATCGCAAAAAACATGAAATAACAAATGAACCAACAATTTTTCATGGTTTGGCAAGTGCCTACATCCACTGGAGAAATAGATTGGATGTTTTATTGATCGAATCACCAAGAGAGCTATAATATCCATTCTCAGAATTCTCTTTATGTCAACTTTAGTCTTTTATCTCAAATCTGGACTTAAAACCATGCTGATTTCATCCATAAGCAACCAACATGTCATCCACGTATAGTAAGAGATGCTACTTGCTTCTCATTTCTTTTTTTCATGCAAACATGATGAGCGAGTTTGTTCCTTCTGGCAGACGTGCACACACTGAGATTAAAACAAGTAGCAAGTAAACGGGTCTAGTAGATTTACTAATCCGACAGGTCTAGCAGATCCCGAACCTATTCGGGTGTCGTTGGGTGCACTTTCAGAACTACTATAAAAACCTTAACCCACAATACTATTGGCTAGTACATGAAAGTAAGGATCGATCCCATGAGGATTGATGTGTTACAAAATGCGTTTTGGATGTTTTGGAAAGGATTTTCGGCTGCTGCCACACAACTCTGTGGATTAAGTTAAATCTCCTAGTCTCAGCAGAAATTTGAAAGACTATTCTATTTAACTGACCTAGCGGACAAGAACAGTACAAACGTATGCATGAATATCAGACGTGAGCAAACACTTTAATCTAAACCAAGCAACTGAAAAACACCTGCCATAACAACGATCATGATGAACCTTTCCCGAAATAGCCAAACAATATGTAAAAGCAAGTGGGGACCAACTTCCCTAACTAACCTAGTGACCGAAAAGCTGTGAAAACTAGAAAAAAAAAAAACAAAACAAGGTGTAGATCTGATCCCAACACTAACTACTTCATCTTCTTCATGAATCCATCAAAAGAAACAGAACATTAAACACCATTTAAATAGAGCAAACCTCATATCAAGACATATACATGAAATTCAAGCATGAAACTACCGGATCTAAGCTACTTGACCAAGCAGCATTGAGAATGAAAAGTAACAAGCCATAATCATGGAGAATTAAAAACAGAGAAGATCAGATCCGCCAACTCAAATTAAGATTCAACCCAAATCCTCCAGATCTCAGTATCACAACGTTCATATCCATCCTCATCAACTCAGATCCACAAAACTAACTTGATTCCAATCGATTCTAACACCCAACATCCACTCAATTGCTAAAAGCATCCAAAATAGTAAAATCCAAACATCCATAGCATGAGAATAGAGGAAAATCAACAGAAAACATCCATAGCATCGGAGACAAGTTCAAAACACAAAGATTCAACGCTGAGCTTCACAACTACGAAGTTCACGACTGGAAAAATCCTTGAAAACAAAAGATTATCCAACAGAAATTAAAGAGATTGCATCTTCGCTCACTTGGGACGGTATTACACAGCTAAAAACGAACAAGAGACCACCACAGCAGCCAGGACTTCACCCCATAACCAAGTGTGCAGACAAAAACTAGATTTTGAAGTGATTTTGAGCTCTTGGGAGAATTGAGCTAAGAGTGAAGTTACCTCTTGTTTGGATATCCATCCCTTTATATAGGTGAGGCTCTAATCCCAAGGGCGTCTTCTTGCTGATTTGACAATTGTACCCCTGAAAAGAATCTTTAAAATTTGCTCTTTTGCTCCCATTCTGCTCCTGTCGCCATCTTTCTAATTCTCATAGGTCCGTGCGGCGACTTCTGGTACTTCACTTTAAATCCTACTCGATTGCATCTGCTAGGTCAATTTGCACAAATCCCTAGGTCTGCAGATTTCTTACGCACCTAAACTTAGAAATACATGTTAGCTCCCCGAAAACACATAAATTTACCCCATAACCAATGCATGAAATGAGCCTTATCAATACACATATATCACACTTTGATCTCTCAAACACAATATTTAACATATAATAATCAAACTGCTTGTCCCATTTTCTGTTGAATTGTTTTAGCCCATATAGACCTCTCTTTAATAAAAGGTTTGATGAATCCCTAAGATTGCTCTATGAATATCTTTTCTTCAATATCACCAAGTAAGAAATCAGTCTTCACATCTTATTGTTAAAGCTCTCAATCATTTTGAGCTACATTGTAGTCTATCCATTGTCTTTTATATCATTTAGCTAACAACATGACTTTATATTTTACTTCCTTCGTCCCTAAAAAGTATGCACTATTTCCTTTTTCGTCCGTCCCCAAAGAGTATGAACTTTCAACTTTGGAAATTCTCTTCTCTCTAATGAGGTGGGACCCATTCTCCACTAACAATACTTAAAAAAACTTTCTCTATCTATCTCTCTCTTACTTTACCAATAATGCATTAAAACTCGTGCCGAAACCAAAGTTCATACTCTTTGGGGACTGACATACTTGGATTTTACATGGTTTTAGAGGGTGGTTTTGTATGAATTTGATCATATTCTGTCTATTATTAGGTGTGTTTATATCTACTTCTCTTTTATGTTGGTATGTTGACCATTTTGTTAAAAATGTGTAAAAAAGGTACAAAATAAGTTGATGTGCAGCAGCCTTGGTTTGAGACAATTTTACTGGAGAATTTGAAGTCCAATCAGCCTCTAATGCATATCATTCTCTTTGTCTTTAAATGAGATTCACGTGGGTATCTTAAACGCCTCAATCGGAGTCCCATAGAAGAAGTTATGGCCGTTTTACGAACATTGCGCTGTCCAGAAAATCTAACGCGGCCGGGTGAATTATGACCCTATAATTCCACCCGGCCGGGTGGCCTGCTAAAGCTGGCGAAATTCCAGAAACTTTCACCCGGCCAGGTGAATTTCCAGTGGATTAATTCCACCCGGCCGGATCCGACAATCTGACATTTTTCTAAGTAGAAACGCAATCTTTTGAGGAGAAAAATAAGATGGAAGAATTAGATCAATTCTAGGCATTCTCTACAAGCCGCCAAACACCCACTCTCTCTCTTGGAAGAACTCTTTGAAGAAGATTGAAGATTCAAGCTTCAATTCCTCCGCCAATTGCAATTCAGATCATGATTTCCAATGTTTTTGCTTAGTTTCTTTTTGTTTTCTACCATGAACATGAGTAGCTAAACTTTTCATGTAGAATTCTTGGTGAAGATGCATTGTTTCATAGATTTAATCCTATTGACTTCATTTTTATCTTGCTTTTGCAATTGTTTGAATTATTCTTATGCTTTTTCCTAACAATTGTTTGATCACCAATTGGGAGTGTAGGGTTTCTTAGAGTAATCGGGAGATGAAATATTTAATCTTGAAAGAAGAATAATTCACACCTTAATTCAATAAAACTCGAGAGAGTTGAGGTTTTTGAGTGGGATCTTTAATCTAATCGAACTGTTAGGAGTTAGGTCTAAGAATTAGAAGGGGACTTCAATTATTACACCTAATCTACGGATTTCTTGTAACATCCCGTGTTTTCGTGCGCTAGTTTTAGAGTATAAAAAAAATTGACAAAAGGACGATTGGAATTAAAGTGCAAGGAAATTTAAGTTTGTAAATTAAAATTATTGGAATGAGGAAAAGAGAATAAATTAGTACAAAGTACAACACAAGCTATACGAATTGGATACATGGAGCTATAAGTGAGATTTCTTTCAAAGATACATTTCTATAGTACAAGATCTTCTACTCTTTCTCTTTTCTTCCCCATCCTTCTCGAATTTGGCATCTCATAAGACTCCAAAATTGGCAGCCAATAACACCAAGGATCTTGCAAGAATCTAACACCAAAAGGATTATTAGAAATAGGCTTCACAAAGACTCAAGGTTGGAGACTTCTCCAAAATAGCAAGTATGACCCAACTTACACCAAAATGGTATACAATTGGATAAACACAAGGAAGAGATAAGCTGGCAGCCCCAAATGTAGGAGTCTTTGCCCCCAAGATTTGCTCAATTAAGTAAAGAAGCATGGTGCCAAGAAAGAGATGGAGCTGGCAACCAAATATGGGAGTCTTTGTCCCCAAGTCTCCAACACAAGAGGCCTATATAAACAGCTCCATCTCCCTTCCCCTCCCCACTCCTTTAGACACCACAAATTCACTCAAAATCAAGGAGTGCAGCAAGGAAATGAGAGGAGCAAGAAGGCGAGGAGAGGCAGCGGCGAAGCGGAGGAACAACCGCGAACCGAGAGGATTCACCGAGTGAGGTAATCCCCTCGACACCATTCTCGGCATCACGTTAGAACGCCACGAAATTTCCAGAACTTAGAATCATAGGCAGCATGCTCACGTAGGACAAATCATAGCGATAGGATCAACGAATAATCAGTTACCATAACCAAAGAACGATTCCAGTAGGCTCTCAAAGAATTAGATGATAGGATTTGGGATATCCTTATGCAAGATCAAAGCTTGAACATCACCAATAGTCAAGAATCGATTTTACATAGTTTTGCTAAATAAACCCACGAATTGAACTAAGCAATAGAAGGCGGAAAACTTAGCTTATAGAGAGATTGTCTGGCGGTGGTGCGACGGGAGGCCGAGAGTTCCTCCGTGACGTCGATGGAAGGCGATGAGTAGCAGCGGAGTTTTGCCGCAGGCGAAGCTGCAGCTTGACGGAGAGCCGGAGGGCGAGACGGGCAGCGATCGGCGAGCCTGCAGAGACCGAGAAAGGGGCTGCCTCGCACGGTAACACCTCCAACCCCGGAGTACAACCACGGCGATGACCGTTTCCTTCGGAGACGACGACGATTTTCGCAGAGAGAGAGAAGAAACGGGAATGGTTGAAGCCGCCGCTACTTCTCCGATTTCGAATTTAGGGATTTCTAATTTGGGGAAAATTGGAGAGGTGAGGTAAAGAAGGGATGATTGAAAAGGGAGGCGTAGCCGGCGACGCTCCGGCGACGCATAGGAGCGGCGAATTCGCCGAGAAACTTATGGGAGTGAAGAAGCCGCCGCTGCTTCTCTACTCTTTTGATTAAGGAGTTTAAAAAGAAATGAGATTTGGGGGAGAGAAACCGATGGTGGAGGAGGAGTATATTGGGTCTTTGTTGGGCCTATTCCATTACTCTTGATTTAATGCTATTTGGGGCTGATTGTGTTTAAGCTTTGGGCCAGAAGGGAGTAAATAAAATAGAGTTGAGCTGGGCCTGTGAATTAAATAGAAATTGGGCCAAGTCCCATTTGGTTAATTAAAATGAATGGACCGATGATTGGAAATATTAAAGTTTGAGACGCGAAAGCCGACCGGCGTCGCCCCGCGACGCCATGGGCGGCCTTAAGAAAATTCAAAGAAAAGATTTAAGAAGGGATTTTCCAAGAATCCTTATTAAATGCTCAAGTAATTATTTTAAAGATAATGGAATTTCTCCGAACTTAGTAAAGTGAATGAATAAATCCTACGACTTAGTGAAGCCCGAGAAAGGACTAGAGATCCTATGAGACAAGACTAAGGATATAGGTGCTATGCCATAGGGTGCATGCATTCATCTAAGGAGAAATAGTTCAAGTACTAATTAGTGTGTCACACTATTTATTTTCAAAGGATAAATTGCTCGAGGGCAAGTGAGGTCAAAGCGAATAATCGAATTGAAGAATAAGCATATCAGGTGGGCTTTCTTTTAATATCCAGCACACTAGTGTGGATATAAAGCAAATACATTTGAAGTTATGAAAAATCATCTTTTCTCAAAATGGAGCTATGATTCTTTTCAAATTGTTGTCATGCCATAAATGTTTTGTTTTGATGAATGTCATGGATTGTCATGGATTTACGGATGGAATGGATTCACGAATGGAATGGATTTATAGATGGAATGGATTCACGAATGGAATGGATTTATAGATGGAATGGATTCACGAATGGAATGGATTTATGAATGAATGGAATGGATTGATGAATGCATGGAATGAATTTATAATGGAAATGGATTTATGAATGAATGATGAATGATGAAAGAACCTAGTCTGTAGTCGAACTTTTAGCTCCCAAAAGAACTTAGTAAGCTCGGGCCTTTTAAGAAAACCCCCGTGTGTTACTGTGATGGCTTGACAACTATATAATGTATGTTTTGTTTTCGGCACGTGTCCACTGAGTACTCCTGTACTCAGCCCTGCATGTATTTATAAATGTGCAGGTTGAACGTCAAGAGGATGGAGTGATGATCGGAGTCGATGTTATCAAGTTGATCTCCCAACGATTCGTGTCTTCATACACGAAGTCGTTTAGTAAGGACTTATTCCGCTGTGCTTTTTGAAGTGAGAATTGTAGAACCTCACCATCAACTCTGATTTATTTGAGGAGATGTTTATTCTATTTTCAAGACCATGTAATGAAATACTTGGCTTCTTTGATATAAATTGACTTGGCCTTTGTGCAAATTCTCAAGTTCGAGCCCTTTTTCTTTCCCCGCTTCTTTAATCCCTCTTATTAGTCGCGGTTTACCCGTTTTCGCTATCATTTGCAAAATGTGGTCGTGACATTTCTCACCTCAGAAGGGGGTTTAATCTATATTTGTATTGATTCAACAATTCTAGAGACTTTAAATGGTAAATCAGTTTTAATTGGGTTAGAGCATCCACAATGGCGGCTAGCGCACCGGCTAGCCGATTCGCGTCGCTAACCGAACCATTGGAACCGGCCAGCGGCATTTCGGTGAAAAAACAAGCGAGCGCACGCCGATTTCCAGTCGCTGGCCGCCATTGTGGCGTGGCGATCGGCGAGCGATCGGCCAGCGCAATTTTTTTTTTTTAAATTTTTTTGAAACACTATATATACGCGATTTTAGTTTCATTTTCATTTGCACCACTTGTTTTAACGAGTTTTCTCTCTCTCTAAATTTCTGTACAAGAGCAACATCGAGCGATGAGTAACGCGGGTGGTAGCAGTGGTGGTAGTGGTGGGGATGTTGAGGAGTACGAACGGCGGATGAACGAGGCTATGGAGGCCTACATGAACCGCGAGATAGAGCGTTACATGCAAAGGGTCGAACAGCAGGCGGTACCTCGCCCTCGACCCGTTGTCCACCGACGAGCAGTGATTGATCGGGATCACGTAGCTGCACATCAGCGGCTATATGACGACTACTTCGCTCCGGACCCGCGGTTTAACGCAAACATGTTCGGGCGGCATTTTAGAATGTGCAGGGAGTTGTTTATACGTATTGTTGACGCTTTGGAGCGTCGATATATGTGCTTCCGCTTCAGGCACGATGCGGTAGCTGGCAGACCCGACCACACCCCTATTCAAAAGTGCACGGCAACAATCAGGCAGTTGGCCTACGGAGGCGCGACAAACATGTGGGATGAGTACCTCCACATCGGTGAGACGACTGCTCTGGAATGTCGAAGTTTTTCTATCAGGGCGTGATTACAATTTTCCGTGATCGGTACCTTCAAAGCCTTACTCCCCAAGATTGCCAGGATCTGATGCGGATGCACGAGGAGCAGCATGGGTTCCCCGGGATGTTAGGCAGCATAGCTTGTATGCATTGGGAGTGGAAGAAGCTGTCCAACTGCCTGGAAGGGGGCCTACACGACCGGCTACAAGGGAAAGAATCCCACGATGATCCTCGAGGCCGTAGCTGATTACCGGCTATGGATCTGGCCTGCGTATTTTGGGGTAGCCGGGTCGAACAACAACCTCAACGTACTCAACTCGTCGCCCCTCTTCAACGAGAAGTGTCGGGGCATCGGTCCGGTTGTCTCATTTGTGGCCAACGGCAACCGGCATGATATGGGCTACTACTTGGCGGATGGGATATACCCTAGGTGGCTTGTCTTTGTGAAGACGATTAGGCACGCAAATGATGACAGGAAGGCCTACTTTGCGGAACGGCAGGAGTCGGCGCGCAAGGACGTGGAGCGCGCATTTGGTGTGCTCCGGTCTTGATGGGCGGCAATTAAGGGTCCAACGCGTTTGTGGGATGTCAAATGCATTGCTTGATATAATGTACGCCTGCATTATCATGCACAACATGATCGTCGAAGACGAAGGCGTACAACTGACTAATTGGGCCAATGACGATACTGATGCAGCCGGTCCAAGCCACGACGTGGCCACCCCCAACGTACGAAGGGGGGTACCTCACGATGAAGCCGACCGTTTCCAGGCACATGCCGACATGCGTCAAGTTGATGCTCATATTCAACTCCAAAAGGATTTAATTGAAGAGTTGTGGGCACGGAAAACTGCACGGCGATAGTTTTTTCTTTATTATGTAATTTTTTTTAATGAATGTACCTTTTTTTAAATGAAATTAATGAATTTTCCCGTATATGTCTCGTAAATTTAATTTCGTAATTTATCATAAATTTAATTCCGTAAATGTAGTTGTTTTTGAATTATTTTTATTGCGGCTAGCCTGTGGCTAGCCTTAGGCTAGCCTATTTGATTAAAATGATGATGTGGCGGGTGGATTTTTAGTGCTGATGACGTGGCAGGGAGAGAGAGTGGCTAGCCTTGACTGGCCTAAAGCCATTGTGGATGCTCTTAGGCTATGAGTTGTGCATCAGATCCTTGAATTCTGCATATTTCTCTATCATTTTCTACAACTTGCTTCTTTGTTCTCTTGTGTAAGTGTTTATTTCAATCTCTGAATTTATATGCTTTTAGTAGTTGTTAGAAAAAAACCCCAAAACTCTTGATCGTCTGGATAGTAATTGAAATTTGTTCGTGGTACTTAGGTTTACACTTAATTGTCTCTGTGGGATACGATATACTCTTGTTTGTTGTTTGCTACGATAACCCCGTACACTTGCGGGTATTATTTGAGTAAAATAAAGTTGAGTCCGGGACGGAGTGACATTTTGTTATTCTCTGATGCCTCTACCTTCTTTTCATAAATCCTCTTGCATTACTAAAATTATGTTTTATTTTTTCAATAGTGAGTTAATCTCCTCTTGCATGACCTTGATCTACTTATCTCTTTCTCTAATTTTAATAACTCCGCAACTCAATATGTTCAATTTCTTCAGCGGCAAAGAGAGCATAATACACACACATATGCAAAAAAAAACCACATTGCACCCCTACACAACACAACACAACATATGCAAAAAAAACCCTAAACACAACACAACACATTGAAGAACATGTTTATCATGGTATTTATGATTGTTGATTGTATTTTTATAACCATCATGAGTGCTAGTTACCTGAACTGCATCTAACTTATAGGAGAGTTTGCTAAAATAAATTTAAATTATGAATTCCATGAGTTATGCCTAATTTAGTAGGATTTGCTAAAAAAAACATAGTTTCAAATTATGTGATTAATTGATTTTTGCAATTGTTATTACAACTTACACGGACGTAAATTTTTTATTCCTAAAATATCCACTCCACTTTCGAAAATACTCTCTTCATTTTATCATGATAAAAAAAAAATTGGGCACAGGTTTTAAGAAAATGATACTTATTGAGTTACGTGGAGAGAATGCAGCATGAGAGAGGAAAAAATAGGAGAGATAAAAAAAGAATAAAATATGAGAGAATAAAGTTAGAAAGATAAAAGTGTTATTTTTTGCTTAAAAAAAGAAATCAATCATTTATGATGGGACAACCCAAAATCGAAATTTGTTTACTTATAATTGGACTGGGGGAGTATAAATGAAATGAAATAGAGTCTTTTTTGTTAGGGTGTCTCCACCGGTGCCCTTCCCACTCGCCCGTCGCGGACGGGCGACCCGACGGGCGCCATAGTGGCCCGGACGGCCGCCACTGTGGCGAATGTCGGACGTCCCGGTCGGACGTCCGACATTTTAATTTTTATTTTTATTTTTTTATTTTAAATAAACTATATATATAGGGCTCCCCCAACTTCATTTCATTCACACCACTTGTGTTGACAAGTTTCTCTCTCTCTACAAATTTCATTTCTACTACCATGGAGTACAACAGAAACTCCCCCACAACGAGCGGAGGGAACACAACCTCGATTCCTATCGGATCGGAGGGAAATTTTGCGGGGATGAATCCCCAGATGGCGGGGATGAGCGGTATGCCGGCGATGACTCCCCAAATGTTCTACAATATGTACATTTGGATGAGTCAAATGGGTTAGATGATGCCGGGGGCAGCGGGTATGCCGGCAAATATGTCGGGGATGGGTGGGACTGCGGGGATGGGCGGTATGCCGCCAAATATGGCGGGGATGGGTGGGACTATGCCAGGGGCAGCGGGGATGGGCGGTATGCCGCCAAATATGGCGGGGTGGGAGGGATGATGCCCGGGGCGGTGGGGATGGGCGGTACGCCGCCAAATATGTCGGTGAGTGGGTCGTTGCAGCACAGGAGCCCGAGGACGCCTAGGGAATCTGTCTATCGGCCATATATAGATTTTTTGGCCGATGACTCCCCTACTTCTGTTCCGGAGACTCAGTACGCCGGCATCGAGACTTTCTCTTTTGAGGATCTGGGGTTATCGTCGATCTGTGAGACTCCCCAAGAGGCGGGGCCTGCAAGGGGCGGGGAGAAAAGGCAAGGCCACGGCCAGGAGCGGGGGTAGGGGCAAGGGCAAAGTCCCGAGCTCTTCCTCACACACGGGGGCAGAGGAGGAGGGTGAGGATGAGACTGAGAGGAGGACGATCTGGACCCTGTGGGAAAATGCCGCGCTTGCGAAGACATGGATCGGTGTTGTAGAGGATCCCTACATCGGAGCGAACCACTATGTTGACCGAATGCGGCATCGTATCAGTGCCGCCTACTCCGCCATCAAACCGCCTGGGGCGAAGCCTCGCATCCCCGAGCAATGCCGGAAACAGTGGCTCCGGTTGAGGCCTAAGCTCAGACGTTTTGCTGCCCTCTACCAAAACTACATGCGCATGGTAAGCAGCGGCATGTCTGAGGATGATGTGCGGAGACAAACCTTCTCCCAGTACCCCAGCAAAGAGTTGGGGATCAAAGAGTTTGACCAGTGGGAGGCCTTTCTCGTGGTCAAGGATTCGCAAAAGTTTGCGATTGGTGTCGAATCGGGCTGGAAGCGGACGAAGATCAACTCTTCCGGTGAGTACAGCAGCAGTGCTGGTTCGCACGAGCTCCCCGAAGCCGAGGAAGTGGCCCCGCTACCACGAACAGACTCTTGCCGTCGTCGTCGCCCGATGGGGCAACAGGCTGCGCAGCGGATGGCGAGGGGAAGCGGCAGCGGCAGCGGGTCCTACGAGGTCGAATCGGAGGTCCCAGGAGGAGAAGAGGACGACAGCCTCGCCCGCGCGCAGCAAAATAAGACTCTGATGCAGATCACTTTGAAGTGGTATAACACGCACGATCCAGTCTTGAGAAGGCTGTGCAAGGAGATGGTCGACCGATGTCGGCGCGATTTAAGGATGCCACCCATTGATGATGACGGCGTCGAGATCGGGGGCGGGGACATCGGAGGTGGCAGCGGCACGGGCGACGGGGACGAGGACGAGGAGGAGGAGTGAAAGCCAAGGGTATTATGTAATTTTATTTTCAAACTATGTTTTTTTTTTAAATTATGTAATTTTTAAAATTATGTAATTTTTTTTAATGTAATTTTCGTATTTCCCGTTTGTATTCGTGTCGAATTTTAATTCCGTGAATTTAAAATTTTAATTGTGAATTAATTTAATTGTGGGAAGGGCTAATGGAAGGGCTAGTGATGTGGCAGTGGAATGGGAAGGGCTAGTGCTGACGTGGCATGGGAAGGGCGAGTGGGAGGGGCGCCACCGGAGACACCCTTAGGTTTGGTGAGAGAGTGAACAATGAAAATTGAGTCAATGTCCTTCTCTTTTTTTGGTAATTACCAAGGATATCCATTGGCGGGCTCAATGACTATTCCTTGCTCTATCAGCATTCTTCTCTTTTGTACAATGGATATCAATCATTGCTTTAGTTGTTTGAGAAGTAAACTATTACTATTATCCCGACATACTTTAGTAAAATAGTTACGCCCTCCGTTCCACGTTAATAGAGTCATACGCTTTTTTGGGACATTCTAACATAACAAAGTCATTTCTATATTTGGCAAAAAACACTACACTCTCTCTCATTCTCTCTTCATTTCTCTTACTCTTTTCTCTCTTTATCTCTCTTACTTTATTTTCAATCTTACTTTATTCCTTCCACTTCACTTATTAATATCTACTCCCTCCGTACGCGAATAGGAGTCCCATTTCTTTTGATATTAGTTTTAAGAAATGTTACGAAAAGTGTGTGGAATATGTGTCTCATTAATATATTAGTTTTAAATGAAATGTGAGTGGATTAAGTTAGTGGAACGTGGGCCTCTTTGTCATTTATAGTACTCCATCTGTCCCACTTAAGATGACACTTTTTCTTTTTAGTTTGTCCTAACTAAGATGACACATTTCCGTTTTTGATAACTTTCTCTCTCCAATTAATACATCCAACCACCTTTTCTCACTCCTATTTAAATACTCATCTTTCTTTCTCTCTCTATTTTAATGCTTACACCCACATTTTCTCTCTCCAATTAAATACATTAACCAATAACTCCTAAAACCTCATGCCGGCTAAGAAATGTGTCATCTTAGCCGGGACGGAGGGAGTAGTTATGAACTGGGACTCCTATTCGCAGACGGCCCAAAATGGAAAAATGGGAATTCTATTCGCGGATGGAGGGAGTATTTCTCTGCGCCGAATAGAAATGTATCTATTAACATGGAATATTGAGAGTACATGTTTAGCATAAACATCAAAATTTTATAGGTAGATCTTGTTGTTGGGAACCATGTTAATGTATATTTCCATGGGTGTAGAAATTGTATAAATACTAAAATAAATTTTATTTAATAATCCATCGTTCATAAAATATAGTCTCATTCGTGGACGACACAGGTTTTAGAGCACTCATAATGGAAGGGTCCCCCCATAGGGCCCTTTCATTCCACATCAGCATTTGACTTAAGGGTCTATCTCCCTGGAATGGAAGGGCCCTCCCATATTGCCCTCCCATTTCATTTCATTTCATTTCCACGCAATCACTATTTTGTTTTAATTTTATAGCACTTCTATTTTTAGTGT
>NC_062970.1:30752614-30903173 GCF_023119035.1 Salvia hispanica | reverse complement strand
TTTAATATTCGTAACGATTCCAAATGAAGTTTGAAAACCCAAAAAGACAATGAAAAATATTCAAGTTTTATAAGAAATAATCAACCCCGGGGGGGTGGGAATAGGGAATTGGGTTTTGGGGTTTATCCTTTTCCCCGCTCGTCCCCGGAATTTGATCCCCGATACCCAATAAAAGGGGAGGGTGAGATGGGGTTAAATTTTAAGATAATTTGGGGTTTGGGTAACCCAATCCGAGGGTTTTACCCAAATACCCGAACTTTGGGGTATTTTTTTAATTAGGTTTAGCCATTTAGTTGTTGGGTATGGGATGAATTAATTATAATTAATTAGGTTACTTTTCTAAAACATTCATAAATAAGTCAATTATCTAACTCTCCTTTAAAAGTGCGTTACTCTCATTCTCTTCATTTCTTAATATTTGTATCTATTAGTTCTGCCAAGAGGGCCCCAAAGTGAAAAGGGGGGGGTTTAAAGCGCTCATTGATGTCATTTTTTGAATCTTTTTCTATTTTTTTTTTTTAAAAAATTTAATTAAATATAGTGTAAATTATTATGTGAAACCCCAAATAATCAAATTATTCAAAAATATACTTTAAAACAAAATCTAGTAATCTCCCCGGCGATAAATAACTCGGCCGCCTTCGCTCAAGTTATACTCTTCGGCTTCTGGGAGTCATTTCCCCCTGCAAATATTAAGTTCATAAAAAGACATAATTAAGCCTACAAAACAAAAATAAAAATATAATATTCTCAATGAATAAAGAGAATTTTAGTTTAAAAAAATTTAAATCATTTTTCATTTTTAATTTTTTTACTATTAATTATTAATATATGTAAAGAATGGGGTATTTTTCTCTGGGTTTATCCCCAGGGGATTTGGGTACAAAATATAAGGGGTTGGGGGGTATGCATTTAAAGATTTTGAGTTTGGGTACCCGTTTTTTTGATCGGATATCCATAGATCGAATTCCCACCCCTAATATTTCCTAACACTAGGTAAAGTAAAACTAAAAATAAAGGTAAGACAATTGTATTAATTCCTATAATAGATGAACTAAAAAACTTTTTAACTCTGATTATTAAAAAAAAAAATTAAAAATGTAAAATGAGACTTCCTTAAATTCAATCTCATGCTTAGAAAACCCCGGAAGGACACTGTTAAAATAATTACTACTATTAAATTTTATTTTGGTGATAAAAAATACTAGTACCAGTATTTTTTTTATTTTTATTTTGTTTATGCTCGTCCTCAATTATTTTCGAAGCCTAATGGATTTTCTTTTTAGTTACTTTTACCAACGGTTGTATGAAATAGTACATTGCACAATACTCCCTCCGTTCCATAGAAGTAGCCATTTTACCATTTTTAGTGCTTCCATAGTAATAGAGTCTTTTCCCATTTGGGTATGCCATAGAAAGTATTTGTCATTTTGAAATCATAGGGTCATTTTCCTTTTCTAGAAATTGTCACCTTTTTACACCTACATTATTTCTGAACTTTATTCTCTCTTTATCTCTCTAATTTTTTTATTTTCTACTTTACTCTCTTTTTCTTAACTCACTAACATAATTTTTTTTAATCTTCGTGTCAAAAAGAACGCCTCTATTACCATGGAATGGAGGGAGTATAATCTTAACAGAAACTGCATAAATAATTGAAGTCTAAGGAGCTCAATAAATGGAACTAAAAAGTACGGGTAGTTGAGTACTCCAAACAAAAAGAAACGTTTAATGAAACATTAGTTCCGATCCGGGGTTTGACTTTGATTGATTCATGGTATGATACGGAACTTTGATACCATAGTGTAAATTCATTTAAATAATTTGTATTTAACTTTTTGGTCAGTCTCGTATTTTTCAAAAATTGCAAATTAAACCTTAACTTTGGTACATTTTGCAATTGGCCTATACGATTAAAATTTTGATGAATATTTTGTAACTTTTGTTGTTCTGTCTTCATCGCACACATAACAATCATCTAGAAATCGATCATATTACTATTATATAATGTCAAATTTGTCCAGAAGTCAACCAAATGATGATTTAAATGACAAATTTCAACGAAATTATAATTGTGTGGAGTATGGACAGTTGTGAAAAAGGGACAAAAATTATGGTTTAATTCACTAGTTTTAAAAATTATACTATATAGAATTCACTATAAGTCAATCAAAAGTTATTATTTAAATGACAATTTTTTTTTTATATAATTTATATTTTTAAATTGTTTTATTGATGGCATTTTTTGTGTTTAATTTGAAGGAAATACGATATTATAGATTCCAAGGAATATAAGCAAGCTAGCCATAAGATTGAATTTAGAAATTTAATAAACTAAATTATATTCAAACGCAAAATATCATTTCCCCGTCTCATTACGTTCAATTTTAGGATTAATAGGGAAAGAAATTTGGGATGGAGACTTTAGATACACCTAGCTTGAACTATTAGGTTAAGGGCCTGTTCCGATAGATATGAAAGGGGAGATGAAGAAAACGTTTTGGGGAAATATGTACAGTATTATTTAATGATGAGACGTTCATAATCTTTAAATAAATAAGCGACTCCTGTTTAAAAAAGATAACGAACGTGATATAGTCGTCTCATTTACCTACAAATTGATCAATAGGCCCAAATCATCAGTAAATGCAACAGAAGAGTATAACAAGGGGAAATCCTGCTTTAACCAACCAGATGGGCAAAGAATTTTCCCTGACCTTTTTTTAAAAATAAATCTATATAGGGTGGTTGTTTAAAAAATGATAAATCAGTGACTATATATAATCGAATTTAATAAGTATAAGTTCCCCATGATAATGTTTAAAAAAGCTTTGGCGAGACTAAAAAATCGAATGAGCAGTGAGCAATTAAATCTCATCATTATCAAAACGACATCATTACAATATTAAATTACAACAAAAGAAAAAATGCACTTGACATCTCTATGCCACCTGATCAATTCTAATATACCAACTGACCAATCTAATCTTGAAAAAACCAAAATCTGATACTTTTTTCTAACCCTTTCCTCCCAAATTAATAATCAAAAATTTGGTTTTATCAGTCGCTCGATCGGCTTTATGGATTTGGTGTGTTTGTTGGGCTTAATTGTCCCTTTCCGCAAACGCCCACAAATTTGGCGACGAAGAAGCACAAAGTGTCAAAAATCAGTAGAGGAAAATAAACTGCTACAGAAAACACATGATTGTATAACGATTGTTACAAATTAACACTCCCCCCCGCCCCTTTAAAACTTACTTTTGGAGTATTTATTTCAGAATGTTACACCTTAAGACTCATTTTATTTTTCAAAGCAAAAAACCAATTTTTTGAATTTTAAACATAATTTTCTTTTAAAATCGTGATCAAAACTACCCTTACTGATTTCCTTTTTGACTAAAAAAAAAAATATTTAATTTTTCTTATTTTTCTTTCTTTCATTTTCTCATTTTTATTTATTATATTTTATTTTCCTAATTTGATATAAATTATTTTCTTTAATTTTACGCTAAAAAAAATTAATCACTTATAATAAAAAATAAAATAAAAGAGTACATCTTTTCTAATGGAAGACATGAAATTTTATATCACCACCGTCAGGCCCACAAAATTGAAGATATGAGCTCCACAATAGCTCGCAGAAGTCTGAAACGTAGATATCAAGACTAACTGATGAGAGTAGGAGAAGCAGAAATTTAATAGTTAAAACTTGAAACCCTAGATTCATTTGATATTATTTGGAATTGGCACCAAAAGCTATGAAGGGCCCAAAATTTTTTCATTAACCCCAACCCAAGTGAGTGATTGAAAATTCAATTATTCAAGCATGATTAATAATATACGAGATCGAACTCAATAAAATACTCCTTCCGTCCAATAAAAACAGAACATTTAGAGCGTTCCACCGGACGCCCGGCCCGCACGCCGCCCCACGCCCGGGGGAGCGGGATGCCGCCCCCCCATCCCGAGTGCCCCTCCCAGGGGCCCCCCGCGCGACGTCCGACGACGTCCCCCCGGGGGGCGGGCCTGACGTCCGAGTTTTTTAAATTTTTTAAATTTTTTTTTTAATTTCCCCCCAACTTCATTTCATTCACATCCCATAAATTTCTTTTTAAACTCAAATTTCATTTCACTACAAGAGAAAAGGAATTCCCCCCCCACGGCAAAACACACCCCACCCCCCCCAAAAAGGAAACCAGGGGGGAAAACCCCAATTTGGGGGGGAAATCCCCATTGGGGGAAATCTAGAATCCCCAAATGCTCAAAAGTTCCGGGGTGAGTCATGGGGGGATGATGACCGGGGGTGGGGTAGGCTTCGGCAAAATGGCTGGGGGGAGATCCCGGGGGCCTGGGGAGAGCACCCCAAAAAGGGGGGGGTCGGCAGCAAAGACCCAGGACGCCCGGGAATTGCTTCCCCATATATAGATTTGTTTGGGCCCAAGATTCCCCAAAACTATTCCAGACTCAAAAGCCGGGACGAGATTTTCTTTTGGGGGGGGAAAACGGGGGGTATCGTCGATCCGTGGACCCCCAGAGGGGAGTGGCCGCAAGGGGCAGAGCAAAGGCAAGGGCAAAACCAGGGGGGGGGGAGGGGGAAGGGAACCGAGCCCTTCCCGAAACCAAAAAGGGGAAAGGGGGGGGCAGGGGAAGGCAGGGGAGGGGCGATCCGGACCTGGGGGAAAAAGTCGCGCGGAAGGCCCGGGCGGGGGTAGAGGGTCCCATGTCCCCCCCAGAGTTGGGTGGGGGCTTTGCAAGGGGGCCCACCGTGGCGCAAACCGGGGGGCAACCTCACACTTCCGAGAAGCCGAAACAAAGGGGTTTGGGAGGCCTTAGAGTTTTGATACGGAAAAACATCTTTTGTAGCTTGATATGTAATAACTCTTCTATCCATTTTTACCATTTAATGAGAAAGAATATTTTGTTACAATGTTTTTTTGCTTATGGGTTACTTATGTATTTATGAGATGTTGAAATATGTTTTCCATTTAAATACATGTTTAAGCAAATGAGGCTAAGTCTTACGCACAAAGACGAGTTGTGAGAGGCATTCTATAGGTAACTTGTCGGTTCTTAAAGAAGAAAAATGTTTCACAACCTAGATAGACTTTGACTACCTATCGTGAAAGGTTGCGACGTCATCCGAAAATTTCCTTACCTAAGGAAATGAACGACGTCGTGGTGGTATAGCCGAAAGGATAAAAAGTGAGATAAAGTCTTTCTTGGCTATTTCGAAAGACGAGGTCTCGTGATTGTCATTTCTTAATCATTGTTGACATAACATTGAGCATACGATATTAATTGAAAACTACTTTGACTTATCAAATGGTGAGGGTATTTCGTTGCCCAAGAACCCGATAGTTTGGGTAGTGATCATTAATGTTTAAGTGGTGTTTAGTATTGTTATTGCAATGAATCGTGTCTTGGAGAGGCCAGTCGATAATATCCTCAAGAGGTGTTTAGAAAAAGGTTTTATTATTGACCGGCCCGGTTGGAATTTATTCCATGAATAATAAATAATGTTTCTAAACTAGACCACTCTTGGAAAAAGAAATTAATTGATAAAAGTCGGATGGAGACTTGATATTAATTAATGGATATTTATATCCTTAACACGGGAAATGATTTAATTAAAGAGAAGTCCCAATACTCGTAATTGGTTTGGGACAGGCAAATAATATTATATCTATAGTGGATGATAATAATATTTAAGTTTGGGCTTGAATTAAATTAGTTTTAGTTTAATTAGTGAAAACTCCGTGGGCCCAACCCAATCCTCCATAGATCTCCGGTCCGGCCCAAAATAATTAACTTAATAAAAAAGGGGAGAAGAAGAATAAATAAATACTCCCATTTTTTTGTTCTCGCAGCCTGGGAGAAAGTGAATTTTCGGTATTTAGGGTTCTTCAATTCTTCTCCGCCTTTTGGGTTTTGCGAGCTTTGCCCCCCAAAGGTCAAATTCAAGTTAAGGAACGATCGAAGATCCGTGGTAAGATCGATTGAAGAAGGAGTTCAAATTTCCCAATTGCTTGAATTATACGGTAAATCGTTTATTTAATTGCATATATATTAATGATCTTGATTATATGTTATGAACATGTTTCTAGTTTACAATCGATAAAGCATGTTTAGATGTAAATCTTTCAATCAAACTAAATAGATTTCGCTGCAAAACCAACAATTGGTATCGAGCCTGTTTTTGGCTTTGATTGTTTAATTTACCCACGTGCTTTGATTGTATGAATAGCATGTTTATAGTTTTCGATGCATGTTTTAGTGTTAAATTTTTTTTTTGTTGAATCTAGAACTTTGAAACAGTTCTTATATATGCGTGTTTATTTGTTGCATTCAATTTTAATCGCAACAATTTTGATATATGCATCAAAACATGCCTATCAAGTTAAAGGGGTTGGCCGTTCAAGGCGGAGAGCCCCTGTCACGACTCGTTAAGTGGGAGTTGTCGGTTGGAAGCCAGGACGCTCCCGGGTCACTCGCGATTAGTCGATGAGAAGGCGAGATCGATGGTTGCCGTAGGCTTCTTACCGGGCCGGGGCAACGTGGAAATTGAATCGTCGACCGCGGGCGTTTCGAGGCAAGCTTGACGTGTTTTTCACGCCAGAAAACGGTGCTACATCGGCGGGAAAAGACTCCCATAAAATCTGCACGCTCTTTTACATTTGATTGGGAGTAATGAGCTTCTTCCGACGTTATGTCGTGCAAAGAAAAGTTCGCGGCATCGTAAGAGTGGGAAGGGAAAGCTTTTGAAATCGTTGAAACCGATTTAGTTTCGTCTGCGTGAATTGTGGAAAGAGTCTTCACAAATTTTGAATCGAACGTGGCTTGTGATGGTTTTGAAATGGACTCCTTATTATATCATTATTTGATTAATATGTTTTTTAGGTCCCATGGGGCGGGTTTGTCGTGAAAGTGTCACCATCTAACAGTCCGAGGATTCGACTAGACTTGGAAAGGGTAGAAGATCATGAAACTTATCGAAAGGGGGATTGGGTGCCTCTGTCCTTTCCAAAAACCTCAACCCACTATGCATAGCCTTGCAGGGAAGTAAGGATCGATCCGGCAGGAAGTAGGTGTTCTATTTGCGTTTAGGGATGTTTTGGAAAAGAAAGGGGTTAGGCTGGCCTTGCGTAATTTTGTGGGTCGAGAACTTAAAACTACGTCGAGATAGCGAAGCTTTTACTCTACCTATTGGGTCTAATAGACGACGTACGGAACATACATGACTCGGAGAAAGTGAGATATTTTTAAGTTCTAAAGGCAGTGCAGGGTAAGCTTTCAACTAGAACAGGACTTTCCTAATTTGGGCAAACAAGCATAAAGCGAAAAGCAAAATTTCCTTAAACTACCGAGTGCAGGAAAAGCATGCGAGAAGTAAAGGAAGTAAGTAGATCGTCTTGTGGTCAGCAAATATACGGGAATAAGTAAAGTACATGCGAAGAAAGAAATCTTGACATAAGACGAGATCTGGTTCTAACTACCAACAACTTCATCTTCTTCGAATCAAACGAGAATAGCGGATAAACGAGTTTTAAACACCATGAAAACGAGCAAACTTTAGATCTAGACTTAAAGCACGAAATTAAAGCCTAAACCTAACGGATGCGCTGCGGGCAAGGATCTGGAAACGGGAAGTAAATAGCCATAATGGCCATAACGTAAACATCGAAGCACCAAATAATACGAAACTCCAACTCCGAAACACCAAGATTCCAACAAAATCCAAACATCTTCATATGCAATTCCCGACCTCCCGACCCAACAAACACGAGATCTCGGCTCAAACATCCAGGCAACGAAACAAAGAACGAAGCTAAAAGCAAAGAGATGAACATAAACTCGAGATATTCGACCAAAAGCAAACATAAACTTCAAAAATAACTAGAAATAGGTGCGAATCGATCAGATCAAAGCAAGAAACTAGAGTTGTAAAACTTAGAAATCAGCAATTCTGTGAAAGCAAATAAAATTGTTTTAACACGTATCGCGAGGCGGTGTTACCGCAGCCAAATAATAACAAACGATGACGATGAGAACCACGGTGGCCGGAATCCTCCATGTCCAAGTCTTGTGACGATCTAAGATGAAAATTTTAAGTAGAGAACTAGAACTAGAAGCTAGGAGAGCGTAGAAGTGACTGTTTCACGGATTGTCTTCTTGAGATTTGAGCTCTTTATATATGTGAGGCTACGTCCCTAGGGTATCCCCTACGGTGATTTTACGCTCCACCTTCCTTGAGTAAAGACTCTTTAAAATAATTTGCTCTAACATCCCATTACGCTCATCTATGCCAACTTTTGATTCTCAGATACGACGAAGACTTAGTTTGCTTCAATTTCATCTCTTTTGCATCTACTTGGAGTCCGGGTAACAACAACTCCACCAGATTCGAAGCCAGTTCTGCCACTTTTTGAACTCAATAACGCACATTAGCGCCCCAGGCTGCACGAAATTTTAACCTAAACCGATACATGAAAGCAGGCCTTATCAAGCTGCTCACACTTAAACCATACTTGCCCTCGATTATGAAGAGCAAAGAAAAAGGAATTCAGGCACGTTTCGATGCATGGTTTCCCTTTGGGCTACACTAAAAAAAAAAACTCGAACTACTAGACTGAAGCCAAGGACTTAGACAAAAACGAGATAAAAACACATATCAACACATAAACATATAATTGCATAAAGTTTGGTTTATTTTCTGGCAGCCGTCCCATAGACCAAGGTCGATTCAAAGAACTACGAGTCTCGAATCTTCCCCTTCCTTACATCTATTCGACTGTCGTTCGTCAAGATGGCCCTAACTTCACTAGCTGTTGGATTCGCTCGATCACTCATTCCTCACCGGGGATGTTAGGATCGTTCGCTCTTTATGCCGTACCATGATACTCGGGTCAGGATAGTTCCCCTTTGTCTTGCTTCTTTATTATAATTTTCTCCTTATCACGGACTTCGTCAAGCTCTGATACCCTTCCCTAGGCAGAGAGGTTACTTCTATCACCAAAAATTTTCTCCTTCTAAGTTCTTTCCCTAAGCATCAAAAGTGGCGACCCTCTCATTTTGTGTTAGTATGAAGTATTTAAGAACATAACTCACTTTTATGGAGGGCTTCACAACTAGATCGATCAAGGGCGTATTCTATCGTCGCACTTCATCCAAACCCGATTTTGATTTATTAAGGAAAAGGGCATCAAAGCCATTCTCTCTTCAATTACTCTCACTAAGGGCATTTGCTTTCTATTTACCGGTTATGCACAAACCTGAGAATTCACTACTAAACGACACATTCCAGGCTCCCAGGCTAGTAAACGAGACACGAAATATAATTGACACTAACTGCACTAACTCCCTCCCCCTCCCACTTCACCATGCTTGTCCCCAATTTTTGTGAAGTGGAAAACAGAGCTAAGTTAGTGCGACACCCTAACGAGACTCACAAAACACATAAATAAAACAAACTTCTCATGCTTTCCCAGAGCGAACATCGGGCTAAATTGGGAGAAATTACCTATTAACGAGACACCAAAGCATGCTATATAAAAAAAAACAAACTTCTCACACTTGAATAGGATCGGGCTAAGTGGGGAGAAATAACAACTGCAATATACATAAAGATAACAGTATTCTAGACGTAAAAAAAGCGGCTGTCTTTTAGCCAAAAAACGAACTAAAACATAAAAAGACATAAAAAAAAACTAAAATTTAAATTACTTGGTTGGGGGGGGGGGGGTCAATTCTGGCTACGGTCCCCGTGGGACCAAACTTCTTGGGCATCGTCTTTGCTCTTAAGTTTGGGCTTGGGTTCGTCCATCCGCCCCCTTTTGTATACGTTTCACCTTTGGGGGTATCATGCCCTGCTTGATGCACCCAGCTACATTGGTAGTCTGTGTCCTTTCTCTTCTTCTCGGTGGCATTCCTTGGTCTTTGCGGGGTAGCACCGAGGTAGCTCACAGGATCATTGCCAAGATGCAGCCAGAGCAACTTAGGAGGCATGCGGCTAGCTGCTGGGCCGGATCTTTTGAGGTGACCAGTGACCATCTTCATCATTGTCTCCCACGGCTGGGCCATCTTATCGGCTGCGACCATCATCTCCCCTCACGGCCACACTTCTCTTGGTGCGGCTTCGGCCAAGATCTCTTGTTCTTTTCCGTATTTCTCCGACTTCAACATCGTTTCCTCAGTTCTCGTCGCCGCACTTGATGCGCCACCTTCTCTGTCTTTATCTTCCACTCCATCACCCTTCCCTCTTAGTAAAATCTCAACGCCATCCTTCATTATAGTCGATTATTTTTGTTGAAGAAGAACGGAGATCGGAAATCACAGGTCGCTACACTACGGGTAGGTGATGACCGAGTTGGTGTTATCTTAAATTTGACACGTTTCTACGGAGGTATGCTCCCGGTTGCGATGTAGAGATGGCGGTCGGAGTGAGGACCATTTCTCGGCACGCATAAGCGAGTCCGGTGCCAGTGAGACCTTCACATTGTTCAGCATGCACCACATGAAATACGGCTGGGTAGTGAGGGTTCATGGCTTGACCCGGTGTAGATATATACTTGTGCAATCGGGTACGGGGTCGGTGATGTTTATCCCCTTCGATGTGCTTGTCTTAACTTGGTCACCTTCTTGTGGGCAACCATCCTCGAGACCTCCTCGACGCCGAACCCGGCTACCTTCTTGGGCGCGCCGATCTCTCTCGTGCTATTTATTAACTTCCTCCTCCCCAGGTGTGGTAGTCGATCCTCGCTTGACCACTCCCACTTATACTCATTTCCATCACCTCGTTGAATATCCACAGAGGGCTGTGTCCACTATCGAGATCCGTGGGTGTTTGAACTTGAATGATGCAGAGAACTCCTTGCCCGAGCAACGCGCCTGGCATGGTTGGCCCACTCAAAACGATGCTTTTAGAAATAGGAGATGAACTTAACTGCTCCACTCCTAGTTCCTCCAGGTCCGAGAAGGCACAACTTCTTTCCGGACTTCGCCCGATTTTCCATTCGTGGCTCGGCCATCACATACATACACGGCTTTAGGTCCTGGCTTGGACCATAGCTATGACCTCTTGGTCGAGCCTCCGTGAAATACCAGAAAGCGGGCTCCTTCCACAGGCTGAGTATCTCGGCCTCCTCTTTGTACGGTAGTGGGCAAATGGCACACGGATCGCCTCGGCACCGCTAATCACCACGGTGGTCGCGGGCGAAGATTTCTCTGGCAAGGAGACTTAGCGGTATGCTTAAAGCTCCCTTTTACTCTCGGCCATTATCTCGTCTCTCGTAGCACTTTGGAGAGATCTCCTTCTGGTACCACGGAGTCTCTGGGCCAGGGGAATACCATCCTCGGTCTCCTCTATGTCTTCTAGCCTCGCGGGCGCTTAGATGCGCACACTGCCTCATCCGGCACAACTGCTTCATTCGAGACGGGATTGCCTCCTCGTCATCACCAATCCGTCGGAGTCACTTGTTCATCGTGTAGTCGTAATAAGTCCACCACATGACGATACATCGATCTCGATTCACAAACATTCTCGGCATCTTTGCCTTCGCCGTCTCTTCCTTCCTCCTCATTTCAACTTCGCACGGTCTCGCCCGGCCTTGACTTCTCATCATGGCTCTGCCCTTGACCTCGCATCGCCTTTCA
Source organism: Salvia hispanica (assembly GCF_023119035.1). Taxonomy (NCBI): domain Eukaryota; kingdom Viridiplantae; phylum Streptophyta; class Magnoliopsida; order Lamiales; family Lamiaceae; genus Salvia; species Salvia hispanica. The sequence goes on along the minus strand of NC_062970.1, from coordinate 30,891,524 downwards.
CCTTCTTAGCTCTGTACCTTGGCTTACCCTTCCCATCATCCTCGAGTCTCCTCTATACCATGTTCTTCACTCGGCCCACCTCTCTGTTTCTTGTGACCCACTTCCTACATTACATCATTCTCGCCCATCTCTGCCCTCATCTTGTTCCACTTATCCGGCCCGGCCCGGCCTCACATCGGTGTATCTTGCTAACCACTATTTACCTTACTCTTGCTCTCCGATTCCTCCGTCTCCATCCTATCACCCTCCTCCTCTCCAGTTCTTCTTTATTTACGGAGGGGTTCGGCATGGGGCTCGGTTCTTTTTGAGCACTTGTATGTGTAGGTTAGGTAAAATTTGGGGTTTTCGGTGTGCGTGCATTTGTGGTGGGTGTTTCGATTAATGTGTGTGGTCTTCTTTGGTGGAATTGTAAGTGGGGTTAGGGCGGAATTATCTCTTAACGCATTTCGACGTACCTCAGAGCATTTTTGCGAAGAAAGAGTTTGCTCGCCTTCGGCCCTTCCCGTACTTCTGTGAATTAGCCTGGCCCGCCTGGGGATCCGGTTCTACTTCTTCGGATTACGCCTCGGCGGGGGTTGTCTTGTCCCGTGTTTTGATGTGGTTGCACTTCAGTCGGTATAGAACACGGTGGAAGTTAGGTGGGTTGGTGTTTTTCTTACGAGTGGCGGTGTGGGTGTTTTACCGATCGTAGAACCTTGGCTCGTCGCCTCGCCACCTTCTTCGTGGTCTTTCCCTTGGCCGGGTTCTTCCCGCAGGTTGTACGTGACCTTCGGATTTTCTGCATCTTCGGTGTACGGTGGTTAACGGCGGTGGTTAATGGCGGTGGGTTTGATGTTTCCTCGGATCTGCGAGAGAGAAAAAAAAAGTTTAGGAATGGTGAGTTATGAGAAAATAATTTTTGGGTGGGGGAGGTTAATTAGTTTCTTAGGGAAGTTATTTTTGGAAAAAGAAAATAAAGGAAAATAAAATAATTAAAAGGAAAAGAAAGGAAAGGAAATAAAAATGAAAAAAGGGAATATTATATATGATTGTTTGTGGCGAGCAGTCGCGTCTCGCGCGAGCAACGTACGCTCGCCGGCTTTTTGAAATTCAAAATTCAAACTTCCCTTTAGTTTTCTCACTTCCCTCGACTTTGGTGTCAAAACGAAAGTAAAAATAACGAAATTATTTGAACGTATGGGTCGAAGATTAGATTAGATTTGGTCGTTCAAATAAATCTAATAAATCTAGGATTCCATTTTTATGGAATAAATAAATTGGAATTTAATGTAGAGTATTTCCATAATATATACTTATCATGATATGGTTAGGTTTGAATTATGAAAATCTTATCTATAAGATATTGATAAATTTTATTTATCTAGAATATATCTTAAGATGATTTGGATAAGTATTTTCAAACTAAAATCCTATTATATCCTAGATTTCTAAACCTAATGGAAAAGGATAAGTATTATAAAATCTATATTATTATCTTATTTATTAGTTAATAATAATTGATTAATATTAATTAAAGAAAATATTTGATTAATTATTTATAATTATTATTAATTATTAATTAATCAAATTATTTATATCTTAGTTTAATTTCATGGATTTAATAGAACTATCTATTAATTTGAAATTAATATAAGTAATTTCTGCCTAATTCATAAGTATTAATTAAAGAAAAATCATATCTTAAAATAACTAAGCGATAATTACGATCTCTATCGTATATGGTCTCCTAAAAATTAGTCTATGTATGGAAAGCGGTTTCCAATACTTGCGACTCACCTTAATGGGAGCCTTAATCCTAAACAGTAAGTTCATTGGTTGAACTTCTCAAAATTAAGTTCAATTTTTATCTAGACTGATTTCCAATATTATACGCGACCCACCTTAGTGGGAGCTTTAATCTAAGAAATTGCAAAGTTCGAAATAATATTAAATTGAATTGTGAGATAAGCATAGGAATTTTGTTTGTGGCGTGCGACATTCCTTAGAAAGTATCAGTACGGAAACGAAATTCTTGGTGGCAATGTCAATAATTTCTCAGCTTAGGCAACGTTTGGCGGCCAATGCCACCTTAGTGGTCTGGACTATTACGTCGATGTTGTGACCCGGGAATTTTTGTTAAATATGAATTTTTACTTGACCTCCCTAGGCGTCTTTAGTGTATTTGGCTTGTTGTGAGAATCTAAAGCGGTTTTAATGGTTTTTCCTCTTTAGAATCCTTGCATAGTTTAACAATAAGCTATTCTTTTTCTCGGCTAAATCCAAACAAGATGTTGTTCAATCCTCTTTCCTTTATTCTTAAAGAACCTGAAACTCGAGAGGTCATAACTATATTGCATGGAAACAAAACTTGGATATCGTTACCATTGCCCGAAAGAGTACAAATATGTGCTCACTACTGAATGTCCACACCCGTACACTGGCACGCAAGTAACTGCAATGAGAGACTATACGAGGAAGTGGTGTAAAGCCCAAATGAAATGGCGAAGTGCTACGTGTTAACCCATATTCGATAATGTCTTCCAACATCGGCATGTTTGTGAACAACACTACGAGATTATGAACAATCTTAATAACCTTTTTGGTGCACTAGAATCGAGCGGCTAAGTCTTTAGCCTTTCGAACTCATGACTAAGGTTATGAAGGGAGGGCCCACACAGTGAGGGACCATGTCCTCGAGATGATGAGCCACCGATCAAATTGAGGTTTGGGAGGGACCATTGATCCCGAGTCCCAAATGCTTTATAATCCCTTCCCGAGTTTGCCCGACTAAGTGAGCTGTTCGAATGAACAAGAGGGCTTACACCCTAGGTGACTGTTGACGGTGCACGGTCAGCGGAGGATCTTATAGTCAGAAAAAGAGTGCTTATGATGAGTTCGGCGCGTCTTCCTGGAACTCAAGCGGAGTAAGGAAGAAAGCGAATGTTGTAGCACCTAAGATAGCTAAGGGCAAAAGAAACGGGTGAACACGAACCCAAGAAGCAAAGCGCGAGTGCTTCAAATGTGTGGCGCGAGGCATTAGGCGGTTTGTCTTCAAAAGAGCGATGGCTCGGGTATGCACCAAGGTTTCATTGTAGAATCATGTTTAGGTTGTATCTACTCAGCAATGGGTGGTTGATAAGATACGATCATGTTTGCTTTGATCTGATATTATGTTTGAGGTAACAAGGCGGTTGAATGAAACGAGATCGAAATCAGTGAAGCGTCTTGCGAGTGGCGAGTGTTGTGATGGGAAGACGTTTATTTACGTTTTCTAGTGATAGAATTTTAGTGTTGAACAATGTTTCCCGTATTCGTTTAGAAGAAATTTAATTTCATTTCTAAACTTGTTTATGATGGATATTCGATTTCATTTGATGATTCTGTGCATTATCGAAAATGTGGTTCTTATATCATCGTGGTATCATGGAAAACAACCTTTACACTATAATGTCTACACGTATATCGACAAAAGCTGAATCTAACTCGGCCGAAAATTTCTCGAAAAGAAAATCTCATACATTCCCGATGAGCCGAAACATCACTATGGCACCTTAGACTTGGTAAATGTAACCTTCTTAGGATTCAAGCGTTGATAGACCAAGGTCTACTTAAGGATCTAGAAATAGAGCCTTATACAACTTGTGAATCATGTTTGGAAGGCAAGATGACTAAGAGACCATTTAAAGGTCAGGGTAATAGGACGAAGTACTTGAGCTTCGTTCGATTCGATGTGTGGACCCGATGAATACTTTCGAAGCTAGAGAGGCGGCTTTCGGTATTTCATCACCTTCATTGATGACTACTCAAAAAGTTGGATATGTCTATTTGATGCGTCACCAGTAGAATCTTTGTCAAAGAATTCGGGGCACTTGTGGAGACGCGACATGGTAAGGCAAATCGAAATGCAGTCTGGCCGTGGAGCGGGGGAGCCACCATTGGTGAGTTCTTGGACTACTTATCGAGAGGCGGGAATTGAATCCCAGTGTGCTTTGGAACACACCCCGGCAGAGCGGCGTAGGCTGAACGAAGGAATAGAACCCTCTTAGAAATGGTTCGATCGATGATGAGTTATCTTGGGATTCTACATATTTTACGTTACGGGGACACGTGTTAGCTCACGGCAAGCTTTACCTTGAACAACTTACCATCCAAATCGGTACCTACAATACACATGAGTTGTGGGTAGACAGAAAATCTAGTCTAAGACATCTCGGAGTGCGGGGTTGTCCGGCACCTGTTGGAGAAAGATCAGCCGAAGTTAGATGCAAATCTTGAGTATGTTTGTTTTGTAGGGTATCCCGGTGGAGCGAAGGCTATGAATTCTATAGTCTACGAGATAAGAAGGTATTTGTTAGCAAAAATGCTAAGTTCTTAGAAGACTATGTGATGAATCATAAGCCCGGCGGTGAAGTATCTTGGGAACTAAGTCACCCCGGTTTTCTGACGAATCGATAACAGAAGTACAATCTATCTGAGATATTAACCACGTACCACAAATTGTAGGAGGCCTCGTCGTAGTGGGAGAGTTCCTCATAAGCCGAAAGGTACATTGGTTTGGGTGAGTCATCGACTTAGACCGAACGGCAATGTATGGACTGGAACTTGAAGAGGCGTGGCGATTCAGATAGTCATTCACGGAAAGAAGGAATGGATTGAACTACAATCAATGATAGACAAAGACGTTTATGATTTGTTAGTCCTACTGAAGGTTATGCGCCATTGGGAGCAAATGGTTACAAGCGTGAACGGGACTGACGGACGAGTTAAGTCTTCAAAAGTAAGACTAGTAGCTAAGGGTTATACCCGAGGAGAATATAGATTACGATGGGGTGCTTTTCGCCCGGTAGCTATGCTCAAGTCAATCAATTCTTTTGTCTATCATATTTTCACATGGATTGGGAAGTATAGCGAGATGGTGTCCAGGCGGCTCACACAAATGGAAGTCTTGAGGAGACCATCTACATGGAACAACCCAGGGATATGTAGTCAAGGGCAAAGAACACAAGGTGTGGAAGTTTAAGAAGGCCATTTATGGCCAGTAGCTATCTCGATCATGGAACATGTGTTTCGGCCAGCTTGTGAAGTGCGGCTTTGGCGGTGCGGATGAGCTGCGTGTACAAGAAAGTTGAAGGTAAGAATGTAGTGTTTATGGTACTCCTACGTAGATGACATCTTGATTGGAAACGAGTAAAGAAAATGTTAATCGGGCATTGAGAGATTTAGTGGTGATTTGAGATGAAAGATATAGGAGGAAGGCTGGACACATCCCCAGGCATTAAAGTTCTAAGGAGACGCTGAGAAAAAGGATGTTGTGACTATCTCGAATCTTACATTGTCTAAATAGTTAAGCGTTTTAGCACAAGATTCAAAAATGCTTCTACCTTTTATGCATGGAATCTTCTGTCTGAGGATATGCTGAAAACACCTATTGAGATAGAAAGGCTATGAGAAGGATCCCACTTATACATCGGCGGTTAGGAGTCTCATGTATGCTATGTTATGCACAAGGCCCGATGTTGCTTTGCCGTTGGCATGGTAGCAAGGTATCCCGATCCCAGCCACAGTCGGGAGACCTTGGATTGCGGTAAAGAAAATACTTTCAATGCTCTGAGAAGAACTAGGTATTCTCTAGTTTACCGGAGCATCGAGATGTATCCCTTTAGGTTACAACGGTCGGACTTTCATTCTGATCGGGATTAGAGGAAATCCAGCCTGGATAGGTGTTTACTTTAGGAGGTGGAGAGCGTAATTTGGAAGAGTGTGAAGCGAGAAATGCATCGCGGTTCTGCCATGGAAGGCGAGATATGTGACGTATGTGAAGCCGCAAGACGGTAGTTCTGAGAAAACTTTCTTGTCAAGTTTGAATGTGATTCAGTATGCCCAAGAGCATCAGCATTTTTATTGTGACAACTCTGGTGTTGTGGCAAACTTCAGGGAACCCGTGCCCACAAAATGACAAGCATGCATGAGAGAAATATCACATCATTCGTGATATAGTGCGGAGAGAGACATTGAAGTGGTCAAGATCGCCGGAAAACAACGTGAGATCCATTCACAAAGGCACTTCCAGCCGGGACGTTTGAACGTCCACGTGAAAGGATTAGGTGTTCGATTGGCTTGGAGCAAAGCTTCCGGTATAAGTGGGAGGATTTTGCGGTTTTGGATAATTTTGTTTGAGTATAAGTGGGGTGTTAGAGTTTAGTATCTTTGGAAAAGCATCTTTCGTATGCTTGTATATGTAATAACTCTTATCCGTTTTACCCGTTTTTAATGAAGAATATTTTGTTACAATGTGTTTTGCTTATGGGTTACTTATGTATTTATGAGATGTTGAAATATGTTTTCCATTTAAATACATAGTTTAAGCAAAATGAGTCTAAGTCTTACGCGATTGACGAGTTGTGAGAGAAATTTCCACGATTAGGTAGCATGGGACTAACTGCAGGTAAGAAAAATGTTTCACAACTACAGATAGACTTTGACTACCTGTCGTGAAAGGTTGCGGCGTGCGTCGGTCGAAAATTTCCTTACCTAAGGAAATGAACGCGACGTCGGTGTGGTATGCTGAAAGGATCGAAACGGTGAGATAAGTCTTTTGCTTGGGCATTCTTTGAAAGGCGGGTCTCGGTGATTGTCATTTGCGAAATCATTGTTGACATAACATTGGGCCTTGATATTAGTGAAAACGACTTTGACTTATATCTCAAATGGTGAGAATTAGTTGCCCAAGAATCTGGAAATTGGGTAGTGATTATTAATGTCTAAGTGGTCTTTAGTATTGTTATTGCGGTAGATCGTGTCTTTGGGAGAGACGATCGATAATATCCTCAAGGGTGTTTAAAAAAGGTTTTATTATTAAGAAAACTGGCCGGTTAGATTTATTCCATGAATAATAAGTAATGTTTCTAAACTAGACCACTCTTGGAAAAAGAAATTAATTAATAAAAGTCGGATAGCGGACTTGATATTAATTAATGGATGTTTATATCTTTAACACGGGAAATGATTTAATTAAAGAGTCCGGAATACTCGTAATTTCGGTTTGGACGGCCGATCAATATTATATCTATAGTGGATGATAATAATATTTAAGTTTGGGAGGCATTTGAATTAAATTAGTTTTAGTTTAATTAGTGAAAACACACAGTGGCCCGATCCGATCCTCCCGTAGATCACAGTGTGAAATAATTAACTTAATATAAAAGGGAGAAGAAGAAGAACGAGAATAAATACTACCGTATTTTCATTCTGCGATGCAGGAGAGAGAGTGAATTTTCGGTATTTAGGAGTTCTTGATTCTTATACGGCTTTAGTTTTGTGAGCTTTGCCCGCACAGTCGGAATTCAAGTTGAAACAGATCGAAGATCCGTGTAGAGATCGATTGAAGAAGGAGTTCGAATTCAATTGCTTGAATTCATACGGTAAATCGTTCTATTTAATTGCATATATATTCAGTATGATCTTGATTATATGCTTATGAACATGTTTCTAGTTTACAATCAGATAAAAACATGTTTAGATGTAAATCTTTCAACAAACTAAATAGATTTCCGCTGCAAAACCAACAGAGGCCTAAGCTCAGTCATTTTGCCGCCCTCTACCACAAAAACATGCGCATGGCAACCAGCGGCATGTCTGAGGATGGTGTCCGAAGACGAGCCTTGGCCTAGTACCCCGACAAAGAATTGAAGTTCAAAGAGTTTGACCAATGGGAGGCCTTTCTCGTGGTCAAGGACTCGCAAAAGTTTGTTGTAGGTGTCGACTCGGGCTGGAAGCGGACGAAGATCAACTCTTCCTATTATGTAATTATTTTAAATTATGTAATTTTTTTTTTTAATTATGTAATTTTTTTAATGAAGTTTTTGAATTTTCCCGTATTCCGTGTCGACATTTTAATTCCGTAAATTATAAGTCCGTAAATTGAATAATTGCGGGAAGTCCTAGTGGGAAGTCCTAGTGCAGTGGGAAGGGCTAGTGATGTGGCAGTGGAATGGGAGGGGCTAGTGATGATGTGACAGACAGTTTTGTGGGAAGTCCTAGTGGGAGGGGCACCACCGGAGACGCTCTTAGAACAACATGAGAATTAATATATAATTAATAAAATAAGAGAGAGGATGAAAGAGGTAATTAAAATAGTGGTAGTGGATAGTAGACCCATACTATCATTAGTGTTTAATGGTGGGCCCTATGAATATAGTTGTAAATAAATTTATGTATATCAGTAATAGTTGGAAGAACTTTTCATTAATAGAAATGAGTTATTTTTATGGGATGGACGGAAAAGGAAAGTATTCCTATTTCTATTGGACGGAGCCACAAAGGAGTATTTACAGTATTTTGACTTGAATAGTTGTTCTTCGACTGATCAGAACAATTGAATCATGAATCGATGGCCTCTCTGTTTTGTTTACCGGTCTAGTTTTCTAAAATATTGTGTATTATTATGAATCATATTTCAGTGACAAACAACTTCACAATGACTAAAAGATGTGAACAGTTTTGTGACTATGTCAATTGATTCAACTTGATAAGTATATTTATTCTGTGTATTAACATACTCTTTTGATTCATATCCACATTAACACAATAGCACCATAACTATATATCTTCAGTAACTTCAGAGCAGGAACTATACCTACCCAATCGCCAACATTCCATTTTTAATAGTCAAACAATTCAACGACTAATTAATTACAACAACCGATATATTCACATATTGAAAACAATTGAAAGTTCACAAAAGTGGACAGTCTACGTACTATGTTGTTATTATGGGCATTCAATAAAATAACAGCATAAACCAATCTCCTAAATTCAATTGCCAAACTAATAATAATTCCCTGACTGCCCATATATCTGTTAATCCTTATTTAACTTTCTATATTATTAAGCAACACCTAAGCAACAAAGAAATTTTAAGGGGGGGAGGGGTGTGTTTGTTTAATTATTTCATCTTCACTTAATAGAAGACTTTTTAAATTTTGTTAATTTGATGATATAAAGCTGACTATTTTCTTAACAATTATAAATTGCTTATTAGTATGTTAAGTAGATTCGAGAAATTCAACTCATTACAATAATTCAACAAAGTCGACTAGATCGAGCTACGACACTACCAATTAGGATATGGGAAGCAAATTTGTAGTAACAAAAAAAACAAGTCATTGGAATCCCAATCAGCTCACAAAGATTATATATATTGGATTACCAACTCATCATAATTAAATGTCAGACACCGATATATGCCGTGTAAGACACACATACCCCCTAGAAATACGTCCACTCATAAAGAGATACAGCCTTCATTTTTCAAGAGGAAGAAAGAGTTTTGCAATTAACATGAAACATATCGTGTAAGGAGTTGTCAACAACATTTGAAGGGAATCGAAATATTTTCAGCACCTCTTAAAACAATATCTACAAAAATATGAAAATAACATTTAGAAAGAGAGTGGGGATAGGGATTCACCATAATGCTCCTCTTTCCCTTTCCCACCCTTTCACCACCGACACAAAAACAAAAAAGAGTACACCATGTTTAAACTCTTTCATCATGGCTAAGATTTCAATGGTTCCAATACTCCAGTCTATCAAACACCAAATATTAAGCTTATACTTATCATTGTGTAATTAGTGAAAAAGGAATATTTTGGAAGCAAATTCAACATCCTTATAATACTAAAACCAACATAAATCAATTAAGATTTTATAGTTATCTTGTATAAATACTTAACACGTTCAAAGAATAACAATAAAATCAGAGTGGCGCAGCGGAAGCGTGGTGGGCCCATAACCCACAGGTCCCAGGATCGAAACCTGGCTCTGATATGAGTAGCTTCCAAATCTGATAGTATTTTTTTTTGTTCGATTATTCTGTTATTTCTTTGTCTTATTTTTGAAAATTTGACCGAAGATATAAAAGAAACTACAGATAAAGTAAAAAGTTCAAATTAAATAATAAAAATAAATAAAGGAATTTTGATTTTAAAAAAGATAGAATCCAATGCTATATTATGAAATTACTTTAGCCTAATTCATAATGATAATTAATTAATTATAAGTTTAAATTAACATTATAAATTGTGATTAGGGATTCAACCTAATATACTTTGAATACAGTATTATGTAATTACAAATAGAATTATTAGCTTTAACATTACAACAACTTATCTTGGAGCAGCTCCCACTCTTTCAAAAGGAGTAACACGTTATAGAAACGTAATTTATTTTTTAAAATAAATTAATAGTACAAAATGTATTCCAAAACATAAAAGTGTAATACTTTTCTCATTGAAGAATGGATTTTCATTAAAAGAAGGCAAATATGTCAATTACATGATTTTACTTCTCCACTCCATCAATGAGAGATAAAGAAACCTCTTCAAAATAGAAAAAATGTATAATACCTTATCAAATACCTTTTCTCTTAAAATATATATTATTTTATGTAAAAAAGTAAATATAGTAATTATAACATTTTACCTCTCCATAAATTTTCATTAAAAGAAGGCAAATATGTTAATTAGTTACATGATTTTACCTCTCCATCAATGGAGAGGTAAAGAAACCTCTTTAAAATGGAAAAAATGTATAATGCATTCTCAAATACCTTTTTCCTTAAAATATATTTTTTTATATAAAAAAGTAAATATAGTAATTATAATATTTTACCTCTCCATTTATTTCTCTCCGTGGAAATGCTCTTATAAGTACGCAAAATTAGAGATATCTTATGTTGAAAATTTTCAAAAACTAGCCAAAATCGAGGGAGCAAAAATTGAGGAGATAATTGTCCACTAAACCTTAATAAATGTTTACGTCTCAGAGAGGCTATCTTTTGCGTCCTATATTTCTATTTGGGACATCAATATTCAAGATGTTTTTTATAGTGTGTAGTTAGTATATATTGAAACATAATTTATAAGCGTCTTTAATTGACATAAAAATATCCCTAGACGTTCAATTTTTTTTTGTTGTAAAACTAATTTCTAAACGACATAAAACAAAAATTATTGATTTACAAAATATTGTAACTATATTTTTGAGAATTACAATAAGCTAGTAACATTTGAAAAATATCATTATATAATTATAGATTTGATTTATTTACTGAAAATTTTATCTTGGATGTTATCACATAAAATGAGTAAACGGAAAATAGTGAATATATAGTATTATATTAATTAAATTTGAATACGATGTCTTAATCTCATTGCATTAAACTACTCTTGCAAGCTAAAACAAGTATAATAAAAAGACTCAATCTCGGCTGGCTATTAATATTTGACTTATTTAATTAATGCGAGCATACTTTTTTAGAATAGTTTGACAAAAGAAATGAAACTAAAACTAATAGTAGTGAATATAAATATGTAATAGTCCTATTTTTATATTTATAAAAATATTATTATATTAAATTGTGAATATCGTGAGAGGTAAAGTTTTATAACTACTACTCCCTTCGTCCCGACTAAGATGACACATTGCTTAGCCGGCACGAGATTTTAGGAGTTATTGGTTAAATTGTTTAATTGAAGAGAGAAAATGTGGGTGTAAGTATTAAAGTAGAGAGATAAAGAAAGATGAATATTTTAATAGGAGTGAGAAAAAGTGGTTGAGTGTATTAATTGGAGAGAGAAAGTTTCCAAAAAAGGAAATGTGTCATCTTAGTTGGGACAAACTAAAAAGGAAAACGTGTCATCTTAAGCGGGACGGAGGGAGTATGTTTATTTTCTTTTAATTATGAAAAGTCATTTTTCAATAGGAAAAGTATTTGAGAATGTATTATACCATTTCTTTAAAAGAGGTAATTATACCTCTCCATTGTTGGAGAGGTAAAAGCTTAAAAGCTTATACTCTCTCCGTCCAACAATAGCAGTCCCATTTCTAGAGGGCACGGGTTTTAAGAAATTGTAGAGTGTGTAATAAATGGTGTATGATAGTGGAATTTTGGGCCCACTTAAAATGTTTAATTTATAAATTCATCTTTTATAGCACAATAATTTTCTGATTTTAGTTTTCATTGTATCACTATTTTTTATTCCAAATATCCCACAATCAAGATAAACACAAAGCTCTCGCTAATTGCAGTCACAATCTGCACAATCTGAAGATTTAAACACCAAGAACAGCTCTAGTCAATTCACACTGCAAAATCCACACTTTAATACAAACCCAATGTGAATCAATTCAAAAGATAAGATTAATGAATCAAATCAAGCACCAAACTTAAATCAAAGATCAAAAACCGCACAAGAACAGATTTTTCAAGAACAAAATTTTATGAAATTAATACTCCGATACAACAAAGTTTTGGATCGTAGTCCAAATCAGGCACACAACCAGTCGAAAAATACTAATTACGCTTTACACAACAATTAATTTCAAGAAGAGGAAGGGGATTAGGGTTCGCCGTGAGAGAGAGAGAAATAAGGGAAAATGTTTGGACTGTATTCCATTTCAGAGAAAGAGAGGAGACGACCGATTAGGGTTTGATATGGGGTGATGGAGGCGGCGCGGTGGAGGCGGTCGGTGATAAGGAGACGGAAGGAGACGGTCGGTGATAAGGAGATGGCGGAGGCGGTGTGGTAGAGGCAGCGTGGTGCAGGCGACGGGCGATAAGGAAGCGATGGCGGCGGCGCGGTGGAGGCAGCGTGGTGAAAGCGGTGGAGGCGGTGGAGGCGGCGGTTTTCCGAGAGAGAATGGGATAGAGAGAGAAAGAGAATTCTTGTAAATGAGGGAAATTAGATTGGGGAGGGGGTGAATTTGGGGGTTTTTTAATGGCAATTTTGAAATTTAAGTGAATAAGTAGTGTAATTAGATTGTCCAAATATGGTAAGGAGAACCGAGACTCCTATTCTCGGACGTCCTAAAACGAAAAAACGGGACTCCTATTGTTGGACGGAGGGAGTAGTAACTATTAGAGCATCCCTAAGAGCACGGAAGTGGGCCCGGATCCACTTTTATTCCTTGTCATTAGCTAAGAGCACAACACCCACATCCGTGCTCTTAGCTAAGGACAAGCTCAAGGGTCCCACCATTCTATTATTCAATTTAAATACTCCAATTATTAAAAACATTTCTACATTATAAAAATACATTAAAAAATAAAAATTACATAATTAAAATCCTAAAAAATAAAAATTACATAATTAAAATCTTTAAAAATAAAAATACATAATTAAAATTCTAGAAAATAAAAAAAAACATAATTAAAATCCTACAAATTAAAAATTACACACGTGGAAGACTAGTCCTCTATCCACAATTGCCTCTTGAGACCCGGATCATTCCCTCATGTGTTGCAAAATGATCCAGAGTCATCTTAGACGTATCGTTCAAATAGAGTTGACCCAAGAGGGTCCACAACGTGTTGTTCGGGGGTGGAGGAGGCACAAAGGGAGCGGGGAGCGGGGGCGGATGGAGTCGGGGCGCGACGGCGGGTGGCCGTCGTCGTCTTCTTCTTTCCTTGCGGCCGGCGGGAACTGCTCGGGCCAAGCGTCGGAGCTACCCAAGTTAGTTCCGGCAAGCTGGGTAGCCACATCATCGGAGGCGCCATCGGATGGCTACTGACATCGACCGTTTGCTAGAGGAGCTGGAGGAGGATGCTATTACGCTGCCCTATACTTCGGATGAAGGCGCCCCTCCTGCCAACAAGCGAGGTACTTGAACACTTTGAACTCCAAGCTTTGGTAGGTCGCCAAGGCAGCACTGATGATGTCGAGCTCGCTCTTGCCGCTCCCCGCCGCCCGCTCTTCCTATTGGAAATACCCCTGGAATTTACCAATTGCCTCGTTGCATCTGAAGATGCAATTGCGCACTATACTATCATTGCGATAGATGGTTCCCCCCTGCCGGGTTTCATTGTAAAGACGAGTGATGCGCCACCTATACGTTTCTCCGGTTTGGTTCGTGCCAACGTCCGGATCTTCGGAGACTGCCAAGTAGGCTTTGAACATCGCCATCATCTCACCCGCAGTGTACGGGGTGCGGGTGCCACGAGTAGGAGGAGTAGGAGTAGGAATAGATGTAGGAGTAGGAGTAGAGCTGCTGCTCTCTCCCGATCCGGGTTCGGGTGCCCACCCGAACCCAGAGGCATTTTGGTCGTCCACCGGGTAAGGACGGTAGCCACCCGGAAATTGCGAACCTTGGGTTTGAGGAGGGGCCATAAATTGCGTTTCCGGACTAGGGAATGAGTCGGAGTCGAACCAATCGTGGTTCCAACCGCGATTACCGGAGGGGTGATCGCCGGAGCCGGACATTGTGTAGTGTGGTGGTAATTTAGATGAGAGAATATGAAAAAAAGATGAGAGAATGTAGATTGATATAATAGATGAGAATGTGATTTTTTTTTTGTGTAGAAGTAGGGGTATTTATAGATGAAAATGTGAATTTTGGGGGAAAAAATTGAAAAATAAATTAAAAGTGGGTAGAAAATGTATATTTTTTTTGGGAAGTGGGAAAATATATATTTTTATTTAAAAACATTTTTTTAAATAAATTTCGAATTTTAAAAAAAATTGAATATGCCAACGGCTATGCCGTTGGCCAATCAGAACAGGGTGCTCAGCGGCACAGACGTGCTCTTAGCTAAGAGCAGCGCCATGCCGCTGGCATGGACGAATGGACGGAGTTTTGAGCACCGCTGCGGATGCTCTTATGTTTGTCTTCTTTTCATGAAAAATCATTTCTCAATGGAAAAGGTATTTGAGAAGATATTATTCTTTTATGTATTGGATTGCATCTTGTACTATTTTTTATTTTCGAGAACAATTTATCTTTCTATATACATTTTTCCTTTTGATTTTTTTACTTTTTGAAAGGATATATTTATATTTCTGAGAAGGTAGATTCATGATATACCTTTTCAATATACATTCCCTCTTTGGATATGCTCTTAGAGTATCTCAAACCATTTACACTAAACTCAAACTTATTCTAGTGTAAAGATGCTCTTAGAGTACCTTCAACCATTTACATTAAACTCAAACGTATTCTAGTGTAAATGTTACATAAAATATGATTTTATCATAATCATTTACGCAAAACTCAAACTTAAAAAACTATATTTGCCTTTTTTTCACAAAATTTGAAAAAGTTTTTGTTTTTGATTTAGTGTAAATCTAAAAATAGGTACTTTTACTCAAAAAAAAAAAAAATGGGAATAATTTTAGAGTACTATTAGAACTAAGTATATATCCCATTTTAAATTTTAGTATATCATTTAATGATTAATTATTCACAATTTATTCAAATATAAATTGCCAGTTTCAAACAGGCTGGAACTGGTGTAGGTTATTAAATGGATAATACTCATTTGGTGTAGGTTTGAACCCTTCCTTCCGCCTACCCGTAAAGTTTGCTGTTTCTCCCGCATATATCTCCTCTCCATTCCTAGTCCCAACCCTATATTATGTGGCGACACGTTTGCGTCATTTCTCTTTTCTATTTATGGTTATCCAACCACGTCTCCTTTATTATTTTTCTAATTTTTAAACGTGATTAACATTCTAATTCAACGCACATTTGTTTACTCGCTCCTCTTATTTTTTTAATGAAAATATAAAATCGGAAATTTATTTACGGGGAAAAAATATTAATTGGGCTGTTTTTGGATGATTTTGATGGGGGGCTATAAATTGCGTCGGTCCAACGAGGCATAACAACTCAACAAACCATTCGCATTTTCAATCCAACGTTATTCACCTATTTCTCTCTCTCTCTCTTGCATTATTGATTCATCATTCATCAATGGCGTTCAACAGAATGATCTCTCAGCGCCTCCTCACCATGTCGAGGATGACGAACACGGCGCTCACCAATTGCCGCACTTCCTTACCTCGCACCGCCGTTAAACCGGCTGCTCTGAGTCATCACACGTCGCCCGCCCCCGATCCCGGAGATGACGGTATATTCCGGCGATATCTCCACCGCCAATCGGCGGCGACGACGTCGGCGGCACGGTTCCTCCCGACCGGCGAGAAGCTTCTGGAGAAGCTCCGCGAGATGGACATTTCCAGAGAAAGGATCAGGCTCGACGGCCTCCGCCCGCCGCAGGCGACGGAGGAGTCGCGGGAGGATAGTATGACGGTGAAGGACGCGAGGAAGATTCTCAGGCTGTCGCAGCTTGAAACGGTGAAGTCGAGATTGAGGCAGATGGACAAGGATTGCGTGTCGCATCCGGAATTTCTGGAGATTTGTGCCAAGGCGTGCTCGAGTCCGGAATTAGGGCACGAATTCGCGAAAATACTCGATGAATCGGGGAGCGTGATTGTCATCGGAAGCGTCGTGTTCCTCAGGCCTGAGCAGGTTGGCGCTCCCTCCCTCCCTCTCTCTCTCTCAATCCCTAATTTGTTTTCAATTTGTGCATAGTAATTGAGAAAGGATTATGGTATATTTATGAGTTTATCATAGATTAGAGCAGTAGAATGAGGTCAGAAGTTGAAATGTGCCGGTAATTGGTTCTGATTTACTCATTCATTCGTTAGCCTAAGTTTTGATCTGGAGACTACCGAGAACTGATTAGCTTTTTTCGTTGTGTGCTGGTTTTCCATGTCTTCTTCCACAGGAAATCGAAACAATGTTTTCGCACAAAACATGGTGGTGACTTTTATTAGAGATTGGATCTCTGATCATGGAAGAATATATTCAAAGAACATCACCTCTCTTGAAAAAAAATACTATCTTGGCTTTTGCCAGAATAAAAAAAATGTCTCGAGATTGATAAGTTTGTGTTGAGGGATTGGTTTTTTCATTGCGTGAGTGGTCTTCATTTGAAAATTTTGGTGGAGTAAAGGGAGGGGAATGAAAAGGACTTCCCATTATTGTGGAGGAGTTTTGATTTTCTATTCATTGTTTTTCCCCTCTAGAATTATTACTAGTCCTTTTCAAGAAATGAATATACTAGAAGGTCTGAGGTGAATAGGGTGATGTATATTCCCTCAACTTTAAGTTGATGTGATGCCAAAATTCTTGTCAAAATTAGGATGGGAGTCAGGGGGGGTTTTATGTTAAATATTGTGTTTGATTCAAAGATAAATCAGAACTCAAAGAATCATAGTAGTAAAACAAATTTTTGTACAATTGTGTTTTGACACAGGTGGTGAAAGCAATCCAAGGACTAATGCCTCTAGCCCCAAAACCGGACGATCCAAGAATGAAGGAGTTGGAAGAACTGGAGAAGCAGAAGGCAGTGATCGATAGGAAAGCAGAGTCGTATGTTCGTAGGGAGCTCTGGGTCGGGTTAGGCTACCTTGTTGTCCAGACAGCGGCCTTCATGCGCCTAACGTTCTGGGAACTGTCGTGGGATGTGATGGAGCCAATCTGTTTCTATGTGACGTCGATGTATTTCATGGGAGGGTATGCCTTCTTCCTGAGAACGTCGAAAGAGCCCTCATTCGAGGGGTTCTTCCAGAGCAGGTTCAGTGCCAAGCAGAAGCGCCTCTTCAAGTCGCTGAATTTTGATGTGGAGAGGTATGATGAGCTGAAGAGAGCTTGTCATCCCCAGTCCACGGAAACGGCTGCAGCCCTTTCCTTTGCGACTCCAACCCGTAGGGGTTGATCGATCAATCTTGTTTTAAATCCAAGAAAATGAGATCAGATAAAATTGCTTTAAATCACAAAATCATACCTAAAATTTTTTGCTTCTTTTATTATTTTCAGCACCCATTATGTAACCACGGATTTGTAGATTAGATTCGTTAAACTGTTTGTAGGAAATGAGCAGTAGAAATCATTGATTAACAGAAATCTGCTTCTTTCAATCGCTCTGAACCCGAGTAGGTTGTTTGGGGCGGGTGATCGCAGTATGTATTTTAATTTAGTTGATAACGAATACACTGATTTTTATAAACATAAAATTTTTAAAATTCGTCTGATTGAAACGAAAAGTCCAAAACTATTGTACTCCACATTTATTTGACGGCAGTGTAGAGTAAAACAAACCATTAATATAATTATTAATTGTATATAATTTTTATTGATTGTCGACTTGTCGTAGTGAATAGTGATGCTACCCGTGTCTCCATTTCAATAAGCCATTATTTAATGTGTAAATTCAATATATAATTGAAAAAACAAGATTGATGCATTATTGTGAATTTGTGATGCATTAGTTTTCCTCTTTCTTGACTTTGTTAATAGAAAAAAAATTCACTCTCATATTTTTGTCAATATATATAATCTTAAAATCTGTTTCATAACATCCTCTTATAACTAAATGCATTGCTAATCCTTTGTCAACATAATATTGTTTCATAACATCTTTTTTAACCTTAATGCATGTGATAATGGGTGGACATATAACATAGTGGAGTTTACTAGATAGTACTTCATTCATATCTAAAAATTGATATTTTATGAATATCAAAGATTTTAATATAAAATTAGTAAAATGAGAGAAAAATTGAAAATATTGTTGAAATAACGTTATTGATAATGAGACCCACGTTATTTTAGTAATGTATTATATGTGAAAATATTTTCAAAAATAAAAGTAAATTAATTTTGATAGGTGGATCAAAATGTTAAAGGGAGTTTCTCTCCGTCCTATAATAAGGGTCACACTTTGCCATTTTATCCGTCTCATAACAAGAGTCACACTTCATTTTTACCATAAATGGTAAGTGACTCTCATATTCCACTAACTCACTTCACTCACATTTTATTAGTATAAAACTAAATATAAAAAAGTGGGTCTCATATTCCACTAACTCACTTTACTCATATTTATTATAAAACCAATATAAAAAAGTAAGTCTCATATTTCATTAACTTTGGACTCACTATGATTGATAAAGCATATAGCAATATTACAATTACAAACGCGCTTTATCCCATCCATCTTACGAAATGAGTTGTTGATATTTTCTATTGTTTGAAAGAGACAATTAATATTACTAAATTCTTAAATTATACTCCCTCTGTCCCAATACAAGTGAGATTTATTTTTTATTTTTGTCGTTGTTTTGCAAAGATGATAATAAATAGTTACAGTTAAAGAAATTAAAATAAAAGAGAGAAAAATATAGAAAAAAGTCATTATATATATTATTCTCTTACTTAATTTCATTTCTCTCCATTCTAACTATTTATTACTCATTATTTTTGCAAAACAATGTCCTAATTGAAGCACCTCACTTATAGTGGGACGGATTACATATTAAAGAACGTCAGGGAACCATTATTTTTCTCTATAAATGTCGATTAACCTACACACTACTAAAATTTCTCCCATATGGTTGGTCGGGCCTGTCTGATTCTACATCACTTTCAAATTAAACGAATTAACACGTTCTCTTTTTAATTTTGCATGCTTAAGATTGCACCATCCAAGCATACATATACAGTGAGAAGACTTAGAATCGCATGTGAGTTGGTTAAGTGGTAGGAAAAATTAATTTTTGAGGTCAGAGGACTGAGATACTCTCAATAGCTTGACTTTTAAAATTTAAATTCATTTATTCATTAAAAAATTTTGGAACCAAACACGTGTGTATACTGTACAGTAACTAAAACGCGTTCTATAAAAATTTATCTTGCATTGATTTAATTATTAATTATTTTCTTAGGAGAGACAGTTTTATGCAAGTACTCAATTTCCTGGTAAACAAACAATGTTTTATTGAAAAAATAAAACGTAATCAACATGCTGAGAATTGAGAAATTGAGAGACATTTATATTGAAATAAGAGAGCAGAAAATATTGCCGTGCAATTAACAGATATTGGATTCGAATATTCTCCTCAATAACTCATTCTTTCAAATTGCCTCTAGAAGTGAAAAAAAGGCAAATAATCCTTAGAGCATCCGCAATGGTGCTTAGGCCAGCAATAGGCCAGTAATAGGCCAGCCATTCTCTCCTTTGTCACGTCAGCAATACTAAAAGATCCACCTGCCACATCAGATTCAGGTCAGCCATAGGCCAGCCGCAATAAAAATAATTCAAAATATACTACATTTACGGAATTAAAATTACGATTAAAATACGGAATTAAATTTACGAGACATATACGGGAAAATTCATTAATTTTATTTAAATAAAAAAAAGTACATTAACTAAAAATCATAAAAATAACATAATAAAAAAAAATCCGGGCTTCCACACACGAGCCACCTTGAATCTGTTTTAGGTCTTAATTTTGTATTGGGCTAGTTGTTGTTTTCCATCGCTAGATGTTGCTCTTGTACAGAAATTTAGAGATAGAGAAAATCGTGTTTATATAGTTTTTCAAAAATTAAAAAAAAAATTGAATTTTTTTTTAAAAAGAATTAAAAAAAATAAAAAAAAGAATTATAAAAAAAAAACAAAATTCGGCGCTGGCCGATCGGTTGTGGCGGCCAGCACATCGGCTAGCGCATCGGCCAGCGCCGAAGCGATCGGCCAGCCCACGCCGATCGGCTCGCCGATTTCGCTCTCGCCGACTGCAATGGTTCGGCTAGCCGATCGGCCAGCACGACGAATCGGCTAGCCGGTTGCTAGCCGACCATTGCGGATGCTCTTATATGGATATCTTTTGTCCAACATATGTAGGTGTATCCACGAAATTTGTACTTTTCTTTAATACAAATGCTTAGCCAATCATAAAAAAATTTAGTCCATGTCATATAGGACCTAAATCATGGGATAAAAAGAATCAATGCGTATCATAATTATTAACTTAGCATGTGAAAATAATAATGAAGCAAAAAAATTGTTAGGTTGCACTAGGGATATTCGCATCTAGGGGAAGATGCATGTTTCATTCATGTTTCCAACTTTTTCTACATTGGAATATGCTCATATTCGTGTCCCTGTTGGACCGCAACATTATGAATGTGCGTGCAATTATTTATATTATTATTGAAATTTATTCTGGCAATTTATAAAAAAAAAAAATTAAATAAATGAAATCTTCTGCATATCCACCGTCCATGAGCCAGACATAAAATAATACTAGTAAAAGATAATTGTTAAATAAAGTCATAAAAAGTGGTCCGTCAATATTCCATTTATTTGGGCTGACCTACTCAGTTTCGCAGCAACAGCGATCCGTGTCTTTAGCCGTTTCATTTATAATATTAAAAGTACATAAATGGTACTTAATCTTTCAATTTCACACATAAATAGTATCTGATCTTTATTTTATATTGTTTTTGGTATCCAATGACAAAAATAACCCTAGGTACCATATGTGTGATTTTTTTTTCATAAAGGATATTTTTGGAAATTTCCATTAAATAGTACTCCCTCCGTCCCAAGGAAGATGACCCCTTTCTTGGGCGGCACGTGATTTTATGCAACTTTATTTTGTGTGTTGAGAGGAGAGAGTAAAGTAAGAGAGAGGGAATAAAGTAGAGATAAAAGTGTTTCCATTTTAAGTAATGAGTCATCTTGTTTGGGACAAATTAAAAAGGAAAGTGGGTCATCTTCAATAGACGGAGGGAGTACTCAAATACTCCATCCGTCCCAAGATAAGTGACCTACTTCTTTTGGGCACGGGATTTAAGGAATGGTATTTAAATAAGTTAAAGTGGAGAGAGTAAAGTATGAGAGAGGGAAAAGTAGAGGAGAGAAGAGAGAATAAAGTAGGTGGAGAATAAAGTAAGAGAGATGACTTTTTGCTAAAAATAGAAATAGGTCACTTATAGTGGGACATCCCAAAAAGGAATACAAATCACTTATCTTGGGACAGAGGGAGTATGTGATTATTTTTCTTCCTTTCTTATTTCTCTTTTTCTTCATTAGTTTCTTCTTCTTTCTTTTTTCTTCATTTTCTTCTTTCTTTTTAGTATTTTATCTTCCTTTCTTTTATTTTTTTTCTCCTTAGTAAAATGTTTCTTCTTCCTTCTTTTTTCTTCTTTCTTTTTAGTGGTTTATAAATACATCTAATTGCATTCATAATATAAATAAAAAACAAAATACCAAATTAAATTAATTATTTAAATTAATTAAATCAATTGAATATTTTTTATTAAATTATTTTATACTCATTTTAAGGTTGAAACACCTAACTAAAAATACAATTCACAATGTTATATTTTTATTAAGACTATATTGATTAGTTACTAATTTAATGTAAAATAATAATAATAATTATTACATAATATTATGTGATTCATAATTTATATAATTATACTACAATTATTTATTAATCACTATCAGTTTTTAGTATTATAACAATAATAATCTATATTGATTAGTTACTAATTTAATGTAAAATAATAATAATTATTATTACATAATATTATGTGATTCATAATTTATATATATATACTACAATTATTTATTAATTACTATCAGTTTTTAGTACTATAACAATAATAATCTATATTGATTAGTTATTAATTTAATGTAAAATAATAATAATTATTATTACATAATATTATGTGATTCATAATTTATATAATTATACTACAATTATTTATTAATTACTATCAATTTTTAGTATTATAACAATAATAATTAAATATAATTATAACTATAGCTATATTTAAGTATATTTGAATGATATTAAAAATGAAAATTAATATTAATATTGATTAATTATAATAGTATAAAGAATTAGGAGAATGAGAGAAGATATTATAATATCACTTTTGGTACTAATTTTATGTTTGCCCAAAATACCCTCTATGACATAAATGAGAAAATATATTTGTTTAAAGGGCATTTTGGGAAGAAAATTGCATCAGGTACCAAAAATGTGATTTATAAGTACCAAAAACGATATAAAATAAATATCAGGTATCATTTTACGTGCAAAAGTGAAAGATCAAGTACCATTTATGTAATTCACTCTAATATTAATACTAAAATGGAATACTGCATTAAAAGCATTTCAAATGATTTACGGTAAGCTTTGTTATATGCCCATTTGAATAATTTATAGGTTCTAAAACGCGTATATTCATTATTAAATATTATGGGATTCCAATTCCATATTCAAATAATTTGTTGGAAGTACTTAAAGCATAAAAAAAATAGTACTATTTTTTCAAAAGAATAGAAATAACAACTTAAAGGTTTTTAAAAGGTCATCCTTGTATATCAACCAAAAGTACTTATTTCAAAAGATTAATATTTCAGAAGAGTTCTTATTTGGTCTTTAAAGTAGTACTATTTTTTCAAAAGAATAGAAATAACAACTTAAAGGTTTTTAAAAGGTCATCCTTGTATATCAACCAAAAGTACTTATTTCAAAATATTAATATTTCAGAAGAGTTCTTATTTGGTCTTTAAAGTCTACACTAATTGTTTACACAATTGATATAAAACATTGAGTCGATAACAACCGATCCTCTAAAGACCAACGTCCTTGTCTTGTTGACCACAATTACGTTTCTTGTCAAGTCATCACACCAAGTTCCTTTGTCATGCCACCTACTATGGATATATATTTATTTTTATGCATGAAATTAGTAATTAAGCTATATCTTTATCATGATTTATGTTCATGGTTATTGTGATTTGATTTGATTTACATCTCTATCACTGAAATAAATATGGATGTGGTCTTTGATAAGAATCAAATAAAAGAAATAGTATTGTGTGTGAGTTGGTCAAAAACGATAGAGAGGTTAATGTCTGAGGTCAAAGGTCTCGATCATAAGTGTTGCAAGGCTAATCAGAAGCCCACCGAATCCACAGCCAATATCAGCAAACTCAACTTAGGGAAACTGGCAGTACAGTCAAACAGAGCAGGGGAGATAGGAACAGTGAAATGTGAATCACTCAAGGGGTTGTTTTGTGCCCGAGCTCGGTAGAATGGCTTACGAGGGAGGCCGGTTGTCTTGCTATGAGTAGTAGGATTTGAAATGGAGTCATGATCCAACATTTTCTCCCCTACCTTGCAGACAAATTACAACACAAGCTAGTTAAGAGCATCCGCAACGCGGACTCGGTCTCGTCTCGACGAGACGAGACATCTCGTCGCGCGACGCGATCCGGCGAGGCCGGCCTCGAGCTGGCGAGACGACGCGCGCGCCCACGTGGCGCGCGCTGGAGCATTGCGTGACGCCCACTCGCCGGCCCGCGAGTGGGCGTCGTAATTATGACGTAATAATTTTTTTTTTTTTATAAATTCGAAAAATTCGAATTTAATAAAAAAAAAATTCAAACGGTCAAATGACCGTTGGGAACAAAACGGTCGAATTTTCAATTTTTTTTTTTTTTATTCTTCTATAAATATACTCCATACTCCATTCACCATTTTACACACAAACACTACTCTCATTCCTCATTCCTCTTCCATTTTACACACAAACACTACTCTCAAATTGTTGAAAAAATGTCCGGCGATGGAAACTCCAGCGGCGGCGGCTCCGGCAGGCGGCGCTCCGGCGGGTTCGACTTGAACTCGTTCGACGATTGGGCGAGCATGTACAACTGTTTGGGTACTCCCGGTTCGTCGCCGGGCACCCTAGGCTCGACCACCCCGCCGGCGTACCAAACACCACATTTTGATGTGGATCCATACTATCGTCCCTCCCCCCCCCCCAGAGGTACGGTCAATCGCCGGGATTATCCCAAATTCCGGAGAATTTTTTGGCGCTGAACATAGTTTGCCCGGACTGGCCAATTGGTGGAGGCTCCGGCTCCGGCTCTGGCAGGATCAACCTCGGTCTCGGCGTCAATGCCGAGGAGGAAGAGGAGGCAGCGGATGCAGAGGCTGGTGGAGACGGCAACCGTCATGCATACAGCCAAGCCAAGACGTTGGCTCTGTACGACGCTTGGATCAGCGTCTCGTACGATCCTGTCGTCGGGAATCAACAAACCCACAAGTGTTTTTGGCTAAAAGTCACCGAAGTTTACAACGCACGAAGGCCGACGAATACCGTTCCCCGCAACGTGAAGATGCTCCGCAGTCATTGGGAGCGAAGCGACAAAGATGTCAAAAATTTTTGCGCGATATACATGGGAGAAGAGACGAATTATCAGAGTGGAGCCAGTGGAGCCGACATTTTGAAAGCGGCATTGCGGGTCTTCAAAGACGACGTCGGCAAAGATTTCAAGCTTGTCGATGTTTGGTCGCAAATCCACCACCTTGACAGGTGGACTGGCGGTGTCGAGTCGGGCTCGAAATGCACGAAGCGCACGGCGCGTGGCCACTACTCGTCTAGTGATGGCGGCGAAGGCAACACCTCACGTGAGGGCACACCAACCGATGATGTAGGGGAGTCTTCTTCCGGTGCACGACGTCGGCCGCAAGGGACCAAGGCGGCGAAGGCAGCTAGAGCCAGGGGGAGAGCGAGATCGAGAGGGATGGGCCGTGGCGGACCAAGCCAGGCGGGCGAGGGCTCGGGCTCCGGCACGGGCACGGGCTCGCACACCCTAATGTCCATGTACCTAGTCGCCACGATGGCGGACCTCTAAAAAATGAATCCTGGCCAAGTTGCAGCCCATATGGCCGGAATTGAGTATATGAGAGCTCAACTTGGTATAGCTGCACCGCCGACTTCGGGGGATGATGATTCGCCGGCGGAGTAGTTTTTTTATTTTTTAGGATTTTAAATTATGTACTTTTTTTATTTTTTAGGATTTTAAATTATGTATTTTTTTCTATTTTTTAGGCTTTTAAGTTGTAATATTTATTTTATTTTAATTATTTGTGTTTTTATTAATTGAATTTGTTTGAATTAAAAATAGAAAATGAAATTGAATGAATAGTTAAAGATGGTTAAGAGATGGTTAAGAGATGGAGGGTTGCAGGTGTTGTCTTTTAGTTAAGAATTGAGCTGAAAAGTACAGTGGGACCCATGAATAGTGAAGAGATGAGACGGTTAAGAGACGGATAAGAGATAACGTTGTGGATGGCCCAACGTGACTCGAAAGAAATTTCAATTAAAAGATTCCAACAATTCAACAAACCGTAGTTGCCAACAAACGGCCAATTTTCACTTTTCTTACTACTATATGATGACAGTTATTAAAGAATGCACATCCAACAAAAATGCGATTAAGGGATTCACTTAAACGACATAGACAAAGAACTTATAGCAATATAAGTTCAATTTATCCGTAATCGATTTTATCATGGATGCTATAATGGATGCTATAAGTTCAATATATGAATTGCAATGTTTATTATTGATGAATAATGGATGCTATAACTTGTAATTTTTTTATTTCTAAAAATTTGTAGTAGTTTTTTTTCCTAAATTCGAACTAATTCAAGTTTGTATCAAATTCGAACTACTACAAGTTTGTATTTCTAAAATTTGTAGCTAATTTTATTAAAAAAATAAAATTAAAATAAAATTCCAAAATCGGGTCTGGATACCCGAAATTATTTTCGGATCGGATATCTGGTATTAGATTTTGGGAAATTCGGGATCGGGTACCCGAAATTTTCGGATCGGATATCCGCGGGTACCCGATTTGACAGGCCTACAGATAAACGTGACCTTTGCATTAATATAAATCAATTCCTAATTTATCTAAATGCCATAAAATCCTAACTTTCTAAATTTAAATAAAAGATAATGCATAACAATAAAATCTACAATCACTTAGATCCAATCTACACCATTTCCATTCTTCGTGATTGATATCATAAATTGAAAGGCAAATAAAAATAACTAGTACTATTAACTTTTTACCTTTTATACTAAGAAAAAGGTAAAAATATTTTTTAAAATTGAAAAATGTATAATATCTTTTTAAATATTTTTTTTCGAAGAATGAAATTCTATAAAGAAGAGATAAATACTACATATATTTTCATTGTGTACTCATCTCCTAGATTAACACAACTCGTTTTTCTAGCAGCAACCTACATGTTGGATTTTAGATGTTCATGAATGTTCCATATGATTGTCGTTTATTCTACGTGAATTTCTTACTTGACTACCCAATATCGAAATGGTTTCAAGATACCGATGTAATAAGCCGAGTAGTTTGTGGCGGACTTTCTATTTGATGGTCAACAAATGCGGCACCACCGCCATCTTAACTGGGCCTCATAAAGCGTTGGCATCATATCTTATGCTCTTTCCATTCCAAAATAGTGGAGGCAGGAAGGCATTTCTTTCTAACACAGAAAAGAAGAAAAAGACGTATAATATATTAAATAAAAAATAATAAAGTATGAGAATGGAAAAAGTGGAGAGAAGAAAAATAATAAAGTATGAGAGTGGAAAAAGTGGAGAGAAGAAAGTAAGAGAGAGAAAAGTAAATAAGAAGAAATGTGTTGACTTTTAACAAAAAAAAAGAAAATGACTCTACTACTATGAAACGCAGTACTAAAATGCTAAAATGACTATACTACTATGGAACAGACGGAATAGTAAGTTATAAAGCTGGAAGAATACTTGACCAGACACGGTCGGTGCAACCATTGCCGACCTAAAGGTAAATAATGATTAATGTGATTAATACTGATCTGCCCAATCAATTGCAAAAAGAGTGAACTACATAAATGGTATCTGATCTTTCATTTTCGCACGTAAATGGTACCTGATCTTTATTTTATATCGTTTTTGGTACCTATAAATCACATTTTTGGTACATGATGCAATTTTCTTTCCAAAATGCCCTTTGAACAAATATATTTTCTCATTTATGTCATAGAGGGTATTTTAGGCATACATAAAATTAGTATCAAAATTGATATTATAATATCTTCTCTCATTCTCCTCATTCTTTATACTATTATTATTAATCAATATTAATATTATTATTTTAATATTATGTAATTATTATTATTATTATTATTATTATTATTATTATTATTATTATTATTATTATTATTATTATTATTTTATATTAAATTGGTAACTAATCAATATAGCCTTAATAAAACTTTAACATTGTGAATTGTATTCATAATGATATAAAAAGTTGAATATTTTTAGTTAGGTGTTTCAACCTTAAAATGAGTATAAAATAATTTAATAAAAAATATTCAATTGATTTAATTACTTTAAATAATTAATTTAATTAGGTATTTTGTTTTTTATTTATATTATGAATGCAATTAGATGTATGTAAAAAAACAATAAAAAGAAAGAAGAAAAAGAAGAAAAAACAAAAACAAAAAGGAAGAAGAAACATAAATTAAGGAGGAAAAAGAAAAAAGAAAAAAGAAAGGAAGATAAAATACTAAAAAGAAAGAAGAAAATGAAGAAAAAAGAAAGAAGAAGAAACTAAAGAAGAAAAAGAGAAACAAGGAAGAAAAAATAATCACATATTTGGTACTTTTAATTTAAAATTTCTAAAAATATTCTACATTGAAAAAAAAATCACATATTTGGTATCTAGGATTATTTTTGTCACTGGAAACCAAAAATGATATAAAATAAAGATCAAGTACTATTTATGTGCGAAAGTGAAAAATCAGGTACCACTTACGTAGTTCACTTTTGCAAAAAATAGAATTGTCATTTTCACCCAATTAATAATAACTCTAAATTTAAGAGGACAATTTAGCGATCACAAAGCTGGACACTATCAACGTATTATTTGATCCTATTGCACTTGTTGAATATATTTTTGCGGTATTTTATGTTAGGATTGCAAAATTTTGTATATGTGCATGGGCCAACCCAACAAAGCCCACCCAATTAAACCGACGCAATAACTTCTTGTCGACACCAAATTATGATAGGAGTAATTTTGAGTACTCGTGTACGTGATGTTAATGTAAAATTAATAAAATGTGAAACAGAAAAAATAATTGGAATATTTAGTTGAAGATAAATGATTGATATGGAGAAAAAGAAAAAAAAAGAAAAGGAGAGTGTGAAAAAATAGTGGATATCTACCAAATTTGAAAGGGATTAATATCTCAAAATAAAAAACAAAATCATTAGTTGTGAACAAAGTGACTATTAATAGATTGGTTGGATCGCCTGAAGAGAAACTTCAAAGCATCATGTCAAGTATTAGATTAATTATACTACGTCCTACACAAATATAAACTATTTTTATTTTTGTATGTTGATTAAAATTAGAAACTTCCTATTTTAGAAAAGAAATTTTTTTAATAAGATGTGATTCATTCTAAACTAATAATAATATCTTTTTCATTATCAATATGTTAAAACTCACGTCATTTTTATTCTAAGTTACTATTGTTAAAAGATGAAGATAGTAAAAGAAATAATCTAGTCATTGATATAGAAATTTTTTTTATCAAAGCTAATAAAATTTATTGAACACTGTGAAAATAAAAAGTCAATTATCCAGAAATTATATAATTCACACTTTTTTACTATGTTTGTCTCCTTTGCAAATTAGTGGATATGATTAGAGTTTAGAGATGTCAGAGGTTACATGAACCGGTGATTAACCTTGTAAGTAGAACCACAAGAATAAAGTTGAACTTGAACTATGAGTTTTAAGGATGCGAGCCGGTTAATTAAGGTTTGAAAAAAATGGAACGTGACCATGTAGGAACCACCGATTCCAATCACCGGTTCACCGATGGTTTCATGGTTTCGAACCGCCTTATCATAATTTCAAATAAAAACTGCTTCATTTGACTTTCAGCCTTAATCCGCAAACCTGGTCGAACAGGATTAGTCGGATTCCGCCAAAAATGAATTCGATACACCTTTGATCAAACAAAAAAAGATTCATTTGCTAGTGATTTAGTAATCTATTTAATTCTCATAAAAAAACATACTACTACATATCTATACATTTTTTAAAATATGTAATTTGATTTTTAAAATGGCATTTAAGTGTTAAAATTTGTGGAGTATTATTTTTTCTTTTATTAAAATTTATAAAAGTACTTTTTAAAGTCGACAATACAACAAAAGAACGGTTAAGGACATTTTTTAATACATTTAAAGACGTTAATTTATTTATCTAATTATATCACCAACACTTCATAAAGTGTCCTATTGTTGGTGTCTCAACTAAAATCATGGGACACAAATAGAAGTATCCTAAAAATCTAAAGATTAAGATAATTTACCCTTATTTTAATGACGCTTTCTTTTGCTAACTAAATTGTTACTTTTGAAAATTTTCAAACGCTAATAATTGTGCCTCAACTTTTATATCTTTAAAAGATACTCTTATTGCGATCATTCCTCCTTAGAGCATCTCCAAGAGAGAGGGTAAATGGAGAGGTAAATAGAAATAACTACCATAAATACCTATTCTTCATAAAAGTTCATGCTCCAATGGAAAGGGTATTTGAGTAGGGATTATACCTTCTTTCATTTTGAGAAGGTATCTTTACCTCTTCTTGATAGAAAATGTATAAAATTAGTTATTTTGTTTGCTTTTTAATTTACCTTCTTTCCTTGGAGTCCATTACTTTTTAAGAAGGTATAATAACTTTTTTGAGAAGGTAAATGAGAAATATACTTTCTCAATATACCCTTTCCCTTGGAGATGATCTTATATATATTGACATAAATAAAGCAACCAACCATTAGATATTGGTAAAACATACTTAAAAAGGTTTTCGTACTCTGATTTTTAATTTTGATTGTTTTTTATTTTAATAATATTTTCATTATATAACGTCTTTTAGTTCGATTTGTATCAATCCTAAATAGAGATATATAAATCGTTAAACTTTTCCACTAACTGGGCATTACACGTTTTGTCGTTATTCTTACATTACTATGCCTAAATAAATCAATTCTCTACATTACTATGTCAAGAATTTTTATAGTTTGCAGATGGGTTTTGAAGTTTGAACAATTGCATATAGTTGGAGAATAGTTAGAAATTAATAATGTCATGTGGCTTATAAACTCGCTAAAATCTCGATAGAACTCAGCCTCAACAAGACATTGTGTTTTTATATAAACCCATTAGAAAAATTATTTAATGAATTGATTATTTTTTTACTCGAGATGGTGATTTCATTCGCTGCAACTTAATAATATTATTATGGTATCGTCACTTTGCTGTTAAATTGACCTTCCGCACCCAATATTGGATGTATATTGAGTCATAGTTGCGTAAAATTAAATTCAGTTCGCTTGATATATGCATATTATTCTATGTCCACTTCGCCTTCTTTTTATGATATTCATTTTTAAAATCTCCATCCTCACCTTTTTCTTCGGAAATTCATTTAAAAAATTCCCCACCTTCCCAAACTCTCACCATTTTCTATTAAGTCCAACGCGGAGTTAATATTTATTAATCTTTGATGATGTGGAATGTATATAGTTAATGAAAAGGTTAACAGACTTGATATATTCATTCAAAAAAGGAGGACCCAAATAAATATTGATTGATAATTTGATACTCCACTTCCTTTCGATAACGACCGAAGACAAATTATGATAATGTTCACAAATGACTTAAACCCTGCTCCTTTAGTAGTGTGTCCGTCCAATTAGATTAATTATAAAACTATAAATATCTAAACTAATAACGAAAAAAAAATATAAAAAGACTTAACAAATCGAAAATCGATGATTAAGATATAAGGACCTCTAATATTTTAGCTAGAATATATTTAATGGCTGGGCTCCTAAAAGGTGGATAGATTTGTCAGCATGAACAAAAAATCAAAGTAATACTGCTGAACTCAATAATTAAGTAATAGAATTCACATTATGTATAAATGAAAGTCAAATTTGGAGAGTAATCTCGCAAAACACATTCAACTTTTTCGCTCTTCAAATTAATGAGACTCAGTTTTCCCCCTAACGAATCAAAGAAAGAAAGGATAGAAAATGCATACGGAGGAGGGCGGCGAAACCGCCGGCTTCGAGTGCAATATTTGCTTCGGATTAGCTGAAGATCCGGTGATCACCCGTTGCGGCCATCTCCATTGCTGGCCGTGCCTCTACGAATGGCTCCGATTCCACTCGCAATGCCACGAATGCCCCGTTTGCAAGGCCCTGATCCGAGATGAGGAGTTGATTCCGCTCAATGGAAGGGGCGGCGCCACGTTTCAGCGTCGTCGTCGGCCGCCGGCGCAGAGCGGCAGATTTATGCCTAGGGTTGTATTTTCTGGATTGAATGGGTATGGTTCGTTTGGTGGGGGAAATGAGGAGGTTGGGGAGGGGTATGTTAATGGTGATAATATGAAAAAGATTATGTTTTTCTTTCTTTTGTTTCTAGTTTTTGATTTCATAATAATTTGATCAACTTGTGTTCAAACCCCACTCATAATTGATGTGGTATCAAGATTACTTTTAACTCAATTATAAAGTCTTGATGATTGTAGAGTGTTAAATTCTTCTCTTTTGTATGGTTGTGTTAATTGGTTGCTATACTTTGATCTAACACATATTTTAGAATTGTATAGATAAATGGATGAAAGTGGATAATGAAATGCATGTCATATTTTTATATATTAATGGATAATAAAGTATAAATAAAACTAATTAGTGAATTATAAAGTTTATTTAACGAAAATAATAAAAATAAAATGAAACATTTGATAGTAGATATCCAAAAATAGTTTTATATGACATGTAAAAGTGCACAAAGGCAATATTGTGAAAGAGAAAGAAATAAAATATTTAAATAATTGTTTAAAATTTATATTATAATAGTGGAGCGCCATCTCCCATCTTATTTCACATTTTTTACTTGACAATTTCATTGGAGAAAACTTATTAATACCAAAATATTAACAGGATTGTTTTTTCCTCAATAAAGGACAATGTTAAGACGCGAACCATCACTTCATATAAATTCTTATTATTATTTATAAGAATTATAAACATTCCACATTCTAGATAAATGAGACACTAAAAACGAGAACGCAAATCATCAATCTAAAAAGTAGTAGAAACGCATTTGAATACCAAAGCATATTTCAAAATAAATACTTATTTAATGATTAATTGTTTAAATCCAAAGCATTTATTTAAACTAGAATCAACAAATTCTGTCACAGGAAACTGGGCTTTTGTAGGTAAAAAAGGGTAGCACACTGAATAATTTAATGGACTTATCAATAAACAAGGGCCTAATAATAAATGTATTGTACTACTCCCTCCGTCTCGCTTAAGATGACACGTTTTCCTTTTTAGTTTGTCCCAATTAAGATGATACATTTCCTTTTTTGGTAACTTTCTCTCTTCAATTAATACACTCAACCACTTTTTCTCACTCATATTAAAATATTCATCTTTCTTTATCTCTCTACTTTAATACTTACATCCACCTTCTCTCTCCAATTAAACACTTTAACCAATAACTCCTAAAATCCCGTGCCGGCTAAGCAATGTGTCATCTTAGCAGGGACGGAGAGAGGAGTACTTATCATTTTGGCCCAGACTTCTTAAACTGGGCAACTAAGTGGGACTCATCTTACTAAGTTAACAGACTAACTAATTCAGGTAAACAGAACTGAGTGGAACAGACCATAAAGTAGTCTAAACTAGATAAAGGATGCTAATTTTTCGGTATATATCGAATTTAGGTCATTGCATGAATACAATTAATAACATTTTAATGCACAGGTCGTTATAGATATATACAAATTATATTTTCTCGTGCAAATTTATCGTCCAAACACATGCAATTGAGATTTCGTTAAAATCCTCATAAATTTACATTTAATTTGATATATGGTATATGAAAAATTATTCAAATAGAGAGTTTCTTTGAGATTTTTAAGGTTTGCCCATTTTTAACACGTGTCACTAAAAAAATCAAAAAAATCTACAAGTGACTACAACATCACAACAACACATCGAGCTTATTATCTATATTGCACTACGACATTACTCAATGCATCTACAACATCGTCGATTCTTCCAGCAAGAGAGTTGCATGCTCTTCTCCTATTCACGAAAGAGGGCCGTAGAGGACTCTTTCTCCATCTGTGGGTGTCCCCGGCCGGGCACTCACAATGCACCTAAGGGCCAAATGTGTTGGGTATCACATGTCCTAGTAAGAAGTTTTGCAGTTAATATATGTAGCAAGTCCACGCGCGACTTCTGATAGGGTTGGCTGAATTTGGAACTTAGGCTAGCCGAACCCCAATTGAGCAATTATTCCTAATCCTATGTCTAATTTCATTAACGAAATAGGTGATTGGTGGCCTAATATAAGAACATATATTTAGTGCTTATTTTTTGTTCTTTATTTCGAATCTAGTACAAGTACTTCCCCCGTTCCTTCATAGTTGAGTCATTTTTCTATTTCGGGAAGTTCCCTCATAGTTGAGTCATTTCCATTTATAGTTACTTTTTCCTCTTTCTTACTTTATTCTCTCTACTTTATTCACTTTTTACTTTATTCTCTCTACCTTTTTCTCTTTCTTACTTTTTTATCTATTTATTTAACACACTCAACATTCATTTCTTAAATTCCGTGCTGAAAAGTTCCGCCTCAACTATAAGGGAACGGAGGGAGTATCATTTATTCATTCATTGTATCCATTTCAGTGGAAACTACAAAATAATTAAATAAAATATAATCGAATACATGATTTATATATGATTATCATATTAAATTATCTACCTTGACCCTAATATTTTCAAAAAATCAATAATGTTTCTCCATCTACCTATACGATAACTCTAATCCCAACTTATTAAATGAAGAAGTAACATATTATCAATTGAACTGATTTCATGGTTAGTTTAACACTAAACTGATTAAAGGTCCTTTCTTAACATATAGTGGTGGATCGAGCCAGAGTATTTTGAAGATCGATTTTTCAATGTATGATCCAACAATTTTTATTTGTGTATGTATATATAAACAAAATTTTAAATGTCAGTTCTTAATTAAACTTCCTCTGTCATATTAGTGTTGGATATGATCATATTCGTTGGATATATATCATATTCTTTTCTAGCGTTTCATTATAATTTGATCATTTTCTTTTTGACAAAACGCAAAACACTTAATCTCTCTTATTAAAACTTTCCTACTTACTTTATTGTCCCTTCTAGTCTATATTCTTCCTCCAATTAACTCCTTAAATATTTTTTCCATCTATGCCAAAGAGAAAAATGTTAGGACAAAGGGAAAACTAATAAAAACATTGTATTCTGTTCCTTTACACTTGGGTCATCTTCATGGGGCCCAGAGATGAAACTTCCATGCAACTTCGTGAACAATTTGTTAGCGTAAGCAGCAATTTCTGAGCAAATTCCCATCCTATTTAGGTGTCAATATAAATATTTCATTATCAAGCATGAAATATGCAACACAATTAGTATAACTAACTACTGCATTCATTATAGCACAACACACTAATTAAATTGAATCTATCAATGGAAGCTGTGAAATGCTTCTTCTCATCCTCTCCCAAGAAGCAAGCCTCCTCCATGAAGCCCAAATCGAAGTGGGGCTCTATGTCTCGAGAGGAGGAGGAGATGAGGGAGGTGTTCCGCCGCTTCGACAGCGATGGCGACGGGAAGATCTCAGCGGCGGAGCTGCGGTCGCGTATGGAGTCGGTGGGGGAGTACATGTCGAGTGAGGAGGCGGAGGGGAACATCTGCCATCTGGATTCGGACAATGACAAGATGCTTGACATGGAGGATTTCCTGCGGATGATGGGAGGGGGGCAGGAGGAGGAGGATTTGAGGGCGGCATTTGGGGTGTATGAATGGGAGGGGACGGGTCGGATCACGGCGCGGAGCCTGCAGCGGGTGCTGGGCCAGTTGGGGGATCCGAGATCGTATGATGAGTGCGTGGCGATGATTGGGGTGTTTGATTCGGAAGGGGAGGGTGGAATCGGGTTTCATCACTTCCAACAAATGATGACTCCTGCGCCTGCTTCCTAATTACTCAGATTTGAGTGTGGTGTGTCTTCCTATAAAAGGAACCAAATAATGATGTTTTAAATGAGGATCCGTATAAACTATAAATTGTAAATCTCTTCTTATAATTTAATGATCGGAATTAATTTTCATGTGTAGCACGGGTGTTATCTCTCTTTAAGTAAACCAAAAATTAATAAACATGAAACACTCTAGTTTCAAGCAAAAATTAATAAAATGAAACACAAATTATCTCTCTTTAAGATTCCTATATTGTTAAACTCATCCATGTCATGATTCATGTAAGCCCGAGATAGTATATTATGGAGTAATGTGTGTTCGACGACAATTTCACCTACAATTTAAAATTTTAATGTACAAATCTTTAAATAAACATACAACTTTTTTCTTTTAAAAATTATCACTTCCAAAAAAACTGGGTCTACAAAATTGGACAATAACTACAAGAATCTGTCCTACAGCCTTTTCCATTTGCTCAAATGAATCAACAATATCTTCCCGCAGTATGCAGTAGATTATGCATATTGTGCAAGAAAAATAGTTAAAAAAGACTTTTAATGGAAAACAAAAACCAAATACAAAAACAAAATGATGAACCAACACTCACTATAAATCGGCAATTTTAATCTCGATGAGTCAAGAATTAAATTGTGTAATAACCTTGTCAAAGTCAACAATAATACCAATAATATCTAAAAAAATTCAATGCCGTAAATGTTAGGTTTGATATACTGAAAGCATGTTTCGAGTACGAATAGAATCTTGCTTGTGTACGGAAAACTCTACAATCCACTTTTAACCCGATTCAGTATTATTCGAGCAGTTTCACACGAATAGAATCAGTATATTATTACATTGTGTTTGCTTGTGCATTTATAAGATGTTTTATGAACATTTTTAGTTATACTAGATCTACCCTGTATGCTTGCAGGTATTTTTAGTGCTAATAAATAGTGCATCAACGAGGTGAGTCTCGTTTGATAATGTCCTCAAGAGGAGCTCGAACAAGGTTTTATTATTCGGAAAAATAGCCAGTTGGAGTTTTATTACTCTATGAATAATTAATAAGTGTTTCTTGCTAAGTCCACTCTTGGAGTTAATAAGATATTAATTAATTAA
Source organism: Salvia hispanica (assembly GCF_023119035.1). Taxonomy (NCBI): domain Eukaryota; kingdom Viridiplantae; phylum Streptophyta; class Magnoliopsida; order Lamiales; family Lamiaceae; genus Salvia; species Salvia hispanica. Next base: position 30,854,777 of record NC_062970.1, on the reverse strand, counting down.
GTCATAGCAGACATTAATTAATTAATGGACATTTATATCTTAAGCGCGGGAAATAAATAATATAAATAACGGAAACTCGGATTACTTGTAATTTCGGATTTGGATGGGGAGGTCAATATTACTTTTGTAGTGGCTTTTCGTAATATTCCAATATAAGCTTGTGTTAAATTGTGGGTTCAATTTAATTAGTAAAAAACTAATTGGGTTGGGCCCATATCCAAAACCTTCAATAGATCCCTGTCTGGGTCCAAAAGGAACTTAATATAAATAGGAGAATAAAGTAAACAGAATAATCAATTTTCATTATGAAATTTTCGTTCCTTTCTCTCTACAGAAGGAAACGATTTTTTTATTTTCTCCTCCGTGAGAATTTCAGCTCCTCCTCCGTGAGGAATTTTATGTCTTCTTTATTCAAGTCCTAGTATTTTGATGAGATCAGCTCACCCTGATATCGAGATACAGTTCGGGAACTAAAGAGAAGATCCGTGGTCTAGTACTCAAGATCATCATCGTGGAGAAGGCGCGAGCAAACGACGATTCTTTAGAGAATCAAATCGGTAACCCTAAACCTTAGAAATCATGTTTAGGATTTATATTTTTCTAAGCATGAATTATTTGCGTTCTAGCATGCAATTATCTGTTTAACATGTGAATTGATTAATCGCATAATCGATCAAATGGATCCGTATCTGATTTATTTGTTTTGTACAAGTCTTCCGCTGTGCAAGGGGCACCAAACCCCAGCAGTAAAAATGTTACTCCAAAATATAATTAATATTTAAAAATTATGAAAAGGTGCCTCGTCAACTATATTTTCGATATGCTTGATTTGCTCAAATGTCTTAAACCAGAACATAAAATGTGATGATTTTTATTTGTAGAGGCCATCACCAAAATATATACTCTCTCTGTCCCCAAAGAGTATGAATAGTGGGTTCAACACGGGTTTTAATAAAAAAAGTGGAAAAGTAATAGAGAAAGAGAAAGGGTAGTGGAAATAATGTTAGTGGAGAGTGAGGTCCACATTATTGTAATGGTATAAGTTGTTAATGATAATGATATAAGTAGTAAATAAAATAATGTGTATGGGTAATATGTTGTTTGAATTTTACAAAATTAGAAAGTATTCATGGAGTACTTTTCATGGACGGATGAAAAATAAAATAGTCCATACTCCTTGAGAACGGATGGAGTATATTTTAATATTTTGCTCAAACTGCAGCTTATAAAATGCCTAAATTACTTTCTCAAAATTCGCATTTTTTATATTCATAGATGGGGGAGTGTTATATTGTTAACTCAATACTTAATTGCTAATTACAATTAAATAATAGCCCTTAGGGCATCTCCAGCGGGGCACTTCTCGTCGGACGTCGGATTGGCTTCCGGGAAGGGTGCTCGGGACGTCCGCCATTAGAGCGTAGAGGAACGGACGTGGACGTCCCGTGAGGATGCGGTCGTCGGCGGAAGGGCGTGCGAACGTCCGCCATTGTGACGACTCGCGGACGTCCGCCTTTTTAAATTTTTTTTAAAAAAAACTCTATATATACTGCTCGTTGAACTTCATTTCACTCGCACCACTTGTGATAACAAGTTTCTCTCTCTCTAAATTTCATTTTTGTTGAAGATAAATGAAGAACAATAGGAACTCTCCCGCCACGAGCAAGTCACAAACGTCGACGTTTCCCGCCGGAGGTGAGGGAAACTCGAGCGGAATGGCGGGGATGGTTCCCCAAATGGCGGGGATGCATCCCCAAATATCCCCGTACTACAATATGTACAATTAGATGGGTGGGATGGGTGGGATGATGCCGGGAATGATGCCCGGGGCAGCAGAGATGAGGGGCATGACACCAACTATGATGGAGGGAGGGAATAACACCAACTATGATGGGGGGAATGGTGCCCGATATGATGCAGACCATGTCTGCCGTTGCAGGGGGTAGCAGGGGCCCCCAAAGACCTGGGGACAATGTTTATCGCCCATATATGGATTTATTGTCTAGTGATTCTCCCCAGAATACTCCTTTGGAGACTCAGTTCACCGGCATCGACACTTTCTCTTTTGAGGAGTTGGGGCTATCTCCGGTCAGGGAGACTCTCAGTGAGGCAGGGACAGGGCAAGGGGCAGGGGCAGGGGCAGGGGAAAAGGCAAGGGCAAGGGGAAAGGCCCGACCTCTTCATCGCGTACAGGGGTCGAGGAAGATGTGGAGGAGACGGGAAGGAGGACCATCTGGACCGTGGCGGAAAACGCCGCGCTGGCGAAGGCCTGGTTCGGTGTAGTTGAGGATCCCTACATCGGGGCTAACCGGCATATCGACAGAATGTGGTTTCACATTAGTTAAGGCTACCTCAAATTCAAACCGGCTGATGGGAAGCCTCACGGTCCCGAGCAATGCCGGAAAACGAGCTCCGTGAAGCCGAGGCAGTGATCCTGACCCCTCAATCGTCTTCCCGCCGCCGTCGTCGCCTGATTGGGCAAAAGACTGCGCAGCGGATGGCAAGGGGAAGCGCCAGCGGGTCCGACAAGGTCCAATCGGAGACCCCTCAAGAGTACAACAATCTCGCCCGCGCGCAGCAAATGGCTAGCCTGGTACAGACCATACATAGATGGCATAATACGACCGATCATTTTTACAAGAGGATGTTAAAGGATGTCATCCACACATTGAGGCGCGATTTGAGGATGACACTCATGCTCGATGATGGCGCCAAGACTGGCGGCGGGGACGACGGCAGCGGCACTGGCAACGGGGACGACGCGGAGGACGAGGAGTGAGCCGAGAATCACATTTGTATCTTGTGGTTGTATTTTTTTTTGGTTTTATGACTATGTAAATTTTTTAATTTAATTATGTAAGTTTTTTTTAATGAAGTTGTTGCATTTTTCCCGTCCGTATTCGTGTTGAAATTTTAATTCCGTAACGTAAATTGAATATTTGTGAATTTTTTTTATTGGGGGAAGTCCACGCGGGAAGGGCGATGGGAAGTCCGGATTGTGCAGTGGAAAGTCCTTATGACGTGACAGGAGGTGTTTTTGGGAAGTCCGGCGGGAAGAGGGTAGCATTGGAGATGCTCTTGGATATTCAATTCACGGGTTTAGATTATCCGGCCGAAATATCAATACGATCAACAAAAAATGTCAATAAGGGTATTAAGGTCAATTTACAACAAATTAGTTGTAACTAACTTTTGAAAAATATCCCATAACTTTAAAACGCATATAACTTTCTCGATTTAAATTATTTTTTCGCACAACATATATTAAATTAAAGATAATTTCATAAGGATTCTAACGATATCTTACTTGCATATGTTTCGATGTCAAAATTTGAAAAAACAAAAAATTCAATTTTTTTATACAGCAACAAATGTCAACTTAGTATATAAAATATGCCAATATAATACATGTAGAATGTCATTCTTAAAGCAATGTGTTGAGTGTTGACATAAGCAAAGCATTGTGTTGATATTTTCAAAACACTATATTGAAATTTTCATTCAAAATCCTAATTTGGTATTTTTTTTTATTTTTTTTTATTTAATTAATAAAAACGAAAATTACACGTGGTAAATTTTAGACTACTAGATTTCTAAAATCCTATGATCTTAAATTAGTTGTAGTCAGCAATTAACAATTAGAGAGTGAGTTAGCAATTGATCACTCATCTTCTAAATATGTATCAAAGTTTTGTACTCCCTCCATCCTATAAAAGATGTCACACTTGTGGGACGGCACGTGATTTTAAGAGGTTTTGTTTTATGTGTTAAATGGAGAGAGAAAATATAATTTTTATATTTATGTGAGGGAGAACTTTTTTCAAAAAAGAAAGTGTGACATCTTCTGTGGATGAAAGGAGTAATTTACTAGTATAAAATACTCACTCTATCCAAACAAAAATTATCCGCAGAACAAAATCCGTACACAATTCGTGTTTTTAAACCATTAACCTTATTTAAAATGTCAAATATGATGAGTTGAGCAAATTGGCCAGCTTTAGGTGACACATAGCATCAATTGTTAGTTTGTTACCCAAAAAAAGATATATTGCTTGAAAATCTTGTAACAGTAAAGCAACCTTGAATATGGAAAGGACAGCCATTGGCTACCTTGTACACTATGAATAGTCCCCAGTTAAAAAGAACCATAACTTGAAAAGCACTCTAAAATTGCCAACCCCTTTTATTTTATAGGTACAACAAGAGGCTACCATAATCAACATGGCTTCTACCTTCCAACACCTCACCTTCCTCCTCCTCATCTTCTGTGCACCAGCCACCGCCGTTGATTTCAGCTATCCGGCAGTTTTTAACTTCGGTGACTCCAATTCTGACACCGGCAACCTAGTGGCCGGCATGGCCGACCACCTCGAGCCGCCCAACGGCCAGACTTACTTCCAGAAGCCCTCAGGACGGTTCTGTGATGGCCGATTGATCATCGACTTTCTGAGTGAGCATTCTCTCTTCCCATCATACAATCTATATTTCATCATCCATCAACACAAAATATAGGTAGTTTTTCTTATATGTTTGTATAAGAAGAGTGAGACTTATATGTTTTTTCTTATATGTTTGGATGCCATCAGCAAAATGTATACGTTGTAACATTAGCTCTTATTCTGAAAAATAAAATGCAAACCTGCTAGTGTTGATGTTTGTCTGCAGTGGATGCAATGGACTTGCCCTTGTTGAATCCATATTTGGAGTCAATTGCAGCACCGATTTTCAGAAGAGGGTGCAACTTTGCAGCTGCAGGCGCCACCACTCTTCCGCCAACGCCTTACTCAGTTTGTCCGTTTTCGTTCAAGATTCAAGTAGCTCAGTTTCTGAGGTTCAAGGCACAAGCTGTGGATATCCTCACTAAATGTATTTCAATCTTCCAATAACACAATACTAATATTCTATTCCTTCGTACCAATCACCTCCTTACATACCTGTAAACACAACAGCCACGAGATTCGACAAATACCTGCCGGCTCAGGATTACTTCCAGAAGGCGCTCTACATGTTCGACATAGGCCAAAATGATCTGGCGGGCGCCTTCTACTCCAAGACAGCTGATCAAGTTCTTGCTTCAATCCCAACAATTTTATCAGAATTTGAAGAAGGAATTGAGGTTGGCAATGCCATGTCTTGACCGTTTCTCACATACATCATCATAGCTTAGATGAAGATGATGAGTCAACAAATCTTTCCAACTTCCTGCAGAAACTGTACGACGAAGGAGCTAGAGATTTCTGGATTCACAACACCGGCCCCCTTGGCTGCTTGCCTCAAAACATTGCCAAATTCGGCAGAGATGCTTCGAAGCTAGATGAGCTTGGATGCGTCAACTCTCACAACCAAGCTTCAAAACTTTTCAACCTGCAACTGCACGCTCTCTGTAAAAAATTGCAGGGACAGTATCAAGATGCAAACGTCACGTATGTCGACATTTACACAATTAAGTCCAACCTCATTGCAAACTACTCTAGATATGGTAAGTGCAATGAATAAGAAAGAGGTTTAGCTTGAAATATTTGGCAAAAATACTGATGACTTGACTTACAGGGTTCGAACAGGCGTTGATGGCGTGCTGTGGATATGGAGGACCACCACTGAACTACGACATACGGGTTCCTTGCGGTAAGACCAAGGTCGTGAATGGGATTTCAGTGACGGCCAAGGGATGCAATGATACTACAGAATACATAAGCTGGGATGGAATCCATTACACTGAGGCTGCAAATCAGTATGTTGCCTCACAGATTCTCACTGGAAAATACTCTGATCCACCCTTTGCTGACAAAATGCCTTTCCTTTTAAAGCTCAAATTCTGAAGATTCTATATATTTGTTAACATGAGATAGTAACCCTATTGATTCATTCCACTCTCCACGCATCAAGATGAGTGAAATATTTGCATCAAATTTCAGCTTCTTCTCTATCCATGTTTTTGTGAGGAAAGCATTTCTAAGGAACCACTAAAAGAAAACTGGAGATCTTACAGTCATCTTGATGACATTTTTAGTCTAAATCTCTATTAACAGAATATTGAAACGACATATATTGGTTTACTAACAATTTTAGCCAGTTAACGACATCGGAAAGACCAGTTGGCAGCCAAATTTTGTATGCAACATTAGGCCCGTATAAATTTAACGAGTGTAGTTTCAACAAAAAAAAGTTATCATCAGACTTGATTATATCTGTAGACCAGTTAGAAGGTCGGCAGTCAGTAACAGTACCAAATCATCATATCTACTTCATTAGGAACACCAACTCTCAATTTTTCGTTTTCTTATTTTTGCAAATGTCTGTTTTAGACAAATTTATCTCAGTAGACTTACGATGCTCTTTTTCTTACAATTCAGAAAGGGTGTTTTCATAGACATGAAATCAAAATGTACAGAATATGGTCTATTTCAAAAGAAATTTTCCTTGGTAGCAATGGTTTGTATTCCTTAGGGTAATAATACCACATAAAGAAGATGCATCAGACTTGATTCTGATAAGGCTACTGCACCTATACACATAATAATGACTGGGAACCTTAAACCAACTTACAACTTTCAACGAGCTTCAACTGGAGTGACAACAGGGGAGACTTCCTCAGTTTCGAACTTGGAAACCCAAGATTTTTCACTCATGTGAGGAGATGATTGACTGAGTACACTGAGGTTGAAGACGACCTCCCCCATTGTTGGTCTTTCCAAAGAATTCTCCGACGTACAAGCTCTAGCCAAAGTTGTCAAGCTTAGAGCGTCTTCAATGGGGTAGGAGCTTTCCAAATTCGGATCCATCCATATCCTTAGCCTCTCTTTCCTTTGATCTTCAATATCCAAAATTCCATTTACCTCTTTCCACAGCATCACAACTTCACCATCATCCTTCGTTTCCATGACTTTCTTTCCTGAGAGCAACTCCAGGAGCACGACTCCAAAAGAGAACACATCAATGTTTAACATGGCTGATGAAGTAGCTGGTCTGGCTGCAGAAAAATTTGCTATCTTTGCTCTAAAGTTGGAATCGAGGAGTATGTTGCTCGTCCTGATATCCTTGTGAACAATGCTTGGTTGAGTATGCTCATGCATGTAGTGAAGACCGTTGGCAACATCTAGAGCTATAACGAGCCGTTGACTCCAAACGAGGGATTTAACTGTGGAAGAAGAAGCTGAAACCTTCCGGGAGAGCCAATTGTCCAATGATCCGTTCTCGACGTATTCATAGGCTATGAAGAAGTTACCATCATTATCAGAGGAGACTCCCATCAACTTCACCAAATTTGCATGATTCACTCTCTGTAATATTTGGACTTCCTCCGTTGCATCACGTGTTTTCTTCACAGCAAGAACCTGGTCGTTGATTGTAGCCTTGTAGACCGACCCTCCAATTCTGTACCGTTCACTCAGGTTCATAGTTTCCTTCAGAATAACATTTATATCATATACTATCGGCATGCCAAGATAGCCCGATACTCCCGGAAGCAGCTTGTCCTGTATCGTCTTCACCTCTAATTTCTTGTCTTTGGAGGCTTTATACATTGCAAAAAGATCCGATGCATCCAGAGAAGAACCATTTCGGTCCAACAACTTCTTTTTCTTGCGCGAGAGAAAGAAGAACACCACAAACCCTGACAAAAAAATCAAAGCCAGAGCACTCGAACTAGCTATTAGAATCGATTGGAGTTTTGATTTACCACGCGAAGCTGAAGATGGAAAAAGCTGCACAAGAATCGGTGTCTTCTCTGGAATCAACACAGGAAGACAAACTGCAGCAGTGAAATTCCTGTAGTTGTTCGCCATCTCAATATCTGAAGCCGTCGTCTGGAACATAGCACTCACAAGCTCTGTGTTGTCATCCGGCTGCCATACGTAAGTAGTGAGGAACTGAATTCCCTTTTCTTTGTACGACTCTCCGGGGCACTTGCAGAACAACGGAAAGATGACTTCCTCCCCTATCGTCAAATTGAGAGGATCCAACACTGGGTTCATGTCTTCAACCACATGATAGTCGGTCATATTCTGGAAAACCTTCACTTGAACTGCGTATAAGTTGTCATCCTTCTTTATCTGATATGTAGCATTGGAGAAATAGTGTGTCCCGTTTGAGGTACAGGTGATTGGCACCAACAACAGCTGATTCGGAATTAGTGGAGCATCCTCCGATGTTAGATTAGTGGCTGTTGCTATCTCTGCTCTGCTTTTTCCAAACAGATCAGATATACTTCCAAGGTCAGCATAAGGTGACTTAACACGATATGTAACATAAGCCTCACACGATGACGGCGAGTCTGCAGATGATCTGAAGTCAGTAGTAGCAGTATTATTAACAAATTCAGAAGCAGCAGGGGAAATCAGAAAGATCAGAAACAGTGAAAATATTATCAAAATTATATCAAAAGAGGCTGCCATCTCTTGAAGGGTAAGATTAACGGATGGCTAATGGTATACAATCGTATATGCTGTCTGTGCAGAATGAAACTTTTCACGATGTCATCATAGGTTCATATAAAAGCTGAAAAGGATCACTGAGATTGATGCACATAACTTAATTACTATAATAATCGGATATTCCTTGATTTGTATATATTCAGATTTCAGAAATTTATTGCGGTAAAGGCAAATCAACTCGACAACAATAAGGTGGCCCACCTTCTAATATTCTACGACAATATTCTGTTTCATATGTTGTCATCTCAAGATTTCAGGAATTGTTAAAAAAAGAAATCAAGTAAAGACGGCACTAACGCGTGTTCCCTTCTGAATCTCAAAAGCAAGACAGCAATTGTAAGATTAAAAGAAAGGAGTTGATGGCTACGGCAACTATATTTTTTATATTGATTTCTAAAGACTGTCACCTTGAGAAATAATTATTGTTTTTAAACATAGATGCAAACAACTATGTCAACTACATAGTAAATACTTAGAAAATTAGGTCTCCATCAATTTTGTCCTCTTGCAAGAGGATCTATAAGAACAGACAACTACATATTCCCTTGATTAAACTTCTCTTTAAAGTTCATATATTCAAACAGCAGTAAAATCGTCGCAAGGGATTAAAAGAGCTAAATCAAGAGGAGTAATAAACAAGCTCCTTCTGACTTAACAAACCTTTAAGTTGGTTCTCGAGACTCAGCATGTCATGCTGACACAACTGATTCTGTCTCACGAATTTCTTTTCCGGGACAATCTGTAAAACAACCGGAGTATAATCTGTACACCATTATAAGATCTGCATTGCTGACAGTGTACAAGTGTCCTGGCAAAGCAAGTGGCAAGTTGTCCACGGCTTCCTCAGTCATCTCTTCCACTCGAGCTGCCTCTCGGATCTTACCCTCCTTCCACAAACTCTTCACAAGTGTTTGTTTAGTAGCAGCATCAGGCATCAATTGCGAGTTCCTCATATCCTCAAAAATCTTCAGGGCAAGAGAAGCTCTTTCACACTTGCAATAAGCACAGATGAGAATCTTGTACATGTAAGCATCCGGCTCCAAATCACACTGTCTCACCATGGCAAAGATTCTCTGCACAGTCTTGATATCTCCTTGAAGCGCATAATGATGCATCAACCCAGAAAATGTCTGCACATCCGGGCAAACCCCGCGCAGCATCATCTCCTCAAGTATTTCAAAGGCTTCACCATTCATCTGGCACTTTGCTAATGTCCTCAAGAGCGACGAATACAGAATAAGCTGACTATTTTGTGACAATGGACCACAAATTGTTCTGACATTTTGGAAAATCTCTAAAGCTGCATCACCCCTCCTCGAGAATCCATAAGAGTCAATAATCAACCTAATGGTGCTGAACGACAATAGCATGCCTTCTCGCTTTATCTTAAACAGCAGCTGTTCAACCAGCTGCACGCATCCATGGCGAGCCAACTTGGCAATCATCCTCGACACTGTGTAAATATCATGAACGAATCCAGGCTGACGAGCCACCCAGCAGAAGAACTCCCATGCTGTTTCAGGTGATTTGAAGTTCCTAATTAATTTGCAAACCAGGCGGCTTGTCCACATAATGTTTGCAGCTTCTAGCACAGCCACTTCTTCATCTTCCCAATGTTTCAATGCACTCGCCAAAGCAGCTGGATCCAACCATGGTTTCAACTGTACTTCATCCTTTTCGACACCACAAAGACCAGAAGCTCCCTCATCCTCGTCATCAACATCATCCTCGTTGCTGACTAAGGAATAGCATATGCTTTTTATCCTCTCATCAGGCATCATTTCCTTAATCAGTTCATCAGCCTCTTCGCCATAGCCAGCCTCTTTCATCACCTCTAGCGACATCAGCATTGCTCGACCAGGCAATATCCCATCAGCTCGCATCTCATTGAGCAAGATTTTCACAACTTCCAACTTGTTAGCACTAGTAAAAGCTTCCACCAACATAGAATACTGCATCAACGTACGCCTAATTCTCATAAGAGGCAGCATTTTAAAGAGTTTCAAGGCTGAATCTAGTTTCTCAAACTTAACGAGGTGCTGAATGATCACTGTATACGTTCTGCAGTTCGGAAGGGCGCCTTCCTCAACCATCCTACAAAACACCTTGACAGCCTCTGCATCCATGCCCTTCTCCACACAGAGCTTCATCACAACGTTGTAGGACTCGGTGCAAGGATGCTTGTCCAATGTTCTTCGCCACTCATGCCAGACGCCACTGACCTCAGTCAGATCACCTGCAGCAGCGTACCACCGCATTCTATCCATGAAACTTGCATAGGCCACATTTGTAAATTTTCCAGTATTTATGGCGTCAATCAACGCTCCGAGTTTCCTCGTCTGTCCAGATTTAGCAAGAATCTTGGCCAATGCGTGGAGGGTCTCTTGCGTATGAGAAAAAGTTTCGATCTTTTTAAGATTTTTGATCAAATGCAGAGCGGAAAGAGGCGAGGGAGCCGACCGGAGAGCATTGGTGACGACAAACGAGTCCAGAGTAGGACTCCTCAATAAAGTAACGAGAGACGAATCCGGAGCATTGGAACGGAGACAGAGTCTTATCGAATCAATGAGTTTTGCCCTTTGGAGATACAGAGACATTTTGCTCATGTTTCTGGCGCCCCACGAAAAATAGCATGCTTGTAGAGTGAAATTCTTGCAGCAGGCTGATGCAGTGTATATTGAGGTGGAATACATTGGTAGATGATAGAAAGATTGAAAAAATAAAAGAAAAAGTGATAAACACGAGAATGGGGACACTAGTTCTCTGAACAGAAATGAGAGAAGAATGGAAAAACTATTGTGGGACAAATATCAAACAGCTGGCGTGCATAAATTTTGAGAAAGTGCAAACTGACTCGGATAAACATCAACATAACGAAGTGCATTATGATTCATTTCTGGAAGCTGTAAATATCTCAACACAGTGTGGGTTTTAAGTAGAAAAAGAAAACCAATTGCTATGGCAGCGTAAACTCAGACAGAAAGGAGAGAATTGAGGACGAGGAGGGAGAATACAGAAATTATTATTATTAATATAATAATAAAAAAACAAGTTCAACTGGGCTTTAAAGAATTGGGCTATAGGAATAATTTAGAGCCCAATATTTTAGAATGCGTTAAACCCTGAAAACTGAAAACCCTCTGCTCTGCTTACCATTTCTCCTCCACTGCCCCACCCTTTTCCGATCAATCAAATGTCCAAGTGTTGGCGCGCCGCCGCTGGCCTTCTCAGAAACGCCAATCAGACACCGCCACACCGCTCTTATCACACGATCCAAGCCGTTCCTAGAGAGCTCTCTGGCCACCGGATCTCCGCCCGCGAACGTGCTCAGGGACGCATCCCCGCCGTCGTTTTCTCCCAAAAATACGTCCAGAAGAACCCTAGCGACCCCACCTCCTTCGTCGCCTCCACCTCTGTCTCCCAGAAACTGCTCCTAACCACCGAGCGCAAGCAGATTAAGTCCATTCTCAAGGACATTGAGCTGCCCTTCTTCTGCTCCACCGCTTTCCCTCTCCAGATCCGCGCCGGTTCAGGTTCTTCCACCATACTTCAGAATGGAAAGGTTCTTCCCATTAAGGTTCGCTCATTTCTACTCTCTCGATTAATTTGTAGCCTGCTTTGATTCGCATGATTGCTTCAACGAAAATGCTATCGTGTTGAACATATTTTAATAGAGTTAGGCGCTAATCAATAGAGTAGTTGTTGCTATGGTTTGGAAGATTGGAATTATTATTGTTCGATTCAATCATCTAAATCTTCAATTTAGCTCCGCCCTTTACTAGTACCATTGTGTAGGCTGAAGTTGTTCGCTTTTACATGATTATCGGTGTTTTTTGGTGCCTAAGATACATAGGGATTGTGAGGGGAACATACTGAATTTGGTGTTTGCATGGGCGGAGGATGGTTCGGAGCTTAAGGTGGAGGTTCCAATTGTTTATACAGGAGAGGATGCTTGTCCTGGTGTCAAGAAAGGTTTGTATTCGAATCTGATTTACTTTACTGGTTCTTCATTTTCCCTCTAACCAGATATCGAAGATTGTAAGTGTTACCGGTAACATGTTTATTCAGCCCAGCAGCTAACTGTTTTAACTGATTAGTTGTTGGTTTGTTGTTCGGTGCTTAGAGGGCCTCTCTAATAACTGGCATAACTTGTAGTGTACTTTGGACTCTGCAAGTTATAGTTCCTACTTCTAACTATCATAAGTTGTTGTGCCTGTTCATATCCATGTTTTCTGGGCATCGGTTCTTCTTATTATATGCTTGGATAGTGATTGAATCATACATTCTCAACTTCTTGGTGTGTAGCTAATGTTGTCTAATTTTCATCGGAATGTAAACCCCTGTGTGATATCTGTGTTACTGTAAACCTGTTTGTTGTGCTTGGATGTAAGCAGTGTATCATATTGCATTATAAGATAGCTATGCTTTTATACATAAAAGCTGATGCATAGAGTTTAACTTTAACATTAGCTTAACAGGCAAAATGGCTTAATGTTCATTCAAATTAGTTATAGATCTTGACCCATTACTCAGAATAGAGGAATCCATATTATTTCTGCATCAGAATGAGAAAAGGATTGTCTTCAAGATGAATCTTTCTCCCGGATTTTGTCAGTATTGAAATTTAATTTTGCTTGAAATTATCTCCATCATCTAATACCTCTGTTGTATCTCTTTTATAAATGTTGGCATTTGAGTTTTACTTTTTACTGCTTCCATTTGATCATATCTTTTCCACATCTAAATAAGAATGACAGGATGCTTCTTTTAGTTTGTTCATTCAGTTATCATTATTCATTATACAGTCTTACACTTGTTAATCACTGTCAAATTTGATACTACTAACTTCGCTGGCTTATATAAACATGCAGGTGGTACTTTAGTTAAGATAAGGAAATCCTTGAAGTACATGTGCCCATCCGAACACATTCCTCAAAAAATTGAAGTTGATGTGAGTAATCTGGACATCGAGGACAGAGTGTCCATACATGACCCGGTGGTTCATCCTAGCCTGAAGCTGCTGAGTAAGAATGAGTTGATACCTATTTGTAAGGTCAAGGCAACATACATAGACATAGAAAACACAGAAGAGGCATAAAAAAGCACATACATTGCTGCTTAGGAATGTGTACAACTTTTTGGAGCCCAGTTGACCGGTGTTGTTCAAGATTGCAGGCCACTCCGTGCTATTTTTCTTTGACACAAAGACAACATTTCAGGTACTGGTTTCTTTAGTCGGGCCGTGTAATAAGAGATGTGAAATTCTTTTGTGATTCAAAGTTAGTGGTCTCTATGTATGCCAAGGAGTTTAGCCAACTACTTTAGTGCTGTGCTTTCGACATCATTTTCTTCGTATGTAGTATTCCACAAGGATTTTGTGGTATTGGTCTAATGAAAATATTGGGAAATCTGTGGATCATAATGAGGATAGGAGACTACCTGGAAATTTTGTCATGCTAGTGGGCTCAAGAATGAAGTATGTTAATGCATTGTTTTGGAGTATAACATAATTTTAGTTACAGTTATAGTAGTATTATTCAACCAATTCAATATGTTTGATAGTACTATTTCACATCGTGGCTTGGTAAACCGATGTATATTAGAAGTTCAACTGGAAAAGACATTAAGTGAAAATAAAACCAATTCTTTAAAATCAATTTCATGTTAAAAATTTTTGGGATATTCACATCTAATATCATGGAACTTTCAAAAAGTTGGGTTTTTTCCACGAACTTTAAAATCACCAAATTATATCACGAACTTTATCCCAAGTTTGTTATTTCCCATTAATGAAAAAATTCTCATAAATAATATTATGATACGGATTTTCTTTTCGTAATTTCTCAACAACAATTTTGAAAGCTTCAAATTTTTCAATTTTTTGAAGATAATTTTTCTTGAAGCACATCCTCCAAAATTGTTCTTCAATCTATTAAAATAACATAAATTTTTTCATTCGTGGAAAAACAAATCCGGAATAAAGTTCGTGATATTATTTGTCAATTTTAAAGTTCATGGAAAAAATCTAACTTTTTGACAGTTTCATTTCATAATATTAGATGTCAATATCCCAAAAATTTATAAAACTACTAATATTCAATGAAACACATTCACAATTTCCTAAGCTTGTGTTCAAAAACCAAAGTTTACCATATTCGTATAAATTATTAATTGTGCATATGTAGAGATATTGTGCAGAACGTTTTCAAAGTTATATGCCATATTAATAGCTAATCAGATGTGTATAATATATAGTCAATGGATGTAATGAATGCTAGCCTATATTTATACTAGTATATATATTATGGTAGTATAATTCTCTCATTTCTGGTATAAAAATGTTTCTTCTCTGTTCTCATTAAAAAACTTTAATACTACTAATTTTTCTCTTTAATTTAATCATTTAATAACTCTATCACAAAACTCATGTCGTTATGAATAGGATGAATGGAACATATAAGTAGTTTTTTGTTTAAGTTATCATAATTGTTCACAAAACCAAAAGCATGGAGCTAATTTAGGAAGCATTTAATATAAAAACAACCTTAGATCACATTTTGAGGGATTATAAAATTATAATTTATTTGATTTTGGTCTAAGTATATAAGAGGTAAAATGAAATATTTATTGAATACTAATAACACATAAGACCATCTCCAACCGTACTTCATAAATGAGGTTTGGTGTAGAAATCTTCTTCAATCATACACTAAACTCAAATCCATTTTCGGTGTTTTTTTGAAACAATACCAAATATGGTGTTACTGCAAAAATTTTGTGAGACAAAAACCTAAAAATTGTGTAAATTTTGAATTTGGTGTAAATGGTTGGAGTAAAACTACTTTTTAGTGTGACTATACTCAAAAATGAGTTTGAATTTGGTGTAAATGGTTGGAGATGGTTTAACTCATGCTTGACTCATGTTCTGACTTCCGAGTCTTCCGACGAAGTGTTATAATTTCCTTTAAATTGATGATATATAAATTGGGAAACTACTTAGAAGCACGAAAATAACTCCAAAAGTCCAAATTATATAACGTTGACTTGGTAATTGAAAAACGACTTCCGTGCTGTTAAGGTACATAGCATAGCATGGATTTTTTTATTACAAAGTCAAGCCGATAATGTGTTTTGGCTATATTGTGTGTGTGACTGTGTGTTACATATGAGTCCAGCAGCCCTAAAAATTCGCATTCACATTACTCACATCTCGATTTGGTCGTGCTAAGTTAATTCAAAGTTTAAAATATTAGATGTATAACAAGTTCTTTGAATATTTAGTTCTAGGAACGAGTCTCTTTAGGGGAAAGATGACCACAGAACATACATAATTGGGTATTAAGATGTAGGCTAATATTCAACAAAAGACTACATTTCAAAATAAGGGTATGATAATATTTTTTAATTAATTCAAATAGAAAAAAATATGAGAGTCCATTAAAACTAAGGTAGTTAGGTACTACTCCATCCGTCCATTAAATTTTGTCACACTTTGATCGGGTACGAGTTTTGATAAATGTAATGGAAAGTGAGTTGAAAAAAATAGTAGAGATTGAGTCCTACTTTTATATATTACTACTTTTATAGTAAAATGTGAGTTGGAATGAATTAGTGGAATATGAGGATCCACCACCAAAAATGGTGAAAAGTGAATCGTGACAAATTTTATGAGACGGACGAAAATAGAAAAATGTGACAAAATTTAAGGGGGAGGGAGTATATCCTAAATTTACTCCATGCGATTGGACGGCTAAAGATTGGGAAGTATCGCCCTTGTCACGTAGGGTGCCTCCGATCAACGCATGACTCACACGGGAAGTTGGTGCCTCACGTGGGTCCTACAGCCGTCGTCATTGCTCCTTCTCGCCCGCATGCGTCGCACAACACTGCTTGCCTGCACGCAACCTGTTCGGTCCTCACAACCTTATCCGAACTCCAACTTCACATCTTTCATCTTTTATCCCTTTTATGTCCTTTTTATTTGAAAATAAAAAATCTCGACAACATACTAAATTATTAGTACAAAACAATTCAAATACATCTATACAACATTTAAATCAGTAATCCTTAAATATCACGTAAAAACTGAATTATTATTTATCCAATATTGTGTGCAAATCAAGCAATACAAAGCCAAATTTTAAGCTTTAAACTTTGATTCAGAGTCCGTTCGGTACATGTAATTAGAATTGGAATTAGAATTCTGCAACTTTGAATTCGATGAAATCGAATTGTAATCCAACTCCAAAACTTTTGTTTGGTAAATGATGATATTTGATGCGAAGTGTGTGCGTGCTCATTGTGTGAGTAGTGTGTGTAGTGTTTGGTGTGCAATGTGTAGTAAGTCAGAAGGTGTCTAATTTTATAACTATTTGGAATTTCAATTATCTACTTTTGATATGGAATTTAAATTGTGGAATCGGAATAACTTGCAATTGTAATTCAAATCCAAATTCAAAATATTATGCGATACCAGTATTGAATTTGGAAATGAAGGTTTTTGTTCCAATTCTGTCGACTCAGTTCCATAATACCAAATGGAGCCATGTTTTTCCCAAATTTCAGATCTGCGTTTTTAACGTGGAATCAGAGCATGGTACAATTCACATATAATCGTTCTCAAAACTGAAAATTTGACCCAACAATCCAGAAGAAAAAAGTGCTAATATTTTATTTTGTGGTAATGTAATTCACGCGAATACATTGGCGGCACGGGAAGAGTTCTTCAGAGAAGGGTTCGACGTTGTTGGCCGTCCTAGCCACACGACGCTCCAGAAATGTACTGCGGCGATCCGTCAGCTTGCTACTGGACAAACGGCGGATGCGTTCGACGAATACCTCGCACGTCGGAGAATCCACTGGGCGACTTTGTTTGTTGAACTTCTGCAAAGGCGTCCGGGCAGCCTTCACCGCCGAATTTCTGAAGAAGCCAACCACCGCAGATTGTCAGTTTCTGTTCCGTCTTCACGAACAAGTGCACGGATTCCCCGGGATGCTCGGGAGTGTCGATTGCATGCATTGGCAATGGAAGAATTGCCCTGTGGCGTTGAAGGGGTCATACACGAGCGGTTATACTCGAGGCCGTCGCCGACTACCGGCTATGGATTTGACATGCGTATTTCGGGGTCCCCGGCTCGAACAACGACATCAACGTGCTCAACAACTCCGACCTCTTCGCTGAAGTTCTGAATGGTAAAGCATCGGCCATCAACTTCGTTGCTAACAATCGCCAGTATCAAATGAGGTACTATCTTGCCGACGGCATCTATCCGAAGTGGCCAACCTTCGTGAAGACGTTCAACAGGCCTACGGACGAAAAGCAGTCTCTTTTTGCGCAGAAGCAAGAGTCTGCTCGCAAGGATGTGGAGAGAGCGTTCGGGGTTCTCCAAGCTCGATGGAACATTATCAAAGCCCCGGCTCGACAGTGGTTTATAGAGAATATGGTCGACATCATGTATACGTGCATAATCTTGCACAACATGATTGTCGCCGACGAAGGACCTGAGGCGGGAAATTGGTTCGACCCTGAAACCCCGGGAAGCTCAACCGCAAGTAGTCCGCCTCGAACGGGATTGCATCCGTCTTTGCAAGAGCGGTTGTCTATTCGGGCAAGGACACGTGATTCTACCGCCCACGCCCAACTCCAGGAGGATCTAATGGAGCACATTTGGGCAAAATTTGGCAACCATTAGATGATCGTCACTAGAGAACTCCTTCTTCTGCTTCTTTGCCTCCATTTTTTTTATTTGAGTTAAAGTGTGCAATTTGTAATTTCTAGTTTTTTAATTATGTCTTTTTTATTTTTTTATGTATTTTAAATTGTAATTTTATTTTATTTATAATGAAGTGTGTTTTTTATTAATGGAATTTGTTGGAATTAAAAATAAAAAATGAAATTGAATGAATAGTTAAGAGATGGTTAAGAGATGGAGGGTTGCAGGTGCTGTCTCTTAGTTAAGAGATGAGCTGAAAAGTACAGTGGGGTCCATGAATAGTGAAGAGATGAGACGGTTAAGAGACGGATAAGAGATAGCGTTGCGGATGGCCTTATAGAATGAATTAAAATGATAAAATAATCATATTTATATAAGAGCATATTACTTAAAAAAAACATAAAGTTTAGTTAAATTTAACTTGTTTAAATTTATTCTCAACTACCCCATGATGATTTTTTTGGAGAAATTATATTTAGTTTGGAAACTTGTATTTAATTTGGAAGCCGAAAAATCAAACATGGGCATTATTGATTGATGAATTAAAACAATGTCAGTTTAAAAAAATGACATTGTTTGGTGAAAAAATGTGAAAAATATACTATAAGTATGTGACTTCAACTTTTCACCATCGAATACTTGAAAAAAAAAATGATAACTATATGATTTTTCAATCTAGTTTTTCAAGTTATAGAACAAATCAAATTTAACCAAACTTATTTATTTTTTGGACAATTTCTCCCTTATAAAAACGGGAAGGAGTGCATTATTATGCATTAGTTTATTAGTTATGGGCTTAGATTCATGACATTGTATTGTCAAATTATGCGACACCCAGAAATGGAGTAAAGTATTACTCCTAATTTATAAATTATGGCTTCAGATTCATGACATTATATTGTCAAAGTATGCGACAACTGACCAATTCCAATGAATAACCGACAAATCGTGCAATATTCATGGGTCCAAGTTGGAAGAAATGAAACATTTCAACAAAAGAAATAGATTTATTATATCCTTGTATTTTGGTTAGATTTTATTGTTGTAGCATGTGTTGTTATAATTTCATAGGTAAGAGATAAATTAGATGTGAAGTTAGTAGGGATGCAAATTATAATAGTCTTTATTCATTGGATCATTCCATTTGCGTTTAGTTACTACTACTCCCTCCGTGAGTCGAAACAAAAAATAAAGGATGTTGCGCTTAATATTATGAAATTTTCCAAAAATTTGTTTTTTTCCATAAACTTTAAATTTAATATATAATATTATGAACTTAATTAAATAGTTATTTCATCTGTTATTTCAGCATATAAGGTATGGTTATCACTTAAAAATAATAGTAATGTGATTATAAAGTCTTGAAAGCTAGATATTATATGTTGTTAGATTTTGTTTTCGGTGAGAAGATTCAACAATTATTTAAAGTTTGTGATATTATATGTCAAGTTTAAAGTTCGTGGGAAAAAAAAAATTTGAAAATTTTAATAAAATTAGACCCCAATATCCGTAATATCATGACTTTTTTTCATTTTGGTTTATCCATAAAATATTCTCTTTTTATTTTTTAGTAACTTCCTTCTTTCTAATAAGTTAGGTCACATTCTCTCTTTAGTAATGCTCTAATTTTTTTTTTCTTTTTACCTATTTGTTAAAATTATAAAGAAAAATTAAAATTGGAGACATTCCAAATATGTGTATTTTGATAGGAAAGTAGTAATAAAATAAAGAGTGAGAAAGTTAATTGAATGACGACGACGTTGACATAAGTAAGTCATTTATATGTTCCACCTACAAAATACTGAGAATTATTCAACGGACCATCCAATCATGCATTGGTGGCAGCTGCCATTTTCGTCTTCCACCATCGCCAAATTGCGGCAAAACGACGTCGATTCCGATAGCTCTTCTCAGCCGCTGCCCCTGCCTGAACTGCTTCCGCCTGAGCCTAAAGCCGTCCCCTCCGCCGTGCCCCTTCCGTCGCCGCCCCGGTGCCGGAGCCTCAGCCGCAATGAGGAGAGAGATCACCACCTAAAAAGGTACTTGAATTAGCTGTTGATGCATACTTTAATCACCGTGGAATGCTGATTCCCTTTTATATCCTGAATCAACAGATCAAGTGTAGAACACCCTGAATTTCGGCTATCGAGAAAGTCAGCTGTTAAACAAGAGAGCCGTCGCAGTAGTGCTCCAACTAGTCCTGTATGCAGTCCCTCACCATACTGTCACAGGATACCCCCGGCTATTTTCCGTGCTCGGTCCGAGCCAAGGAATCCCCATTCCAATGGAAATACAGGGCTAAGTTGTAGTTATCAAATGCCTTTTGATAAAATATCTGGTTCAAGTGTTGAGGTCCCTCCTCTTATAACTCGTTCCCACTCCCATGTCGAAAGTGCAGCCGAGGCCGGATTAACAGAAGCTTCCAAGATATCGTTGGAGTGGAGGGAAAGTTTTTGTCATGCCAATGTACATACTCTGCCTCTCCCTCCAGGCACTCCACTATCCTCAACATCTCATCTTTCAGGAGCTAAACAGCCCTCTCCTATTAGATCTCAATGGCAGAAAGGGAAGCTCATTGGGAGGGGTACATTTGGAAGTGTGTATGTTGGTTCCAACAGGTATGCATGGCTGAATATGTTCAGCATCAATCACACATTTTTAACTAACTGGCTTTCTTTCTTTTGTGTGAATAGGGAGACTGGAGCTTTATGTGCAATGAAGGAGGTTGAGATTTTACCAGAGGATGTCAAATCTCAAGAAAGCATCAGGCAGCTACAGCAGGTTATGTTCCAATTTAGCTGCTTCTTTATTCATACTTAAATCTTTGGTTTGAGTAAAATAAATCTGAATTATCTTTCACCTCCCTTGCTTATTGGTGTGGAAATTTTTAATACTATGAGTTTGCAGACTGGTTTGTTAGCACAAGAGTATGTGAACCTTTGGCTCATGTTTCTTAATCTATTCAGGAAATTAAGGTTCTGAGCAAGCTAAAGCATCCAAACATTGTGCAGTATTATGGCAGTGAAATTGTACGTACTTTTCCTTCACGAAGCTCCACATCGATGGCCATTTGGAATCTCACTTTCTCTGATCATGCAGGTTGGAGACAAGTTTTATATATACCTGGAATATGTTCATCCTGGCTCAATCAATAAATTCATCCATGACCATAGTGCAGCTATTACGGAATCTGTAGTTCGCAATTTCACACGTCATATTCTATGTGGGTTGGCTTATTTGCATAGCACAAAAACCATACACAGGTAAATATGGGAATACTCTTACTTACATGCCAGCAAAAGAATATTTTTAGTCAGAAATGTCAAAGCCTAATCTTTTTCAAATGGATATGGATGACAAGAGGCAAAAGTAAGGAGGCAAAGAAGCTTTGCACAGTTGGATTGTGGCCCTAATAGAGTGCATCATGATTGTTTAAAAATAATCATAGATAAAGTTCGTTGGTCTAATGATGATCAATTTTTCTAGGGACATCAAGGGTGCAAATTTACTTGTAGATGCACATGGTGTTGTCAAGCTTGCTGACTTTGGGATGGCTAAACATGTGAGTTTTTCTTTTTCCAATTCACACAAATATATGTGGGAAAGAAAGGTATTCTGAAGTCCCAGAGGTCAAATGTTTAGCATAGGCTTATATCAAACTTGAGAAATGTGAAGTATATTACATTTATAAGAATGCAGTGCAACTGAGTTTCAAATATGCTAATGATTATTATGGGCTATTAATATGCAGCTAAATGGGGAAGCGGTAAATCTATCGTTGAAGGGTAGTCCATATTGGCTGGCTCCAGAGGTGCACGCATGCTCGTTTAATATACTGGGAAACTGTGGCCCTAATATATTAACATCACTGTATTCCTTCCTGCAGCTTTTGCAGTGTGTGGTGCCGAGTGCTGATCTTGGTTTAGCAATAGATATATGGAGTTTGGGATGTACCATAATTCAAATGATCAACGGAAAGCCCCCATGGAGCGACTACGAAGGGGTGAGTAACATTTTGTGGGGTTCGAGTTTAGTATGATGAACTGATTTGTGAAACTGCATTGTGTGTTTTAAGGCTGCAGCATTGTTCAAGGTTTTGAAGGAGAGTCCACCCATACCTGAAATGCTGTCGGCAGAGGGCAAAGATTTCCTGCAGTGCTGCTTCCGCCGAAATCCTGCTGATAGACCTGCGGCTAGCAAGTTACTAGAACATCCATTTGTGGATTGTAGCCGCATCAGTTCCACTCACTTAAACTGATCAAGTTAATGGTGTAATGCAATGTCCAATCTCTTTTGGTGCTAGTGCTGATAAGTTTGGTATTCCTTTTGCTAACTCAAAAAGCTAAACATTTTCTTCCCACATGATTACTGATGTCAGTTTGGTATTCCTCTTGGCTGCAACACACTCTAGTTTATCAGCTCTATATGTAAATCCATTTAATTTGCAGCCTCTAGTCTAGTGTTAATGATGTAATCTCATTTATGTAGACATTTTTTGGCTAGTTTTCCCATCATATGCCTTTGGAGTTTTGTTAATATAATCCAATTACATTCTTTTTTATCAAGTTACATGCTTAATTTTTTTTTAATCACATGATAGGCTCACTACTTAGCACCCAAACTTGCCCATTTCATCATCAATTAAGAGCCCAAATGGATTTTGGACCCGGCCCATATCTGCGGATCCAGATATCTCCTTCTAAAAATGAATCTTCCAAAATTAAAAATCAGCCCAGATCAGATCAGTACCATTACTTTGAATTCTATTGATTCCTGATCCGAATTAGTACATTTTTTGAGATCCAAATCCACTATTATTCCACCCCATGCATAGTTATTCTTTTTATTCTTATCCAAAATTCGTAATTCTTAGTTATAGATAGTGCCTATTTGATAGAGATGTAATCGTAGTTAATAGTTATTGCAATGAATATTAGTTTTGCAGTGAATAGATGGGCGGGATATTAATTCGTTAGCTAAATCAAGAATATAATGGTAAATAGGCAAGTGGAATTGAAAAAAAAAAACTGAAGCCCAACCCAAGAGATCCATTTCCTAAAATGGTTACAAAATAAAACAAACTCCAACGCGGAACGCATTAATGATGACCAAAATAATTAAAGTTGTTTGGCACTATAGAATATAAAGCTGTTTGCATACCTTCTTCTCCTTTCTTCCCCCATTTTCTAGAGAGAGGGAGAGAGAGAGAATGGATCCACCGCAGATTCAATCTATTGAAAAGTATCCTCCCATGGAAGACGACCAAGACAAAGCCATTAACCAGTGGTAAATTACTTTTATTTACTAGTACTCCATTTGTTCATGCTTTGAAATTTAGCTTTTGAGATTTCTGATTGGTTTGCAGTTGCTCTTGCTTCTACGACTGTACGGATAGCTGCTTTGACTACTTATTTTGTGACCTCTGCTAGAAGAAGACTGCATCAATGGGTTTTCCAACTAATGCCTCTTTTCTTGCTTAATCTTTGTTTCATTTTCTGTCACATTTCATCTTCGCCTTTTTTGGGCTTATCTAATTCAACAATCATGTCTTATGTCTCTATGTTTATGATGGATGCTATCCTAATGAAATCATTTTAGTATGGTAAATTTCATATATATGGAAATACATGATTTGGCTCAAATAAGAATTATTTTTATGCAGTACTATAAATTAGAAACTATTTCCATTCATCAAATTGTAAAGTTGTATTATTGTGTAGATTATGAACGCATTAATGGAGTAATTCTTTAGCAATTTTAGCCATCAAAATTTCTTCATAGCCTTGAGATCAAAACTCGTGTTTAGGGCTCATTCGCCACGTTAATTCCATATACAACCGAAACAGAGGTTGGCCAAAATTATACAATATCTAAATATTTACATGTATGTAGCTTTAATCGGAAAATTCAGTAAATTAGGAACCATTTTCACGCCAATTATGTAATGAATTTGAGTGACCAAATTTTTAATTTGTGAATAACAAGTGTTTTATTAGCGGCCTCTCATTGGGCCTATTTCCATCAAAGTGTATTTATTTGCAGATTTAATATACTCCTAAGTAAAAGCCACAGTATGTGCTGCATTTTTTTTTGGACTGGATGTTGTCATCATTGTTAGTGGCAGATCCAGAACATAATTGCTTCCTATTTAAATCACCGTCGATCATGCTGGTTTCGGCTACTATGTCCAACTAACATGCAATTCTAGTGTATATTCCATCTACCTCCTGCAATTCTTATGATATACGGAGTATTTTTCTACTTGTTTAATGAGAAAAAGAAAAAGTTGATGCTTCGATTCAAGAAATGCAACATTTGCTATATTTTTGAAGGTGTTTAGTAGTCTTTGAGTCTTAGTCTTGCCCCTCACTTGATTTTAAACGCAAATCATTATTTATAGTTCGATATTAGGGGGCGACTGTGGCTAGGATGATAGATAATCACGAGGCGATTGTGGGGCGTGGCGGTAAAGATGGAAAGTTTCTGTAGTTCCACTTCAATTTTTTATATAGTACTAGAAAAGTAGAAGGAAAATTAAAAGGTATTACTATAATTTATCGTCATTAATTAACACCTATAATTAATATCCTTTGATATTTTCAAACATAATTAATGTGTTTTATTACATTTCCAAAAATAAATAAATAATGACTAATATCTAACTCTATAGATTATTACATTCCATCTTTCCCTAAATGACTAAATGTGAACACACAATAGCACACTAAGATTCGCGAGTGATATCATATATAATGTATTGCAAATGTGCCTTGCACCTAGGGATGTCAATGTAGCTCGTAATCCGTGAGCTGATTTGAATAGCCTGTTAAATTTGAGTGATGCTAAATGGCCACGTTATGGCTGGCCATAATCAGATTTTTAATTTGAAAATTGAGTCATTTAATGCACTTAGAAAATATCAAAATTTTTAAGACTATGCTACCCCTTGCCTTAATTCATCCAACAATATTTTACTTAGTCTTCTATAAAATGTAGTACGCTTTAATTATACTTGTGGAGTATTTCTTTTCTTATTTTTTCAGATTTTTAATTTTAAAAATAATTGACAATATTAAGTAAATGTAGTAAGTATAACATAATATTTAAATTCCTCTTAATGTACAGGTCTAAAGTGTAGTGACACGTTTTGCACTAATAACTAAATAGTAATACTAATAGTATATGATAAATTAATATAAATTTAATGATATAAAGTAAAATACTACAAAGTTAATATTTGAAATTATTGATGATTTAAAAAATAATGTTATGACAATTATAGTCTACGACAATAGCAAAAACAATAAATAATAATAATAATAATAATAATAATTACGTAGATCACATTTAATCGTTTAAAATTATAGTAATATACACATTTCATATGATTGGTAACCTATCATATTTTGATGTTATCAATTACTTTTAAAAATATAAATTAATAATTTTATAGAATATAAAAGAAATACTCCTAATTTGTGTACTAAGTATATATACTATATATAATTATGGGAAATGATATGATGCATCCTTATGTGATAACCACTTGTTTGATCCATTTTTTTTATTATAAATGTAAAATCTAGACATCTTGAGTGGGACAAACTAAAAAGGAAATGTAGACATCTTGAATGAGATGGAGGTAGTACTATTTAGGAATAATTTTTTCCGTCGACTTTACTTTTCCATCAATTAAACATGACCTTTTCCATCAAATAAACATGACCTTGGTTATAGTACAGTATATTTGTATTTAGAGGTGATTGAATTAAGGAGGTGGAAATGGAATTTAAAAAAATGGTACTTAAGATATTTCCAATTAAAAAATGGAAATGTTATTTTCTCCATTCCTTTATAGCTGATATCCTATATTTTTTTATCAAAGTTTAAGAAATGAATGTTTAATGTGTTAAGGGATAAGTAATAAAGTAAAAGAGAAAATAAAATTATAAAATGAATAAAATAGTGAGTAAAGTAAGAGATAAAATAAATTAAGAGTGAAAAAATATTTATTATAACATATACTATAAAATTGACTCAGCTATAGTTAAACTTTCCTAAATGAAAAAATGTTTAATTAAAAACGGAAAATTTCAATATATGCAATAAACGTACATACTTTAGCATACTCTTATATTCTATATTCTTCATATAAAAAACAATGGTTTATAAGGGTGATATATAAATTTGCAAAAAAAAATCATAGACTTCATTTTCCACATCGTACACAATTTATTCCAAATATAAATAAAATGGGACAATTGAAAAGATACGTTAAAATTATAATATTATTGATGATTTTAAAAATTGCGACAAAAATTAATTAAACTAATTTAGCCTTTTTTATATTCACATCTTCCTATCATGTTTTTATATTATGAGCCCAAGTCGATTTGTGGGACAAATATTTAGTCTTACTAGAAATAGTATGAGCATTAACTTTATTGTACGATATTTATGTTTATAAAGATCCGATAATAATTAATTTTGGGAAATAGAGTTATAATTAGTGTAGAGAGAGATTGATTTCAAATATTTAAAATAAAATGTACATCCCTCCACAATTAAAGGAAAAGGGTGATTATGTAAAAGTACATCAGCACTATCTAAAACTATTATTTTATTATATTATACTTTTCAACTATTTACAAAAATGCCACCGTGTGGCCAGCCACATTATGGCCACATAGCATTATTGGTTAAATTTATAGGGTTAGAGCATCCACAATGGATGTCTTAGTGGAAGCCCTAGTGAGAGCCCTAGTGGTTGCCACGTCAGCATGCCCTATCTTTCTGCAATGGTGGAGCCCTAGTGCATGTCTTATCTCTTATCCACTTTTCATTTCAATTTTAAATTATTGTTTTTTAATTTTGTTTTTAATTACTATAAAATATCAAAATATATTATTTTAAACACCACAAATGCAAAAAAAAAAAACTACATTACTTAATAGAAAAGTGGAACTACATCATACTTAGATAAACAAAAAAAACTACATTAAAACTAAAATACTAATAAAAAGAAAAAACCAAACTAGTCATCTAAATTCAACCTCTGCGCCAAATTCTTGATCATATTCTTAGTCCTCTGTCGGGCTTCCGGATCGGTTTCTTCACGGAGGCTGTTTTAGGCGTCAAGTATAAACCTATACTCAACCACCTCGCGATAACCTCCGAACTCCTCGATCGCCCTGTCCATGAGTTGAACAGATGGAGGAGGCGCAGCCTGCGGGGAGGCCGCTGATCCAGACGCGCCCGCCTTCGCCTTCCCTTTGGCATAGGCTTTGGCAGCCTCGGTACCAATGGGACGTCTAAAAGTAGACGTAGGCGTGCCGGAACTCCCTTCCGGCTCAGCGTTCAGATCCACAGGAGATGGGCCGCTGCTCGTGTAATCGCCAGCCGGCGGTGTTCTTCGTCCGCTTCGGAGCCGAGGATCCAACCGGTATCCCTCCGTTGAACTTCCCCTTGTCCTACAAGATCAGCCAAACATTGTACAGCTTGAACTGCCCGAACTGCCGTTGGTACTCGGACAACGACTTGTTGAGGACATCCTCCATGCTCTCACCGCTAGCCCTTCCGTCCCTGTTCCTGTTGTAGATATAGCAGAAGTTGTTGATGTGGATCTTGATCCGATCCCAACACTTGCGCAGCTGAACCTTGGTCCGCTTGAACGCCCACTTCGGTTTCACCTCGTTGTAGCGTTCCTCAATGCGATCCCACATCCTGGCCGAAGTCTGGTTGTTGGAGGCTATCGAATCCTCCGATACATCGACCCAACACTGAGCCACCTTCAGGCACTCATCTAACTCGTCAGTACGCCCTGTTGCGAACTCCTCGTTCGGCTCGTCGTGTGGGATTGGGACTGGGACCGATGGTGCCTTTTCTTTCCGCGCCATCTTCTTCCTCCCTTTCTTCGGCGGCGGCCGCACAGGGGCAGGAGGTTGCCAACAACTAGGCTCCATATCCTCAACCCGATACTCCTCGGTGCCGAAGAACGGATCGAACTCAGAGTCGGAGACGAAAGTGGATCCTACAGATCCGGGCGTCTCAACCCGGTAGTCTTCGTGGCCGGGCCACCGGGCGCCGCCGCCGCCTCCTCCAAACATCGGCATATCGTCGTCGACATTATTCGAGCTTGGGTATTGACTCAGATCCATTGTTGAAAGTGTGGATATCGAGAGAATATAGAAGAGAAAGTGAAAGGTTTGGTCAAAAGTGAAGAAAATGGAGTATTTATAGTGGTTTAAATTAGGGTTAAATAATTAAAAAAAAAAACCGGAAAATTCGGGCTCGGGCTCGGGCTCGGGCGCGCCTCTGCAATGGGCGCCCGATCTCATGCCCGATCGGTCGCGACCGAACTCTCGGTCGCGCTCGGGCGTGACCGAGGCTTGCAATGGATGCCCGACCACGCCCGAGCCCGATCTCGGCCGATCGGGCGCACGATCGGACATCCATTGTGGATGCTCTTAGGGTTGGAAATTTCAAGCCCGATAAAATCAAAATCCGATTAACCCGCAACCCGTTAGGGCTTGACACGAAAACTCGATGGGCTGGCCCAACAACCCGATAAAAATTCTATTATTCTATTTTTTTACTCCTAATTCGACACTTCATTGATTAATTTTAACTAAAAAAATAACTTTCAATTTTATATTAAATATACAAATTATATATTGAACTTTTATTAATAAAATAATGGATAAATAAATTAAAAACTTCAAATTCACTAAAAAAATATTTAAATTTCTAAAACATACATTAAAATTCCATGAAATATCTCAAATATTAGTATTTGATCATGTTTATGATTGAGGTTAAGCATATATCTCAAATACTATATCATAATTAAATGTTTTACATTGTATGAATATTGGTAATTTGAATCATTATTTATTGGATTGATCGCATGTTAATATTATCGGTAGCAACCCGATTAACCCGCTGGGCTAGCCCAAAACCCGAGCTTTCAGGGTTAGAGTTGAACTTTTATAACTCGAAAGAAATCACAACCCGATTAGCTCGCACCCGATTGACCCACAACCTGAATAGGATTGGCCCGAAACCCGACGGATCAGCCCGATTAATATCGCTACTTGCACCCATAACAATGTGCTATATATGACATGATACAATGAAGTGAAGAAATGGGTGATATAATTTTATATATATTTTATAATGAGTGATGCAATTGAAACAATTCTACTTTGGTTGAGTCTTCCTTAAATAGGGTAGGAATGTTTTGTTGGCAAATAAATCACTCTATCAGGATTCCGGTAGGATGCCCAAATATTGCATGTTGCAACTCCCTTCTATGCATTTGATCAGTTTTAGGCTTTTTAGCATTTGCATACCTTGCAAGAATTATCTTTGGTATTTCAGTATTTCATTGATATTTTAACAAAATCTGTTTTATCTTTCAACATATGGATTGTTCACATGGAAATGCTTAGGCCTGTCAAAAAGGGTACCCGCGGATATTCGATTCGAAAATTTCGGGTACTCGATTCCGAATTTCTCAAAATCTAATACCCGACTCGGGTATCTAGTCCCGATTTTGGATTTTTATTTTAATTTTGATTTTATTTTTTTAACAAAATTAACTACAAACTTTTAGAAATACAAACTTGTAATAGTTCGAATTTGATACAAACTTGAATTAGTCGATTAAGAGAAAAAAACTACTAAAATTTTAGAAATAAAAAATTCATAAGTTATAGCATCCATCATCCATCAATAATAAACATCACAATTCATATATGATATATTAACCCTAAATATGAAGTAATAGTGAAAGATTTTGGGACTAGATTTAATTATTTAATTTTTTTAATAATAGAATAAATACATAATTTATTAAAAAAAAAAATTTAAAAATAATCGGGTAATTTGGATAATTTGGGTATACCCGATTGGGTATCGGGTTATCCGATACCAGATAATTCAAAAATCCTATAACCCGATCCCGAAACCCGAAAAATCAGATATCGGATATCCAATTACCCGATATTTCAAGTTGGATATCGGGTATCCAATATCCGATATCCATTTTGACACCCCAAGAAATGCTAATTAATGTCTTATATAGGTAAACTCTCACTTTCCTAAGGATAATTCACGTGCAAGTGCCATTAGACAACATGGAATTGGAGATTAATTAAAAAGGGATGAAATAAAAATATTAAGTTGTAATATGATTTTTGGTTTGCGTGAAATGCAGCCATGCAGGTATGGCAATCTGAAAAAAAATTAATGGCGGTTTTTTTAAATCTTGAAATGAGGTTGTATTGTGGATAATCTAACAGAATTAAAGATAGTGTGGACGACATATCTAATTTTATTTTTTACTGTATCCTAAATGACAAATATTTGTGTTACCTTACTATACTGTTTAGGAGAAAGTTACTAATTTGATAAGATATTATGTTAAAATTTATTGTTTCTATGATTAAAAATAATCATTGTATAAAAAGTAATTAATGTTATAAATAACAATAGTTATTTTTATAAATAAAAGTTATGGAAAATTCCAAATAAAAAATGACATTTCTCATAATTGCTATAGTTATTATTACAAAAATAATAATTATTGTTAATAGTAATATTTTAATATATAAAAAATAGTATTCCCTCCGTCCCAAGGTCATTAAGTCATTTCCATTTTTGCAAAATTTTTATCTTTTCTCATACTTTACTCTTTATTCTCGTTCTTACTTTATTTCCTCCACTTTAATCTTTAATACATTAATTTCTCAAATTATGTGTTTAAAAAAATTGGCTCAAGTATGTTGGGACAGAGGGAGGGAGTAGTACTCCCTTTGTTCCTTCATAGTTGAGTCTTTTTTCTATTTCGGGAAGTTCCTTTATAGTTGAGTCATTTCCGTATATGGTAACTTTTTTTCTCTTTCTTACTTTAATCTCTCTTACTTTATTCTCTCTACTTTATTCACTTTATACTTTATTCTCTCTACTTTTTCCTTTCTCTTACTTTTTCATCTATTTATTTAACACACCCAACATTCCTTTCTAAAACTTCGTGCCGAAAAGTTTTACATCAACTATGAAGAAACAGAGAGAGTATTTTTTAGTAGGGATGTCAGTGTAGCCCGCAACCCGTGGGCTGGCCCGATTAGCCCGCCAAATTTATAGGGTTAGGGCCGGAAATTTCTAGCCCGAAAAAATCAAAAACCCAATTAGCTCGCACCCGTTTAACCCGCACCCCATTAGGGCCAGATCCGAAAGTCCGATGGGTTGGTCCAAAAACCCGATAAAAGTTCTGTTATTCAATATTTTTACTCCTAATTCGACATTTAATTGATTAATTTTATAATATAGATATCTATAAAAAGAACTTTCAATTTTATATTAAATATATAAATTACATATTGAATTTTATTAATATAAAAATAGATAAATAAATTAAAAACTTCAAAAATTCACTAAAAAATATTTAAATTTCTAAAACATGCATTAAAATTTCAAAAAAAATATCATAAATATTAGTATTTGATCGTGTTTATGATTGTGTTTAAGCCTAAATCTCAAATTTATCATATTTAAATATTTTACATTTTACAAGTATAACTATTTTTCATCATTATTTATTGGATCGATCGCATGTTAATATTATCGGTAGCAACCGATTAACTCGCTGGGCTAGTCCGAAATCCGAGCTTTTAGGGTTAGAGTTGAATTTTCATAGTCCGAAAGAAATCACAAACTGATTAGCCCATATCCAATTGACCCGCAATCCGAGTGGGTTAGCTCGAAACCTGATGGCCTGCGCAATTGACATCCCTATTTTTTTTAGTGAGATAAATGCGGCCCATACTTGATTAAAAATAATTACTTTTATGCCTGTTCAACCTATGGCATTGGATTGCTATCTTCAAATTGGTAAAAAGTAAAAACTGCCTAGCACAGGCTTAGAATGGGTCAGCCCAATATAATTTTATTTAATTAACGTGTATTTTCAACTTTGGGACATTGTTACTATTTTTCAACCTTAATATTTCAACTTATTTTATAATAATATTAGTTGTTAATTTGTTCTATACTCTTATTGATATTCAATAGATTTTAATTGCATTGCATTGAATAGAATTGAATCGAATAAATTTAGTTTGACATTTTCATTTGACATCAGTACACGAGCTTTTAGGATTGTTTCAAATCTAACAGTAACAATATGAAAATGGCGTGGTCTTCCGAGTGCTTCTATTTGGAAAATCTCATGTTGCAAAATATTCCTTAACAATCAGACTTAACGTCATTTCAAACAACGTCGTATCGAATATGGTGTAACACAAGATTTTTACACATTTTAGCACTTCACGCTATCGTCGAATTTTGATTCTGTGCTATGTATGGCATAGATTTTTTTTCTCAAGAGTTTATTTGTATAGTGTATTTTAGTTTGGAGCACTTCATTGACTTCATGTCTGATTTAAATTAAGAGAAAAAGCAGTAGTGATTATATATTTTCAAATTATGAACGAAGCATCTCTCTTTTCAATTATCCAGAAACGAATATGTTGAGTGCGATGGATCGTTGTTGTAAGCATGCATGAAATGTATGTTTGTATGATGCTTGAGATTTGAGGCAACCTCCAACTCGAGTTTCGTGTTTATTATGTCACAAGTATTACACTAATGTGGTCCTACCTCACCAACTTCAAATTTTCAACTCCATCCTCTCTTTTTTACTCAAGATAACGACTGAACATGTCTATACTAAATAATTAAACCACCCAAAAATTGCATCAATATGTTCATTTGACACCACAGTAAATTGGGCAACTAAATTACCTTTTGCCTTTTGCCAATAATGCGTTTACCGCTAACCTACAACATGTCTGTGGGAGATGCGCATTAGTGATTGAGAGTGTGCACGGCCAACTATAATGTTTTCTAGGTGACAATGGAGATTCGAATTATTGCTTTTGTGGCTATGTTTTTTATATTAGGTGCACATCATTGTACTAATTCATATCTAATTATTTCTCTTTCGGTTTATAAAAAAAGTTTTTATTTACGGAAGATTTGAATTTAATAGTAATTGACAAGCATGAAAGAGACACATAAAAGATATAAAATAGGAGAGAGAAATAGATAGAGAAAAAAAATTATGATATAGTTTCCTTAAATATAAAATGAGGCTAATTTTTATGTGAATGGACCAAAAAGAATAAAATAAGACGTACAACCCCGAAACCTCTAAGTTGAAGACCGTTGATTAGGGTACTACAGGGCTAAAATCTGTAGTTTTGCAAAGTATGTATGGATATGATGTGGTTGTAGAGTTTCTTAGATGAGCTTGAGAATGAGATATATTTCACAAGGACAATTAGAGTGTTATTTTCTCGGCAAAAGCACGATTTCATTACATTCAGCACTTGTTGGAGACAAAAATGCTGCAACTTAGAAGATGGAGTATTTGAAAGTGAGAATCTAATGTACTTTCTTCATCCCATTAAAGATAACCTACTTTCCTTTTTAGTTTGTCCCAACTAAGATGATTCATTACTAGAAAAGAAATATATTTCTCTCTACTTTATTCTCTCTCTTTTACTTTACTCTCTCCACTTCATACACAAAATAAAGTTGTATAAATTCTCATGCCGCCCAAGGAATGAGTCATCTTTATTGGGAGAGGAAGCACATGTTTAGTAAAATAGTGACCTAAGCAAAACTAAAGTTATGCATAACTTCAATTGGTTTTAAACTTTGAATAAAAAGTTAGGCGATGCTCAACAGATACAGTAAGGAGAATATGAGATCATGAAGACATGATTGTTTGGAAGTCGTCAGTTTCCAAGTGGAAGATTGTTAAATATAGAGCATAAAAGGAAGTTAGTCAGACTTAATATGTTTTCTACCATGTTTATAATTTGTTTTTATTAATATGATATTGCTAGTGTAACTAGAATTAGAGCCATTTATTTTTTCTATAAGAGCATCCACAGTGGGACGCTCTATGCACCGCTACGTCAGCATTTTATCCTCTGCCACTTCCACCTGCAATGGGGCGGACTATAGCCCGCCTAAGCCACGTCCTAAGCATTTTATCTATTATTTGAATATTTAAATACTTCAAATTTGGAAGAAAAAAAAAACTTCATTTCATTAAAATTAAAATATTACACTACGAATGTGAAAAAACTACAAATTCTCAACGACGGTTGCGGTTCCAAACTTCTTCAATGATGTCAATCATGAGCTAAGTATGGTCTTGTTGGCTGCGCATTGAGGTTTGTCGTTGTAGTACCTCACCGAAGCCCATCGGTAATCCTCGAGTGACAGGCGGGGTCGCCGTGTTGGAACTAGGTCTGGCTTCATCATCCACCCAGTCGGTGACATGTCCAACTTCTTGTCCGACTATCATGTTATGCATGATGATGCACGCATACATGACGTCGGCGATGACTTTCTTTTACCAGAAACGCGCCGGACCTTTCACAATTGCCCACCGCGATTGGAGCACCCCAAAAGCCCGCTCCACATCCTTCCGCGCAGACTCCTGCTTTGCCGCAAACAAGACTCTCCTCTCACCAATTGGGCGGTTGATCGTCTTCAAAAAGACAGGCCACCTTGGGTATATGCCATCGGCCAAGTAGTATCTCACATGATGTCTGCGGTCGTTGGCAGTGAACTCGATGGCCGGTCCACGACCCCTGCACTGATCCGCGAAGAGGGTGGACGAGTTGAGGACGTTGATGTCGTTGTTCGACCTGGCTACACCGAAGTAGGCATGTCAGATCCGAGGGCGGTGGTCGGCGACGGCTTCCAGAATCATCATAGGGTGGCTGCCCTTGTAGCCGCTTGTAAATTGGCCTCTCCACGCCGTCGGACAGTTCTTCCACTGCCAGTGCATACAGTCGATGCTCCCTAGCATCCCAGGGAAGCCGTGCACCGTCTCGTGCATCCTCATCAGCCTCTGGCAATCATCAGCAGTCGGGCGTCGCAAATATGTGTCGCCAAAAGCCTCCACAACTATCTTACAAAATTTCTTAAGACATTCGCGGCCAGTTGTATCCCCGGCGTGAAGGTACTCGTCGAACATATCCGCTGTGGTGTCGTAGGCCAACTGCCGGATCGCAACCGTGCACTTCTGCAACGGCGTAAGTCCGGGTCTACCGATGTCGTCTTCCCGATACTGGAAGTATTCATCACGTCCCTCCAACGTCTGCACAATGCGGAGCAAAAGATCTCGGCTCATTCTAAAACGGCGGTGAAAAACATTCGGGCCCCACCGGGGATTCTCGGCAAAATAATCTGCGAACAGACGTTCGTGAGCTACGCCATGCTCGCACGGGACATACGTCTGACGTCGTATCGGCCGAGGGACCCGCGCCACCGCCCGCCGCTGCCTGCTACCGCTGAATTTGTGCCAAGCATTCCGCCGCGGCTTCATTAACGGCATCGAACAAGGCTCGAGTCAAGGCCCGTCTGCAGCCATCCGATGTACTCAAATCGTAGTCGTTGGGATTCATTTTTGAGAAGATGAGAGAGAATAATTGAAGAGAAATTGAAGAGATGTGAAATTGGAGTGTGTGAAATGGTATAGAATTGTGGTGTTTAAATAAGAAAAAAATTTGGAAAAAAATCAAAAAAAAGAAAAGAAAACGTGTGAGCATCGTCTGTCGCATCGTCTGCGATGCCGCAGTGGCGGACGATGCGACGGACGATGAGCATCGTCCGCGCTTCGTCCGCGCACGATGGTTAACCCATCGTCAGCGATGCTGCAGTGGCGGGCGATGCAACGGACGATGCATCGTTCGTCACATCGTCCGTCCCACTGTGTATGGCCTAAATAGAGTAGTCTCTTACAGTAAATTGTCACCAAAAATTATAAAGTGAAATTTCTTAACTCCGAATATTAGGAGTATGCCTGTCAGATCGGGTATCCTCCGAAATTTTCGGATACCCGATCCCGAAATTTCAAAAAATCAATACCCGATACCCGATCCGAATTTAATTTCGGATACCCAGATACCCGACTCGGGTATCCAGTCCCGAAATATCGGGCATCCAGTCCTGATTGTGATTTTGATTTTTTTTTTTTTAAATTAAATACAAACCTTTAGAATTTACTGTATTTAATACTATTATTATTTAGTTCTAATTATCGTGACACCATTTTTCATTAGTTTTTCAGAATCAAGATACCGTTTTTCTTCTGTTTTAGAATCAAAATTCTATTTTCTTGTGTTTTTAGAATCAAGACACCATTTTTCTTTTTGTGTTTTAGAATAGAGGCTTAGAATTATAAACTCATTGTAATTTCAAGGCATTAAATTTTTCCTTTAAACAGAATCCAAGAAACTCAATTCAAATACGTTGGAGGTGGCAGCAACTTTAATTTGATATGGGGATTTATGCAATGTCAATAATTGAGGCACTGACGGGACTACTATTCCGGCGTCATCGGTGGCTTTGGCAGTTGCAGATGGCGGAAGAAAGGGAGGCGGCGGCGGCCGAGAGGAGAGCACACGATGTTGGGAGAGGAGACGCCGCCGCGGCGGAGGGAGGCGCAAGCGAGAGAGCATAGCTGGAGAGGTGAGGGAGAGGCGCTATGAATTTTGGGGTATACGATCCTAAGTCACTAATAGGCAATTACACTAACAATTAACTTAAATGTAATTAAAAAAGAAAATTATATTTAATTAGAATAAAAATATAATTTATTAATTTTTTTAAAAAAAATCGGATAATTCGGTTATACCCGATCGGGTATCGGGTTATCCGATCCCTTATAATCCAAAATTCTCATTACCCGATCTCGATCCGAAACCCGAAAAGTCGGGTTTCGAGTATCCAATTATCCGATTTTTTCCGATTTGAATAACAGGTATCTAATACCCGATATCTATTTTGACAAGCCTAATTAGGAGTATCATATTATACCAAATATCATGACAAAAAAAATGAAAAGTTCCCACCCTAATTTAGGCTTAAAAATTGGGCCGCTTAGGGTAAAGTTAATGGCACGCGTATCAAAATGGGCCCGCCAACATTAATGGCACCACCATTTAGGGTAGGTAGTTTTTGTTGGTCCACGACGAACTCACATTTTTATGTTTATCCTTTGTCTCCACTTTTATTTACAACTATTTAATACTCAAAGTTAAATCGTATCTGTATACTAATTATATAAGGAAAAAGAGAAGGACGAACCCAATTTCCTAGGATTGTTTCTGTCCCATTCCTGGATATTTGTAGGTTGAAACAATAGAAAGATGTCTCTTTGGTCGAATCACACGAAATGAACTACAGTATATGCTTAAATGATTTCGTAATTCGAATTTTATTACCAACATATTAATTGAATTTACAAATTAAATGCGTACAAATACACATATTCAATTGGCAATTAAAATACTATAGTAGTAATATTTTTCAGTAATTATATTTTCTTTAAAATTATAAATTGTTTCTTCGTAATCATATGATCATATTCATGAATCAGGCATGTATGAATATTCTAACTTGTTTGTGAACTACAAAATTCCTCAATTGAGAGCAAATTGTAATGAAAACTCATAGACCACTCCATTTGAACCTCTAAAAACTGATATCGATCAAGGACTACCCCATCTCGATATTATTGCTCTTCTTTAGTCGAATAAAGAAGTAAAGATCTTGGGAGTTTCATCTTAATTCGTGAAAAGTTAAGGGGACACATGGATAGATAAAAGAGATCTAGAGAGATTACACAATATTGCATATGATAAAAGATTAAAAGGTGTGATGGGTGAGGGGTCCATGCTTTTGACTTTGAATTGTAACAAATCATTTTTCATCATTGTCGCTCTCTTTTTATTTGAAGTCAACACCAATATATATAAGACAGATTACTCTTAGGAGAATCTTAATAAGGTGAACGAAATGGATTGGTTAAGGATCTTTCTTTTTAATATATATAACATGACTTGCATTATTATTTTACTTGACTTTTTTGACAAAGTTGAATGCATGTACAGACCTCAATAGTTTTGATTGTTAAGTTTTAATTTCTAGAATATCTTAATGACAAAATATTATTATTATACATACTTATTAAATTGTGCATGATTTCCTCCTTGTGAATTGCTTTCCACAATTAAACACGGCTTATACTGTGGGATATGCATGAAGCGTGCATTATTTACGCGGTACAAAATAATTTCAGCTTTTACATAAATTAATATTAATAAATTTATAATATGAATGAACAAGTCAAGTTAATTAAAGAAAAAAAAATTGTAGTGCATATGCATAAACAAGTCAAATCCACGTGAACAAGTATTAAATATTTGATTGACATAGACAACGAATTAATTAATTAATTAAAATTAATAATTAGAAATGAGAGAATTATACTTTATAAACTTAAAGATTAATAAATACTACATAAGTTTTTAATTAACACTAATTTGGAATTTATAAACCCTAACTACAACAAAAAATAACTCATAATTAAATTAATAACTAGTTGCAACAGTTGTACGAGAATTTTAGTGACTTTTGTACCGTATTAATATTGCATTAAAACTTGTACATTTAGTATACTACCAAGATTATTGTTTAGTGGACGAAGGGATTACAAGATTAGTTAGTTAATTATAGACTATGCATAATTTTCATTTACTTTTTCTCATATGTGCAGTGCAATAAAGTCACGCGTCTTAGTTTCTAGACCATCCAGACAAAAATGCTATGAAAAAGAAGTTCAAACAAAAAAGTGAAAAACGTAACTAAGTAATTAATAATATAACATGATATTCATACCCTTGGCGTTTGAAAATCAAAAGGAGCATTTAATCTTATTTATTGTTAAGTAGACGTGAATTAATTTCGTGGCAATTAAGACACAGAAAGTGGTGGTCAAGATTACCTTTTTGGCATGTATATTTATTTATGTATAATGGAAAAACATATGGTTAGAAGCCCTTTTCTTAATCAACGAATGAAGCAAGTTTTCCCATGAAGTTCGGTTGGTGAAGTTGTTGAGAGTAATTTGAGTTGGGTAGCATGCATATCTCATTACTCGTACAAATGTCACCTCCAAATCAATACTAGTAATTCTATTTTGGGGTGATAAAATTAATGTGAAATCTCAGTTATTCGTTCACCAAATATATGTAACTTGATGTGAGTGTATATGTGTTAGTGTAGATGATGTGCCGGTGTGAAGTGAACCTAACAATTGTTTTAAAAAAAGGATGTATTGGTGTTCATATAGTGTGGTAGATTAGGGGTAATAATAGGGTCACCCATATAACACTATAATATTGATCAAGTTTTGACTATACTATTTATTATTTAGCCGTGTCTCACCTTTACTTACTAAATATTTTAAAGCTCAAAAAGGATATCGAATCATTATAGAGATAGAAATTAAGTTTAATAAACTACTAGTTTTATAGTTATAATTTTGTTTTTATTTCATATTTTCTAAACCCCTATATATGTAATTTACAAGTGTTTACCTCGAGTAAGTGAGGGAGAAAGGAATCAATAAAGGGAACCGTGAAAAAAGAAAATGAATAATCCTTATAAATTTTTCAATTTGTTTGATTAATATATAACCATACAAAGAATTATTAGTACTTATTGTTTGTCTTGGTGAGTTTTTCATTTCTTGTTATTTGTGTTTATTAGATTTATTCAATGAATGAGTATGACAGATAATGCTCATATATGTGTTGTTTAACTGATTTTGATTTCTTGTGTTGGTCAGACATTTTTTCTCTAATTGTCTTGACAAAAATATTATACTAGTTGATATAAAAGAGGTACTATAAATGTAAATAAGTGATGGAGTATATGATATTCAAGTAAGGGAGAAGTGATGGTGAAAGAAAAAGTGAGAGAGAAAAGGTTTCAAGATTGAATTGATGAGGTTTGCCACTTAGAAGCAGTTATTGCAACTTGCAGACATCGTTATCACAATTAACACAAAAATGGGGTCGAAATATTTATGGGACAAGGATTATGTGCCTGTCATATCTACCTTAAATATTAGTATTCATATACTACTACTACTATTTTTCTTTCCTTTCCTTTTTTTATTTGTTTCTGGTGGGCGTGGATGTTTCACTCCTTCTGTTTGGATTGTTGTGCAATTTGTTTTGTCCAAGATGCTGTTGGTGATTCTCAATTGCTTTCTTTTTCTAGTTTTCGATAAACAAAATTGGTAACGTAACTCACTTCATAAAAAGGTATGGATTGGGAGCAAGATAATGTAGTGGTCGAGTAGTATTATAGAAGTAATAAATACCATGTTCATTTGAATCTCTTATGTCGTATTTGGTTTTCTAAATACTTGGTTGGTTAGTAGGATAATGCATGATTTGCAAGGCTTAGAATGTAGTGATTGGTAAAATCCATGTCTAGTGATTGATATTCATTTATATTGAATATAATAGTTTTCCTACGAACTTATTAATTAGCACATGAGTATTCATAATGGTAGCAATGTGATTCAAGTAATTAATAAATGACCTCACCTAAAATTCATTATAGGCTTGAATTTTTATTTTTATTTTCTGGAATTTCATTTTCAATTGTCTTTAACTATGTACTCCTACTATTGACTTTATTGTCCGAAAATGATATTACATGCAACATGAATAAGTATGAATTATCCCAAAATTGAAAGATTATTTTTTGGTGCAAATTTTTCCGAGCGGAATCATAATTTTATAAAAAATTACTCCAAAAGTTTGGTCGTTTATCAAGTACAGTTGCACTTGGTAATTTAACAACAAAGCATTGCTCGGTACATAATTCAAATTTTTTATACGATCTGAGCTTTCAATGTTACTCGCAATATGCCCTATAAAGTTTTCGTTGATCAATGTTCACTTGCAATGTGTTCATAAATTATCAAGTAATTAAAGTTGTTGGTCTGTAAAATTTACTCGGGTTTACTTTTTTTTTAGCGGTTACATAACACTTCCTTAATTTACATGTATAACTTTTTAAGGTTACATATTAATTTCTAAAACTTTTAACAACTTTCCTAACCCAATATTACAACTTCCCTACGTATAAAAATCCATCTATCACTCTCTGCTAATTTTACTTACCTTATTTTCCTTTGAAAAGATAGATACATGATTGTGAGCCTATCTGCATATTTCTTATGACATTGAATATCACGGACTTGACTTTGGTAACTAATGAGGTTGGATTTTGGAATGCCTCATTGCCCTATCTCTATCGCTAGAGAGCTAACAAAATGCAAATAAATTATATAAAGTGAATATAAGTATTATTATAATAATATTATGCCAAGAGCAAGAGCCTCATCCCAATATGCCTCAATTATATTTGTACAAATTCTATGTTAAATTTGAAACTCCATTGGCTAACGAAACTGTTCGCCACTACCATTGAAATTCCCAAAGTTACAATTTAAAAGAATTGTTTATTACAAACAATATTGACACTATTTTTTTACTGAGATAATAGTAAAATTTTATTATAGATAAATAAATTTTAATTTAAAGACTGTGTTAAGAGAACTCGAATCTGAAATTTTTGACAATAGACATTAACTTCTCTACCGTTTGATCAACTCTCGCACACAAAATAGAGTCAGATCACATCTTTCATTGGAGGAAGGTGGTTACGACTTTATATTTTGTGGTTGTATATGTACTAAAAGTACATTGTAAGTTTAAATTTTATGACGAACACAATATATGTTCAGGTATCAACTTCAATTTAATCAAACTAATCACACTCATGCAGATGCAGATGGAGATATTATGCACAAGATAAACATAAAATAACCGCGTATTTAAAAGTAGTATTAAATACTTCCTCCGTCCCCCATTAAGAGTCACATTTTTTCATTTCGGTCTGTCCCCAATTAAAAGTCACACTTCATTTTTACCATAAATAGTAAGTAGGTCCCACATTCCACTAACTCAATTCACTCACATTTTATTATAAAACCAATATAAAAAAATGGGTCTCACATTCCACTAACTTTTTCAACCAACTTTTTTTTACATTTCTTAAAACCCGTGTCCGGTCAAAGAGTGACTCCTAATAGGGGACGGAGGGAGTAGCAAAATTGTATACTTGAATAAAGTCAAGCTCCTTAAAAAGAGTCGATTAAAGTTTCTATCACGAT
Organism: Salvia hispanica; assembly: GCF_023119035.1. NCBI lineage: Eukaryota > Viridiplantae > Streptophyta > Magnoliopsida > Lamiales > Lamiaceae > Salvia > Salvia hispanica. The sequence goes on along the minus strand of NC_062970.1, from coordinate 30,812,508 downwards.
TTTTCCATTTTTTTCAAATTTATCAACTTTTGTTTACATATATGACCTTTTAAAAAATTACTCCAATCTATTATTGATTTAAATTTTAGGCGCCTGACAGGCTATTAACATGGTGAAGGAGTATGTGTAAATTCTCTTCTAAAATAAACGTAGTATCGAATATGATTAAACGTGTCGTAATTTTATTTAACAAAAAAAATCTGACCTCCTTCACGTAAGAGTAAGACCTTCTTTTCTTAAGTAGCCCACCAATTTAAGCTTCTTTCCTTCTGTGCTCAAACATGAATAAATAATTAAGAGAGTCAAGAAAGTTGTATAGAAGACATTGCAGAAAATTAGCATTCTTATAAAATGAAAAAAATAAGAGAACAGTAATGGGCACAAATAGTTGGCTCGAAGACATTAGAGAAAAGGAGCGTAAAAATGATTAAAAAAAATGAGAAGAAAAAGTAATTGAAAAAGTAGAATAAGTTAAGTTTGAATTGATTGATCCTTGCGGCACAACACCAAGACAAAGGATTTATCGATTCCGCTATTCTTACTTCAAATTATTTGTCTTATTTAAACGGCGTCTCAATAAATTATATTTTCATAGGTTTTAGTATATGTTTGTTTATTCTATCTTCTTCCTTTCCAAATTTAGAGTATATCTAGAATTCCGGTACCGGAATTGAAAATTTTGCATCGCTTTTTGGCGTGCCGTTTGCGTACAAATCACAATTATCAAAGTTTACAATATTAGATTATACTAATAAAATCGAGTTTCATATTTAAAAATGCAAAACAATGAGAATTTACACTCATGACAAGTTCGTTCGATTTTTAATTTTTTACCATGTGCATTAGGTATTTCTTTCACAAATAAGTTTATGATGCCATGTTGGTACCTTATTTTTAGATTCTAGCATGTTTATTTGCAAAAAATATACTTTTATAACATTTCGAACCAATCATTACGGTTGCAACTTCATTATACAATTTCCGAAATGGCACAAAATTCAAAATTTTTAAAATGGACACTTTTTACGTTAATAGTTATTATACACAAATATTTTTATTTATAAGGAAAGGTTTAATATCACTATTCTTGAATCATTTTACTTAAATTCGACCTATAAAATATTAGTGTTCCTGTAATGTTCTAGTTAACTTAATATATCTTCTAGAACTGTCGAAATGATTAATCATTATTGCTCATGGCATTCCAATCCATTTTAAAATAAAATTTTAATATTTTACACTTAACTGAATTAAAACTGGATGGAACCTTCTTGTAAATGTAATACATGGTCGTATATGAATATTACACAAAAGTTGGAAATATTTTTTTTAGTAGAATAAATTTTAAAAGTAAAACTATTGACGGAAACAAGTGATCATATGTTGGACGGTCGTGTAAGTCCCTACTATGCTTATTTTTTAGTAGTGTCTTCAAACTTATTCAAATTGGTTTGCTATTTAAGTTAATCCGTCAATTGGAGTCCAGCTCAATTTTATTATAAATTGTACTTTTTCAGTCCTTTAAAAATTGAAACTTTAGAAACAACATAAGTTTTAACATAAAATTGATAAAGTAAGAGAGATAAAAAGAAAAGTATGTTTGTGGATGAGTCTCACCTCATTAGAGCATCCGCAATGGTGTTTAGGTCAGCCATAGGCCAGCCATTCTCTCCCCTGCCACGTCAGCAACACTAAAAAAATCACCTACCACGTCAGATTTAGGTCAGCCCATAGGCCAACCGCAATAAAAACAATTCAAAATATACTACATTTACGGAATTAAAATTGCGATATACGGAATTAAATTTACGACACATATACGAGAAAAATAATCCATTCCACTAAAAAAAAGTACAAAGATTTAAAAAAAAAAGTACATGATTTTTTTTTTAAAAAAAAGGGCTTCAACACATGAGCCCCGCCACTCTCTACTCCTCATCGCATTGCTTTAGATAGAAAGTTTTTATTTTCAGGGGACGGACCAAAAAGAGAAGAGTTTCTGTTTTTAAGGAATGTAGGTAGTAGGTAGACATCACATTCACTAACTCATTCAATTTACGTTTTATTATAAAACTGATATATAAAAATGAGTTTCACATTCCATTTCCTATTTCTACCCACTCTCCTTTATACTCTCTTTGTCCACGAATATGGGTCTCGTTTTTTAATTTCGCTCCATCCGCGAATAGGAGTCCTAGTTCATTTTTACTATATATGGTAATAGGCTCACATTTTCTCACATTTCATTTAAATCTAAAATACATAGAAGTGTGACTCATATACAATTAACATTTTTGTGTACCTACTTTTCTTAACATTTCTTAAAATTCGTATGAAAAAAAAGAGGACTTCTATTCGCGGACGGATGAAGTATTTCTTACACTTCGTGCCGAACTCAAATGAGACTCATAATAGTGGATAGAGAGATCAAGAAAGTTCATATCAACGATCTATATTATCTAAAAATATATTTTGAATAAATTTTTAAAATGTAGCCTCTTTTTTTTTTTTTTTATGTGTCTGCCTCTAATCCTCACCTTTGAGCGTCTTCAAGAAAGGGTGCAAATCATGTCCCTCTACTGATTTTTTTTTTAATAAGTTAGATTATTTTCTTTTATTCATAAATGAGTGGCTTTACTGTACATTTTGTCACAGCAGGAGATCCAAGTCCCTTATATTTGGCTCTTTTAAAAAAAAAAAACTCATTCTATAATGAGAAAGAATATTTAAGAAGATATTATACTCATGTAAAATATATATCTCATTCCCTTGGAGATATTATACTCATTGGACTTGGACTATTGGAGAATAAGTTGTTACGAAGAAAATGTAAATACCATGGTTATTTACTTTACCTTATTATTTAGTAGTATCTCATTGCCTTGGAGTATACTTTTGTATTCCCTGCGTTACACATTAATAGAAGCATTTCATTTTGTGCATTTATTTTGAAAAGATAATTATAAATAGTTAAAGTAAAGAAATAATAAAGTATGAGAGAGAATATTATAGATAAAATTTTTTTCTACATTATTCTCTCTCTTACTTTACTATCTTTCCACTTAACTATTTAATATCATTTTTTTAAAACGAGTGCATAAAATGAATTGCTTCTATTAAACGGAGGAAGTAGTTTGAAGCTAATCTAAAAGTTCAAGCAACTTGTCTTAACTTCTGCTTGATTAACTATCATATATATTCAACTAATCCTCTTTGTATTTGGGGTTGCAAAGTATTGCAGACAAACATACGCAGTAAAAAACAAAAAGAAATATCTTGACAATCAAAAGAAAACAAATTAGACAACTTAATCAAGAAATTCCTTGTCACCCATCCCAAAATATTATTAATAAAATTCACTAGTTTCCAACGAGAAAAAGAAACAAATTCTTATTCTCACTTGTTAATCAAGATTAAAACCTACCACGTCATGCCACGTGGACCTCAACTGTACACCCTGGACCACAGTCGTTACGTTCATTATCTATAATCATAATTCCTCATTACTGTTATTTTAATTTATTTTAATTAAACCTAAAATGGTTTTTCTTTTTTCAAATTTTGAGTTTGATTTTTCCTTTTTTATTACTCACAAAGCAAAGCACCCATCGTCGTTTACTTTTTATCACCTTCTACGCAGATCCCTCTCTCTCACTTCCTTCTCCCACTTTCTTCTTTCGCAGAGATTCAAAGCTGAAGTCCCTCTATAAAAATGTGTTCAAATCTTTGAAATTTTTGGGGTTTTTCTTGCTTCCTTTTTTGTATTGAAACAAGGTTTTGAGCAATACAAGAAATAGAAACAGAGATTTTGTGTGTGTAAACGGAAATGGGAGTTTGCACTTCTAAACCCAAACCCTCCCAAGAGCTCAATTTCCATTCATCAGATGAAATCAGCGATAATTATGCTCCGGGGCAGAATAACGATGAACAGCCAGTTCCGGCGAAGAATAGCGGCGAGAATGCGAGGAATTCTGGAAACCTCGAGAAGAAAAAGGGCGAAGAAGCAGGAAAAAAGTCTCCTTTTTTCCCCTTCTACAGCCCGAGCCCAGCTCATTATCTCTTCTCCAAGAAGTCTCCGGCGAGATCTCCGGCGCCCGGGAGTGGGACGCCGAGGAGGTTTTTCAAGAGGCCTTTTCCGCCGCCGTCTCCGGCAAAGCACATCAAGGCGGTGCTGGCGCGGCGGCACGGCTCGGTGAAGCCCAATGAGGCAGCGATACCGGAGGGGAAGGAGGTGGAAGGGGCGGGTTTGGATAAAAGCTTCGGCTTTTCGAAGAATTTCTATAGCAAATATGAGGTTGGGGAAGAAGTTGGGCGAGGGCATTTTGGGTTTACTTGTAAGGCCAAGTTCAAGAAGGGGGAGCTCAAGGGTCAGGAAGTTGCTGTTAAGGTCATACCTAAAGCCAAGGTGAGATTTTGTTTTGGTGATCTGGTGTTTTTTTAATCTTGATGGGATTTTGTTTTGTGGAGATCTGTTGAATTCAGAAAGGGGTTATATTTTGTGAAGAGCTCAGTGTCTCCGAGAATGAGATTTCATTTGATTAGGTTATGTTTTGGAAGATGGTTGAAATAAATTAATTTGAATATTGGATGATGAGGTCTGGAAATGGCTGATCATTTTGTTAGTATTATGAAGATGAAAGATAAATGCCCGGATCTTGCTTGCCGATTGTCAAACTGTTTGAGATTCTAATGATGTTGTTTGTCTGATGTTGGTTACTTGTTTGTGTTTCTAGATGACCACAGCTATAGCGATTGAAGATGTGAGGAAGGAAGTGAAGATACTGAGAGCTTTGACAGGGCACATTAATCTCATCCAATTTTATGATGCTTATGAAGATCATGACAATGTTTATGTAGTCATGGAGTAAGTTTTGCTTCCTTTGTGTTTGATTATTCTCTTATTTGCTTATAATGTGTAGAAGCATGATCTCGAGTTTTACTTAATTTCTCAGGTTATGCGAAGGAGGTGAACTTTTAGATAAAATACTTTCGAGGTATCAACTTGTATGAACTTGTTTTGTTTTGAGAGGGCAATATCCTGTAAATTTGGATGTTTTGAGCTTGAATATTCGTGTGAGAAGCATCACCTATAATAGGTTATGTTTCCTAATGGTTCAGGGGTGGCAAGTATACAGAAGATGATGCAAAGTTGGTGATGATACAAATACTGAATGTTGTTTCGTTCTGCCATCTCCAGGGTGTGGTACATCGGGATCTTAAACCTGAGGTAGGAGCTTCAACCGTGTGTCTTGAGTTACAAATGGTTTATTGAAAGCCTAGATCGCCTTCTCTTGTGTTATTATAGTGTGTCAAAAAGCAGTTGGAGCTGAATGCTCTTTTTTAGCATGTTTGATTTACTAATGGAATACTACTATTTATAGTATTGTCTAACTGGTCCATGCCTCTTGACCAGAATTTCTTGTTTACAACTAAAGAAGAAGACTCAACATTGAAGGCCATTGATTTTGGATTATCAGATTTTGTGAAACCAGGTTTGTCCGATATGTTCTTATAAAATTTGTGGCGGAAGTTATGATTGACTCGGTTAGATTGACATTGATTCATTTCTTTATAGATGAAAGGCTTAATGATATCGTTGGCAGTGCATACTATGTAGCTCCTGAAGTTTTACATAGAGCATACAGTACTGAGGCCGATGTTTGGAGCATTGGTGTTATCGCTTATATATTGTTATGTGGGAGCCGGCCATTTTGGGCTCGAACTGAATCTGGCATCTTCCGTGCTGTTGTTAAAGCTGAACCAACTTATGAGGAACAACCTTGGCCAACTTTGTCATCTGAGGCAAAAGATTTTGTCAAACGTTTGCTTAATAAGGATCCGAGGAAACGAATGAGTGCAGCTCAAGCCATGTGTGAGTGTCCAATGCTAGTAATGCTTAACCCTGCCCCAACAAAATACACCGATTTACTAACTCACCAAAATATCTGCTGCTTCAGGTCATCCGTGGCTCAGAAATACCAGTGACGTGAAAGCGCCATTGGATATATTGATATTTAAGCTAATGAAAGCATATATGCGATCATCTCCCCTTAGAAAAGCTGCATTACGGGTGGGTAAAGTGTATATTCCTTCAATTTCTTTTGTGCATTGCATTGAAAGATTATCTCTCCACTAGAAAGATCATAAATATTTTTCGGGTTTCAATGATTAGGTAATAGGCGCACTCTGGATAGAGTAACCAACTTAGGTTATTTCTTACTCTAAGGTAGATATCCCAAAATGGACATTCCCTTCAGAGATGTAGGATTAGAAGAGGTGTCTAACATTAGGGTGCACTTCTCTACTGATATGGTTTCATAATTTGTTAGAAATACGCATGCGAAAGTGTCCGGTCATAGGGCCTATTGTGAGAGATATCTTGTGACAATCTGATTTGCTACCTGTTCATTTTAAACTTCTAATCTGCTGTTTTTACTTTGCTGTTGTGATTCCATAATTTCCTTCATCTATCTCTGCAGGCTTTATCGAAAACACTGACAGCGGATGAACTTTTCTACTTGAGGGAGCAGTTTGCACTGCTCGAGCCAAATAAAAACGGCACCATATGTATAGATAATATTAAAACGGTTGGTAGTTGTCACATTGTTCTTGCTATTGTTTGTTTAAATCAAAACTTGGTCTAACTGCCCCACTAATTTGGCCAGGCCTTGAAGAAAAACGCAACAGACGCCATGAATGAATCCCACATCTTTGATTTTCTTGCTTCGGTGAGGCTTTGGATCAAATGTGTTATGAAATGTCAATCGACTGTAACTTACTCTGTCTTTTCTCCACACAACAGCTGAATGCACTACAATATAGAAGAATGGATTTTGAAGAATTCTGTGCTGCTGCTTTGAGTGTGTATCAGTTGGAAGCTCTCGATAGATGGGAGCAACACGCTCGTTGCGCCTATGAGCTCTTCGACAAGGATGGCAACAGGACTATCATGATCGAGGAACTAGCTTCGGTAACACATACTACAATTTTCATAGTCCTTATTTCAGGTAAAGGTTCGATGAAAACGTGGAAACTTAAAGAAAGTGGATGGAATTTTATGTTTCAGGAACTTGGCCTGAGCCCTTCTGTTCCTGTTCATGCTGTTCTACATGACTGGATCAGACACACTGATGGGAAGCTCAGTTTCCTTGGATTTGTAAAGCTATTGCACGGCGTCTCCAGCCGGGCTCTCGCCAAACCTCATTAGGATGCTACTCAGCTTGTTTACGTTGTCGTTTTATAGAGCAATTCACCGCCAGATTCAAGATTCCGGTAGACTACCAGCTTCTGAAGATGAGATACACGAGATTAAGGATTGCTGGAATTCAACACAAGCAGTTCTGCAGCCACTGTAAAGCCATAGTTAACTTCATCCCTTTTTTTTCCTTTTTTTAAACTTTTATTAATTTATATTTTGATTGCAGCTGAGAGCATTTCTCAGCAGGTTGTAGTGGACATTCATACCCTCTCTTCTGACATACGATGCTGACTTAATAACCTTCCACCTTGTATCTTCAACTCCATCTAATATATTCAATCTCCTTTTTTTCTTTTTAATTTGATGCATACAGTTGAAAGAAATCGAGCAAGGAAGTTTAGAGTCCCTAATCTGATGTACCAAACCAAGCCAAATTTAACATTGTCAAAAGAAACCAAAACTAGAAGACAAACAGAATTCCTACATGCAATCAAGATTTTCATTACTGTCTCTTGTCATGGACAACAACAGACCATGGTCTGTGTCACCAAGAGTGCAGAGCCACAGGGACCGGAATCCCTTAACAATTGCCCATACCACAAATCGAGCGCCTTGCACCAATCTCTGATTATAACATGATTGTAGCAGAATCCCCAGTCATAAACGGACAACGTGAACAGTTGTTGTAGCAAGAATTCAAACATTGCACCTAACCAACCTGCTAATTTGCAAGAATCTTGATTATTGACCTGCTAATAATCATGACTGCTCAGGACAACTACCTGGATCATTATCAGCTTCAACTTCACTAGGAAAGACAAAAACATCGGATCATTAACGTGTAGCCAATGAGAAGAGACATAAAAGTTACAGACATTCCAAATATACTATGTAGTAGGAGTAATATATAAGATAAAACTCTAAATGGTCGTCAAGCACAAGAGATAAGATTGATAAGACTTGTATGCATAAATTTTCATGGTTTCCAAAGGCAATACTTTATTCATATTACAGAAGTAATTTGTGGTGGAAGCACATGAGATTAATTCAACTAAGAACATTAGGTAGGCATCTTATATGGGTAAAAAAGACCATTTTCTGCATACAGTAAAAGAATTGCAAGGTCATCACCTGCAACTTTGATGCTTCAAGCAGAACCTCACCCCACAAAATCAGCAGAGGAAGCATCTTACTGAAGAATCTTGAGAACTTACAGGTAAACTGATAAGAGTGAGTTGGCATGCTCATCTAATGTGAAGCAGATTTGGATCTAAATAATATTAATTACTACAAAAAATAAGAAATAAGCAGATACAAAAGAGTCAAGAGAGTACTTCCAGGGCGGGCCAGTTCGGAGCTAGGATGGAGGCATGGAGCTAGCTCAAAACAGGGACTAAAAATGGATAACAGCAATTCAATTCTGAGCATGTCCAATCCAGAATGAAATATAATAAAACAAATTTAAGTGTTTAATTCCACTGTACTAAAATTGTCAAACAAAAATTCTTGAGCTCTACTTGGTTAAAATAATGGAAACATTAGTATGACCTAAGCAAAAATCCCATAAACACACATCGAGTCTAGTCAGTTTCTTCAAAGGTCCCAGTGTCCAAAGAGAAAATGGTGATGCAGTTCTGAACTTCCCAAGGAATTAAGATTAATCTGGTGAATGAGGGCAACAATGACGAAAACCAAACTAACTACTATACATCCATAAGCCTTGAGAGAATGTTAGATTTATGTCCAACTTCATTAAGCAGAAATCAAATAACCAGAACAAAAATCAAGACAAAGTGTAGAAACCAACAAACAAGTTCCAGATAGAAATATTTATTTATTTATTACCCTCCATGTCCAAACTTACAGGTTTTAGTAGAGAGTTTGTCATGAGGGTTTGTGGACCCTTCACAAAAAAGCTCTCAGAATTGTTTTCAAGAGGATGGAATGGTACATTTGAGGCCTGGTTCGACTGGTTAGCCACAGGAAGTCGAAAGATGTGATCACCCCATATGTCATACTGGAATTTCTCCTCCACAGCAATCATAGCCCCTGGTTCACTAATTTTATGGTTATTCAGTTTGGTCCCAGGAGCTCGTGCCTGAGGAGAAATTGTCGATGTCGAAGCCAAAAAAGGAGAATGGCATTCCCAGGAAGGTGAAGACCTCCCAGCACTAGGAAAAGTGGCAGAAGGTAACAGAATGGCTCTACCAGCAAGTTTTCTAGTTGAGTCTAGTTTCTCTCCAGCGGAGTAGCACCAGTTGGTCACATGCCCAGGTGAAGCCTCATTTTTCAACAGGTTGACCTTAGGAGGTTCAGAGGGCTCTCTTTTATCATGTTGCTGATCGGATGGCTCAGAGAAAGGGTTCCTAACTTCCACAGGTTGATTTATATCAAGAGGAACCAGCCATGAACGCTTAGGTGTTAAAGATGTTGCAGGTGATAAAGGTGATGTAGGGGTAGAATTGCTACTCTGACTACTTGAAACTTCAAAAAATCCAGGTACCCTCATGCCACAAGTCTTCTTCTTCCTCCGCCTTCTTCCCTTTTCTTTTCCGATTCTAACAGTGAGACTCCGTGAATCCGATTCAGCTTGAATATCGGAGTTCCCAACTGGTGAAAAGTTTGACAGCTGAGAGGATGCTAATCTGTTTTCTGGTGGATGATCATCTGTGAAAGAGTTCTCATGCTTCTGATGTTCGGAAGCATTAACATGTCCCTCTCCAGAGGCACAACCAACCAGACCTCCAGCAGCAGATCCCAAGAGCAATGCTTCTTCTCCTACTATTGATCCTTCATAACCATTCATGTTGGGAGGCATGGCAGCATTGGTTTTCTTTTTCAACCGCATACTCAAATAATTGACTACACCACTGCCTGCAGATGATTTTTTCCCACTTTTCAAGTTATGATATGTGAAGGCAGTTGAACGTGGAATCAAGAGATGCACTAGTAGAAACAACAATGATGCGGCAAAAAAGATTAGAACCATAATCTTCTTCAACCTCATCCAGAAAGTTGATCTTTTGCAGAAGTTAATCAAGAGCATTGGTGAGCTTGCTCTCATGGGTATCACAAGGATGCCAGCTGCAAGTGACAGTTCAAGGTCCCTCTGTATGGTAGCCATGGAGAAATCACTTTGATACAATATCTGAAGCATTACAGATTCTCCAGGTGGTAAAGTAAAACCTTTACAATTAAGCACGAGAAACCCATCTAAACCACAATCCGACCCTGAAACTCCAATGCGTACTACCTCCAGAGGAAAATCTCCCATATTCTTGGCGTACACTTCTTTAATCAAGGGATGAGAACACAGCGACTTCTTACCCTCTGTGGGGTGCAAAGTTTCCGGGGAAGAAAAATTTAGTTGGGATGGGAAATTCATCTTAAATTCTAAACTTCGCACAGAATCAGACCCATCTAGCAACACCAACGAAACTGATCCACCAAATCCTCGGAGAGGCAACCACTCCACCCCAGAGAGATTATTCCTGATGAGAGCCGAACTCCTCCATTCACAGCGAACAGAAGGTTGGAAGAGGACGGGACCAAAAGATGCGCTACCATAAGGATGAATCAGAGCTTCAGTCATCCCATCCTTAGCTATCGAGAAACCATACTTTGTTGGAGCAATTGATTTGTTACCCACTATAATGCTGGACGAAGATGGCTGTAAATGCATCTCATTTGTGCGGCAATTATCTATGACTTCTCCAGAATTTAGAATAAGCTGCACCAAAATTGGTTGATTACTCGGGTTTTTAACAGCTATCCACTCGGAACAATGATTTCCAACCTCAACCATTGGGAACAGAACTTCATCATCATCAAGAACAGACATGAAACTTGCTCTGGCCTGAGATTTCCAGTTACTGAGCACCAAGTCATCTGCTTGTCTTCTATCCACTGCCTTCAGATAACAATTGACAGTCATTATTTTCTTAAATTTGAACTTCAGACTTTTTGCAAATACATAAAAAGATTCTACAAGGATAGAAACTATATGGTTCAGGAAAAAATTATAGACTAACTACCAACTTTATACACATGCTATTATGTACCTGTTTAACCTCTACTGATCTTAGAAGAAAGCTTAATGCCTAATCTAGCTTCAACAATGAAGTAACGAACAGAAACAGCTACATTTCTTGACACCAACGCCATCATTATATGTTACTACTATGACTTCATGATATGAGTCAGACTTGTACCATTAGGGTTATGTTCTCTTTGGTTGTAAATTTATCATGGGAAAAACAGGGAAACCAAAATTCTCTCTCTTTAAATCCCTCTATTCTTTTCCATCCTTATCAATACATAAAAAGACATCACCTATTTTTATTCCTCCTTTTTACTCCAATAAGGTAAAATATTATGTATAGGTATGAGAATATTCTCATATAGGGGTGAAAAGGAGGAATAAGAAATGATAAAATTCTTTTTATAGATAAGACTCAAGAAGAAAGGAGGGATTTAAAGGCAAGAAACTTTCTTTTATCCTTTTTTCATGATAAATTTACAATCACGGAGACCACAGCCTAAATAGTGCAATCAATGCAAGAATCCAACTCTGGTTGTTGAAAGCTATAAATAAAAGCCCTTAAAAAACTTCAGTTACAGTTCGACCTCAGCATGGTATAATTTAAGTAATCCAACTCTGGCTTCAATATTTACAAAGTGAAGAACTTGCACACAAACACAATTAACTAATCCAAGAGAGTTCATTTGTACAAAGAAAATGAATCAGGGGTGTATACCTTGAGACCAGTAGGTGGATGCACGTCATTGTCAAAAGACTTTTTTCTGCCTTTGACACCAATAACATTAGTCATCTCCTGGGCATATATAGTAGCGGAATCCAATTTTTGTCCTGCAAAAACATTGATTACATCTATGCAAGATATTTCAATCTGAGAACTTCTTGTGTCATTTATCTCTACAAGCAAATTACATGTCATGTCTACTTCATGAATCGCCCGATAGCTTATGACTGCTACTTGTGTGACAGACTTAGGAAAAAGTACAAGTCCTTCTACAAACTTAACTTGAAAAGTGTCAGCACTATCTCCTACTTGTCTGACCTTGATAACACTCAAAACATGAGGACCATCATTTCTCACCGAGAGAGCAACAACAGGTGCACTTGTATCAGATGGAACCAAGGCCTCTAGAGATACTGAAATATAATCTGTATCTAAAGCTGGACTTAACATAAACTCCGCTTCAAAAGGTACTACAACAGTTTCTATCTCACTGGCTGAAGATTTCACTAACTGTAGACAGAAAGCACCAACAATTTTTCCCTCAAAATGATCTGAAATCTCTAATTCCATAATGGCCTCTGTTAGCTGAGAAGGAACCTCCCAATTTTTGTGAGGCCTTACGGAAATTTCAGGTAGACGACTATCAGCGCTTCCAACTTCCAACCACTCTTTAGGTCTTAATATCCCTTGCTCACTGGAACCCTCCATACTGCGTGCACTGCAAACAGCTTTTGACAAACGGGAATTATTTCCAGAGGAAATGGATATCCAAGCAGTTATCTCTTCCACATAGAGAGCTTCAACGTAAGGATTGAAAAGAGACAAGTTCTTCCTCCACCTTCCATTAGAAGAAATATTGAAACCATCGAGAGGCTTTATGAAATAAGGAGAATCAACAGCAAAGCCTTTAGCCTGAATCACGAACCCCCCGAAACTAGTCTGTAAAACAATTTGAGCTGAGGATAGGCCCAAATTTCTAGGGAAAAAAGTGAAACATATTGATCCAATATCTCCAGGAGCCAAGAATATTTCACTAAAATTACATGGATAAAACTGTGAATTGCTGCTGTAAGGATAATGGATAGTTAGAACACTATCACTGTGTACATTCTTCACCGTTATAAAGGCTACAGAAGGATAATACAAATTCTTTTGTCCCCAATCAAGCAGAAAGGGTCTGACTTCCACAGGGGGTCTAGAAACACTATCCCAAATGACAGAGTTAACTCCCTCCGCATTTTCCCCTGATTTTGACGTGTGAGTTCCATGGTCAAATAATGTGCTCATACAAGATGAAACATCCACGTTTTGGCCATTGTTGGTGCTATCCTCGGACTGGGATCCATGAAAATCATCTGGCTCATTCAACGAACACAAAATAACTCTGCCAGCAAAAGTCTTGAAGATACCGTGCTTGGCTGGCCAGCTGAGATTACTCCTCTCTTGCTTCAGTCCAGGCAGAAATCCTTCAGACTGAACATTATAAGCTTCATCTGTTGCATCTTTTTCAATAGCAACTTCATCAAACGAAGAACCAGACAATGTTGAGAGGAAACAGAAGGAATTTGGATCTGGACATATATTGTCAAGGCTCTGTTGCTCAACAGCATTTCTAGATGCTAACAAACTAAAATCGCCATCAAAAATCCCCAGAGAACTTGTATGAGAATTGGAAGTATAGGTCTTGCACCTATCAATTTCTATCTGGCGTTCTGCTTCATTTAACGAGCATTTGTCACACGAAGCCAGAAGGAAAGCAGCACACAAAAGAACCACCAGCACGTGCAAATCCTTGGCACAACCACAAAGCCCCCTAAAAACATGCACCAAACAGCTTCTATCACCAACAGAACGCATGCAAAAACATTCAAACAACCACCATAACAAAATGGGAGAATCCAAATTAAATTAAAACCCGTATTTCACCATGTCTAAATTCTAAAACATTAAAGAAACCATAAGCAACGCTTTCAAATAGCACACAACAAAAAGTTATCTTTCTAAAAAATTATAAAAACGGCCCATTTACAAAATTAACAAGTTCTATTTAAAGGAAAGGAAACCCAAAAAATTTCCTTGCATAAACAGAATACAAAGTTACACAACTCTCTCTAACTCTATCCACCCATCACCACAAAAGCATCTCCGGAAACAAACCCAGAAAAGGAAACTCATGATAGACCAACATAAAACAGTAAATACCAACTATTTTTTCCATTTCAAAACTGAAACTATCTCAAAAAAACGGAAGAAAGCTATTCAACTCTTATGTAAAGAAGTACGCAACAAAAGGATTGAAAACTTTTGAATAAGGAAACAGGAAGAAAGAAGAAAAGATTTTGAGGATAAAACGAGGAAGGTTGATGGAGTTATTACCGAAGATAGAACATGGAGGAGAGCTGCTGTCTGCGAGCTTCGATCATCAGGGTTTGCGAGACGATTTCTCGCAGCAGAAATATCTCATCACATATAAGAATATGTTTTTTTTTCCTTTTCCCTTTGAATTAAGTAATTTTTTTTAAAAAAATTTACGACTTTTGGATTTCGGCTGAGCAGATATCGAATTACACGCACAACACACAGTGAGACAATGAATGGCCTCGGAGAGCGAGAAGAGAGAGTGAGAAGGCGTATATACCATTTTGCCCCTTGGCAGATGTCGTATTTTGACTATTTTGGTTAATATTGATGATGTAGTTGCCAATTAATTAAGCATCTTTATTTAAGATGTGACAGAGCATTAAACCAAACAATACAGCCCGACGGGCTGACAATTTTTTGCACGACACGAATCCACCCGTATGAAATTATTAGATATGCGTCAAAGTTTATTGGGTTCATGTCCTTATCGTGTCAACACGAAAACTTTGTGTCGTGTTCGTGTTACACGTTAAGAAAATAATATTAATATATTATAATATTATTATTTTATTATTTATTTTAAAATTTTAAATTTATTATTAAAAATAATATTAATATATTATAATATTTTTATTATAGTGTCATTATTGTGTCGTGTCATATATGTGTTGTTATCGTGTCGCGTTGATCCAAAGTTATTCGTGTCGTGTTCTGTTCGTGTTTGGAGTTTTCTTAACGGGTCGTATTCGTGTTTGTTGTTATCGTGTCGTGCCGTTATCGTGTCGACACAATAATGACACAACACGCTCAATTTTTCACCCCTAACTGCACTTATTAACTTGTGTAACTATTTTTACGGTGCGAGTAAAAATTCAAGAAATCTTATATTAGAACATCTCCAAAGGAAATGGTAAATGAAGAGATAAAGAGAATTAACTATCATATTTACTTCTTCTTGATAAAATTTCATGATCCAATGAAAAAAGTATTTGGAGAGGCAGTATACCTTCTTTCATATTAAGAAGGTATCTTTACCTATTCATGGAAGGAAATGTAAAAAATTAATTATTTTTATTTGCCTTCTCAATTTACCTTCTTCTCTTTTCTCTTGGAGTCCATTTCTTTTTAAGAAAGTATAATTGCCTTTTTGAAAAAGTAAATTAGAAATATACCTTCTCAACTTGTCTTTCTCCCTTGATACGCTCTTACTAGAAGTATATTGAATGGATTATGAACAAATTATTTAACTGATAATTCTACAAGTTTGCAGCATGGTTGGCATAATAGTAGCCAGCTTTTTATTCTGCACTCTACGTTACTATGAGTTAGTATACAATTAGAAGAAAGTGTAAATTGTATTCATGACTATGTCCAAAAAGAGGTACTACTACTACCAAATGCGCATTCTGATTAAAATCTGTTGATTATTAAATTTCCAACGAAAAATAATAAATTTTATTAGAATCATTAATTCTATTTAAAGGTTAATTAATAACTAAATCATAAATAAATTATTAAATAACTACTCGCATTCTAAAAAGAACAATACAACCCAGTAATGCTAAAATTACTTACTTTTATCATAAATGTGGACCATGGAATTTTATACTGACTTATTAAGAGCATCAACAATTCACACGCTGACACATTATTGCAAGGGAGCAAGCCATTGGCTCAGCCGCGCCCATGGCTCTTGAACCAAAATTATCGCCACTTGCAATTGCAATCATAGCGTGAGTGCATCGTATGCACAGAGTCGCGATTGGTGGAATTTAAGGCGATTTAATTTATCTTTACTTATTAAACTGAAAATTAATTTTAAAGTTCGTGAGAAATACCAAATTTTAGCTAAAATTTATGATTTTAGGGACCAATATCCCTATTTTCGAATGCACCAGCAGAGTACAAGTAAAGATTGCAATAATTAACCTCAAAATTTGAGGCGCTCAAGATGGATTGATTTTATTGGTGCTTGATTTGTTCATGTTTGTGTGATTGTAATGCTTAGTTGCATCTTATGTTTTACGGATTAACCTAATATTTGTGTGTGATTTCTAAGATATGATTCAACAATCTATTCAATATTTATTTGTAGTAACCCCTCTTGAAAAATAACGAACTAACATATACAAAGTAATTCATTTGTATTTGTGGATAGTGTGATCACTCGGTCAGAATATGAAGTTGAAATATCACAAGTTTAATATAATTAGGTTGGTAATTAAAGTCATATTGTTGATTTGAGTTGAGACTATATTGAATGCATGGACTATATATGCTTTCAGCTTGCATATCAACCCAATTCATATAAATTCTGACAATATCCTAATTTATTAAATTGTGTGTAGATAGGTGAAGAAACCCGCTTACCAAAATTGCCTCTTTCATGTCACATTCCCAAATTTCTAACAATAATAAACTCTATTTGAAAATTTTACAGTGGATTCTGGATGGGACACCAGAGTTGAGTTAGATTTTTCGAATTATACTTAATTATTCAAGTCATTATAAAGGTAGTTGACTTGAATTTTATCAAAAATACTACTCCACTCTATAATTCAGTAGATTTCAAAGGCGTAGGTCCTTTTGTTCCATCAAGAAAAATCGGAAATTATGTGTAGTAAGATTATATAAAAAGAGGGAACATAATACAAACATTATGGGCTATATAGATCAAAAAGTGGTAACCACTACCTCGTGCGTGTTTGTTTTACAATGGACCATAACCAGCTAATTAAATTTAATTTTTTCACCAGAATAACCAAATAAATTTTTTATTTAATTTTCAGCTTTTTTGCAAGAATAACCAATTAAATTAGATATCACTATGCATTATTCAAAATTGTCGGAGAATCTTTGTGCGTCAACAGAGTAGTTCATATTCACTATTTACATAGAGTTTTCCCATATTAATATTGACGATGCGTGGGATGTGCCAAATTATTGTCCCCAAACATTCTTGAATAATATATTTATTGATCGAGCAAGATATTGACATATAAATAAGTAGTACTCCTACTACATTAATAGTTTTATCATCGAAAATTAAGTTTTCAAGATCTAAAATAGTATTCCCTCAGTCCTATGAAAATAAGAACATTTGGGACGATACAAAAAATTAATGCATAATTAGTAAAATTATAGAGAGAATAAGAAGGATAATTAAAACAATGTTAATGGATAGCGAGACCATTATTATTAGTTTAATAGTGAATCTTATAAGTTGTAAACATATGTACATGATTAATGAGTTGGAAAAACTTTCCATAAATAGAAATGAGCTTTTTTTTTATGGACAGATGGAAAGTGAAAGTGTTCTTTATGGAACAAGGAAGTACTATATACTCTCTCTGTCCCATTTTAGGAGTTCCATTTGAGTTCAGCATGAGTTTTAAGAAATGTAAAGGAAAGTTAGTGAAAAGAAATAGTGGAATGCGGATCTTACTTTTATATACTCCCTTCGTCCATGAAAAATAGGACACATTTGTCATTTCTGGTTGTCCATGAAAAATAGGGCACATTCAAATAAAATGGATCACACATTCCACTAACACTACTTCTCTTTTACTTTTTTCCCTTTTCTCTTACTAATAATATGGACCCCACATTCCACTAACACTAAATCTCTCTTATTTTTTTCCCTTCTCTACGTTTTTCGCTTCTCTCTTACTTTACTAATTCTACATTAAAATTCATACCATTCACAAAGTGCATATTTTTCATGGACGGAGTGAGTATTAGTTTTATAATAAAATGCGAGTGAAAAAAAAGTTAGTGAAACGTGAGGTATATTACCATTTATGAAATATTCCAATCGATACTTCTAAAGTGGAACATTCATATATAGTAAATTGAGACTGCTAAAATGGGATAGAAGGAGTAATATTTTAATTGTATCTTTATTTGATATAAAAGTGCCCTATGGTTTTCCGTTTTCATTTGAATATGTTAATGTTAATATGTTATAAAGTATATAATTTTTTTTATCAACATAACTTTATATCTTATACTCCATTTATTAATAATTTCCTTTTAAAATGAAATTATGAATACTTTAATTCTTTGTATAGAGATTAAAGACACTAAATGAAATCAATACTGAAAAGAAATATACGTAATAACTATTTTTCTAAGGGATTGTCAAACAAGCTTATTAAATTATAGAGTGAACTATAAAAATAGTTAATGGACTATGCGTTTATCTCGCCAATGAACCCTGGACTTTAAAAATATCCTCAGACAACCCTGGACTAAGCATTTGTCTCGAAAATAGTCCTTTTTCACTATTTCGTGACGAAAATACCCTTTTGAGGGGTTTGGGCAATTTAGTCTTTTTACATTTTAAATCTGATATTATTTCAGTGATGTACTAAATCTGATATTATTTCAAAATTATCATTCTTCTTCCATTTTGCCATCCTTCACTTTGTTTCTTTATTTCAATATTAGATTTAATTTTATAAAATTAAATTTTAAATTTTAATTTTTAAATATCAATAAAATTTTTTAATTATTAAAATAACTATTAAATAACAAATTAATAGTTTTAATCAATATTTGATAGTGTCTAATATTTAATCAATAAGGTACGACGACGCCTTAGTTTTAATCAATATTTAATAGTTTTAATCATAAATAGATCATATAATATGATTTATTCCAAAATAAATATGCATCTAATGTATAGGAGAATTCGACTAAAAATATTATGAAGTTGACTAAAAATTTGATATAGGAGAATTTTTGTTGAAATTTTCTAGTTAATTTTAATTGTTTTCAAATTAATAAACGAAAATTATATTAGTCTTACATTAGATGCATATTTATTTCGCAATAAATCGTGTTATATGATCTATTTATGATTAAAACTAAGGTTTCTTCGTACCTTATTGATTAAATATTTGACACTATCAAATATTGATTAAAACTATTAATTTGTTATGTTTAATAGTAATTTTAATAATTCAAAAAATTTATTGATATTTAAAAATTGAAATTTAAAATTTAATTTTATAAAATTAAATCTAATATTGAAATAAAGAAACAAAGTGAGGGATGACAAAAGGGAAGAAGAATGATAATTTTGAAATAATATCAGATTTAGTACATCATTGAAATAATATCAGATTTAAAATGTAAAGACCAAATTGTCCAAACCCCTCAAAACCCCCCAAAAGGGTATTTTCGCCACGAAACAGTGAAAAATGACCAATGTCGAGATAAACGCTTAGTCGAGGGTTGTCTGGAGATATTTTTAAAGGCCATGGTTCATCGGCGAGATAAACGCATAGTCTAGGGACTATTTTTGTAGTTCACTCTAAATTATATGAGAATATATTTTATTATTATTATTATTATTATTATTATTATTATTATTATTATTACCGTATTATATATTTTAGATATTATGGTTTCATAAGAAAAATAATCCAAGATGATGAGAAATTAAAAATGTCTATTCATCTTTCATCATGCTTTGAGGATAAGCGTTCTGGAGTGTGGACGGATTCACCATACACGTCTAATTCAATTCGTTATCAAGTAAAAATGTTTACGATAAAATGTTTCTTTAATTTATTAAAGAGTCGGTATTATTATGATTTATGAGCCTTTAACTTTTAATTATTCCGACTTCAGTAATTTATTACTCCATTATATTGCATGTGCATAACAAATTTGAAAATAATGTTGGGAAAACACATGTTTTCTAAATTGTGAACACCTAAATAATCTAAATATAAGTTTCCGAAATCTCAAAATACATTAATTAAGCTTAATATATTCCGTATACACCTACACCAACTTTATCTGCAAAATTGATCACGGATGGAATATATACTTGAAGTCGCCAAATTTTATTTAGAGTATATTGCCAAAATTCTTAGATGATAAATTATTGAAAATTATTACTAGTAGTATTAATTTACTAATATACAAACTGGGTTTCCAAGCCGAGTTAATTAATAGTAATAATTATTTGGCAAATGATGGTGATTGTAACTTAATTAAACAAGCATGGATTATTTTGACTTCGACAATATTGATTCAAAAAGATTCCAGTTGCACAATTAAATAATATGGCGGATTCCATTTCAAATAATTCAAGATTCACGCACTTCTACTTTCTATGTCCAAGTCGAATAATATTGATTCAAAAAGATTGTAACTTAATTAAACAAGCATTAATTAATTTGACTTCGACAATATTGATTCAAAAAGATTCCAGTTGCATAATTAAATAATATGGCGGATTCCATTTCAAATAATTCAAGATTCACGCACTTCTACTTTCTATGTCCAAGTCGAAAAATTCGACATTTTGGATCGACACTTTATAAGGTCAGCTATGGTGTAGACTATATAGGTGGAAAAGGGTAATATTATTTGAATTTGTTGCCATCGTCTATTCCGAATAAGAAAGAAAAAAATTATTAGTAGTGTTGTTGAGTCACGTACTATATAAATAATGCCAGTACATTTTCAACAAAAGTATTGTGTAAGATCGTATTAATTACTATAGTTTGATCTTTGAAAGGAGCTGAGAGAGAAACAATCTAATTTCTATATTTGTTAAAATGTTCAGAAAAGATTTTTTTCGAAAGAATTACTATAATATTTTGTTTCCAACTTAAAATTAGGGCTGGATAATCATATGGGTTGGATAGTTTCAGATTCAGTTGCTATTGTGTCAATCCGACATCAACCCAACCGAATAAGGCAAACCCTAACACAATCCAAAATTATCGGGTTCTAATTTGATAGCAACTCATTAACTTTGTGTGTGTTTCTGTAGGGTTTTCATGTCATGTCGAATTAAAATTGTCAACCCTTCTGTTAACATTAGTATGTTACGATACAATTTAGCTTGACACGCCACGATAATGACCTGAATATAATATTACACGATTAAAACGTGGTATCACATAATTAAAACATATGAATGATTAAAATTTTATCACAATTTAAATCCAAATAATAAAACTAAAGTATAATACCTTTTTAAATAATAAAAATAATTAAAATACTAATTTTATTTCTTAACGAATAATCCGAATTCAACCCGAAATCATCGAGTTCTTATTGGGTCGATAAGGGCCCAAACTCATTAACTACGTGCATACCCATCGTGTCAGTACAGAAAATTGACTATATTTTGTTTCTAAAAAACATTTTACATACTTTAAATATATTGTGTATATGGATATATCATAGTATATAATTAGACAACAATCGAATAACATGACCGTTTGTGTGTGTGTGTGTAAGTTGTACTAACTGATAGAAGAAATGCCGACTCACAAAATTGAGTATGGAACAAAATGTAATCCGGCCCATTCTCAGTAGTGTTTCCTCTGCAAACCCATGTCCAAATTTATATGCTTCTTTTAATTCACATTGAGTTATTTGAGATTGAGCTACCATGTCTGGAATGGGCTCAATCTGCAATTTTACTACACACTATATGTTAAATCTTTTCCATTAAATTTTATAATGAAAAAACTATCATCATGCATTCCTAAATTTGTTGGATTAGTACCTAATTGCATTATGTCACCTCATCACTTTTCATTAATATCTTCAATTAACTTTCTTGCTTTCCATATTTCCACTCTTTTGACGATGCATCATCTACTGTGTGATAAAATTGATTGATAAAATAATCCAAATTAGTTTACTGGTTATACTGATGATTTTTGAGTTAGTTTTTTTAGCCTTCAAATAGTGAATCTTATGTTTTACTCCCTCCGTCTCCCATTAAGAGTCACACTTTTCCATTTCGGTCCGTCCCCAATTAAGAGTCACACTTCATTTTTACCATAAATAGTAAGTAGGTCCCACATTCCACTAACTCAATTCACTCACATTTTATTATAAAATCAATATAAAAAAATGGGTCTCACATTCCACTAACTTTTTCAACCAACTTTTCTTTACATTTCTTAAAACTCGTGCCCGGTCAAAGAGTGATTCCTAATAGGGAACGGAGGGAGTATTAATCTATCGTATAATGCCATTATACGATAGATTACTATGTTCATTAATCATTATGTTTTATTAATCTATCGTATAATATAATGCCATTATACGATATAATTACTATGTTCAGATTGAGGTCGATGCTCATTACTCATTATGTTCATGATAAGGTAGGAGACAAAACAGTTAAAGAGGGCTCTTGGTGCAATATAGATAGTAGTAAAAATACTCGAAAATTACCGATGGGCACAAATTATGTTTATTACTTCGTATTTAGTTAGTGTTCTTTGGATTTGTTGCATGTCTGATCTCTTTGCTAAAAGAGAACAACCTAATTTGTTGTTTGTGAGTTAGCTCTCGTATTTCTCTAACTTCTTGTTCCTCTTATGGTTTAATGTGGATTTTGTGTTGTTTGTAGTTTGTATTATCATTATTCTTGGTGAACTCTGCTCGTTAGTTTCATACTTTAAGCATTTTTACTCTAAAAATAGAGGGCTATTTATTGTAATTCGTTATATAGTTGTCTTCTTCTGAAGTTTTTTGCCGGAGTTTACGCTAAAAAATGTCTATATTAAATTCTATGCATGTGATCTCGTGTTCAAACCTACTTTATTTAAAATTCATTACCAATAGTTAATAAATTTTGAGTGGGGCTTATTAAAATTTGATCCACCCTACCCTACAATTTAAACCTGGCATCTAACCACAAGTTGAAAATAAATGCAAATGTAGACACCTTTTTTTATTATCTAAAAGCTCTTAGGGAGTAGAGTACTATAACAACCCTTCCAAATAAATCTTTCTCATACGAATGCACCTTTTTATAAAGTTGATAAAAAGATACGATCATCCAATTTTTATGTATGATTTTGTGGTCCATATGATTACTTAGAAACGATGCGATTTTTCAAATATTAGAGCCAAATTGGGATGTTGTAAAAGATTTATTCTTTGAAGACTTGGCTTATGGATTCAAGGGTAATGACTAGTCTTTTTTTTTCTACAAGGAGAACAGTGTTATGAATTGGTCAAAGTTAGAAGGTGGTCTAGAAATTATCGAAGAATCAATACCACTTGCTGAGCGATATAAATGTAAAGTTCATCTCGCTTCTTTTGCCCTCTTTTGCGTGTGGTTGAGAGAACTCTCGTTTTTTTGTGGTTGTGTTGTTAGTTGTCTCTTTTTGTTGCTTTATTTATTGGTGAGAGGTATGTTGATCGTGGATTTGTTAATCGCTTCTCTTTTGTCTTTTTCTTTGGCTTAGTAAATGACTTTAAAGTTAAAGGTCGCGCCTTAGACTTTTAACCTCATCCTTCTCTTTTGTCTTTTGATTTTTGACTAGATGTGACTTAATTAAATATCAATGAGTTGATAATCTTATTGTTCATTTTGGTTGAATTGAAACTTTTAATGGGTGCCATTTTTTTTGTCTGTACCTTTTATCCAATTATTAAACCTTTACTAACCAAAAATCATTATGATGCTGGCAAGATCCAAAAATAATTATATTAATTTTTTAGAAAGATCCATTTCAAGATAGAAAGTTTTGTCGCGGCTTGCCGGTGACTATGTGTGGTCATGATATTGAATGCAATATGATTTTGATGGATCGAATTCTGCCAAATAAAGTCACAATGCATTGGCTATTGTTAGGTGTATACTAGCGTAAGCAGTCCCACCATAAAAATAAATAAAAATAAATAATAAAACCACACATCTGATTCAATAGTTATACTATAGTATACTTTTGCCAATTGGATTAATTACGTCTAGCAGTAATTTTTACACTGGTAAGTCTAAGTTGATGAAAGTGCCCTTTTCACAAGATACGCTTTGACTTATACTCTCGAATTGACTAATTGTCACCCAATATAAAAATGACTTTCTTTAATGTGTAGAAACACTTTAAATTCACTAGGTACCGACAAATTTGAAGGAATTCTGAAAATTAAGTCAACAATGCTCCTATAATATACACTACAATATGGGAGTACAAAGCTAGAAAGAATAAAGAATGGTTGTTGGTTGTTGTCTTTCATGATCTCCAATCTGTTAAACCCATTAATTTATAGAAAAGACCATGTGGATTGGAGGTTGCCACAATACGAAAGAGGAAAGGCCTAAAAATTAACAAAAGGCACATAAATAACAAAGGCCAAACACCTCTCTTAAATTCTCACGTTATCAACAAATTCTACGCAGTACTCAAGTTAAGAGAGTGCTGAGAGTTGCAATTGGCATTTGGCACGTTTTCTAAGTGTCCAAAATTAAAAATATACTAATAAAACAAAACTTGAAGATAAATCAATTAGGAATGTTAGCAGATTTTGCAAGAATTTGGCAGCACAAAAGGTTGCATGGGGCTTGTATTTGAGATGTTGCTCAGTTAAAATTGTAAAATTAAGGAAAAAATTGCAAAATTATAGGAGTAGTAGTAAATTAAAATGTAAAATTATGCTGCTTGCCAACTAATTTTTGTTTTTGGTACATTAATTGGCATATGTGCACATTTCGCCTTTCGATATTATCTTATCATAAATATTTTTTTTTTCAATTTTCATTTTCTCAACTTATAGATTATTTTATCTTACGTGACTCAACATTATTCCGGTAGTTTCATATTCCATTCTATAACCAATACTCCACATTTTATTGCTCCAATTTTCAGAAATAGAAGTAATATAATTAATAAAATGTGAATCTGATCACTTGAATTTATTTATTTTATACTAATAAAATAGATGTGAATCCCATTTGAATGTTTTTATTTTATACCAGTAATAAAATAGAAGTGGACTAATAGAATATGTGACAAGTAAATGAGACAAGTAACTACAGTTATAGTATTAAAATAGTAAAATAAATTAAACATTTATTTACTCGTGAGGAAAATATTACACAACAAGTCATAACATTTTACTCATAATATAATGTAGTATATACATATCCCATGCGACCACAACTTCTATAATAAATTAATTTATTTATTCATAAAAATGTAGTACTCCACTATTTTACGCAATCATTAAATATCCTGTATTATTATTTTAGAATATTTATATTAAATTTATATTATTTATATTATTTTATATAAATAGACCATATATTTCATTAACTCATTCAAATTATATTTATTATAAATTAATATTCCCTCCTTACCATTTGCAAGTGAACTTAATTGATTTTCTTTTTTACCACCTAGGGACCAAATCGGCACTAAAGTTCTGCCTATATTATTGGTGGCATATATTTTCATGAGAGTTTGGTTAACATTGTTTAAATTAAGAATCTTATGTTTGAGATGTTATATTTTTCTTATTTTTTCACTAACTTATTTCTACTGATTCCTCTTCATAACTTCTTTTTTAAAAAATATACATATTAAGTCAAAATGTATCCTTAAATGATAGGATTAAGGGAGTTTAAGTGATTAATCCGTCGCATCGTTCATTACTGTGGCGTCGCGGGCGATGGGTTAACCATTGTCTGCGCCCAATCGATCATCCGCGGACGATGCGACGTGCTTTTGTTTTTTAATTTAATTTTATTTAATTTTCAAAACCTATATATACCTCTCACTTTTCACTTTATTTTTCACTCCTTTCACTCTCAAATTCACACTACATATTCTACACTTCAAACAAAATGAATCCCGGAGACTACCCAAGTCCAAATAGTCCGATGTTCGGTGGTGCACGATGGCCGGGTACAGAACTCGACGAATACCGCCAATTCGACACCAACACCCAGTACGATCCCGAGTTCAGCACGGACTCGTACGGGCTGTCAGACATGGAGCCTTCTCCCAACCGCACACCCGCCGCCGCACCTCGCGCCGATCCGCCGCCGCGTCGGGCTCCGCTACCAAGAAGAAGCGGCCCAAGGCACGAGCCCAGAAGTTGCGGCAAATGGCGGTGTGTGAAGAGTTTCAGGGAAGGATACCGGTGTTCGCCAACAACCAGAAGGTTACTGCGTATTGGGAGCGCATCACCGAAAAATACAACGAGGCCACGCCTACAAGCGCCATAGGGAGCAGCTACGCAAGCACTGGGATCAAATAAAGAAGCAGGTTAATCTGTTCGCGATGAAGTACGAGAAGTGTGAGAGGGAGCAGGGCAGCGCCGAGAGTCTGTCGGATGTGCGCGACAAAGCGGTGAAATTGTACATGTCATTGTATGGCGAGTTCAAGCACTACCAGTCGTGGGCGATCTTGAAGGAGAAGCAGAAGTTCGTTGGTGGTATGATTCCCCAATCGACGACGGCGAAGAAGAGGGCGTCGAAGCGCACCTTCGCTGATTATACAAGCAGCGAGAGCGGCGCGTCTCCAATGGACCTCAACAATCCGGTGTTCGAGGATGAGAGTTCCGGCACACCGATATCCCGGCGTCCCCCTGGCATCAAGGCTACCAAGACCAAGGGCAAGGCGACCTCATCCGCTGCGGCGCCGCCTGACCATGCCCCAAGCCCGACCCCGAGCGCGACCCCGAGCGAGACTTCGGCTGCGTCACATGCCTACATGGATTTGGTGGTGTCTTCCGACTAAAGGACGTTGTTGGACGTACACAACGCCCTGATGCAGGCGACCAACCCGGCTCAAATCGAAGGCATCCAGCGGATGATCGATTGCCTCAGCCGCAGGTTGGGACTACTCTAGACGAGCCGAGATTTTTTTTATATGTAGTGCACTTTTTTTTTATTTTAATTTCTTATTTTGTAGTAACTTTTTTTTAATGAAGTAAATGTAGGATTTGCCTTAATTGTGTTGTTTTTATTTATTTATTTTGTTTGATATATTTGCATAAATTATATAAATACAAAATAGAAGTAAAATGCTTAGAACGGGGCTTGGAGCGGGTTATAATCCGCTCCATTGCAGGTGGAAGTGGTGGAAGATAAAATTCTGACGTGATGGTGCATAGAGCGTTTTAGTCCGTTTCAATGTCGATGTGGATGCCCTTAAAACTTCTTAACTAAAATTTTTAGGATTATGGGAGGGAGTAGGTAATAAACTGAAATAAAAACAAGAAAGTGAAAAGGTAAAGTCTTGTAACCCTACAGAATAGTAGAGTGGCCTCAATTATTATACCGAAAATGACAATCTCCAACCCTTTTGCAGAAAGTAGGTCACAATTTAGGGATACTGTACTCTCCAGCATTACAACCTGTCATCCACTACCTTACAAATTTATGAATTATATTCTCTCCATCTCTCTATATATCCATGCAATATATATATATATATATATATATGCACTATCTCTCTCTTCCTTCCACACACACAACCACTCAGCTGAGATTGCTTACAAAAATGGGGATATGCAGTTCTAGCGAGTCAAGTTGTGTAGTAGCGACGGCTAAGTTGATATTGGAAGATGGGAGACTACAAGAATACTCGCATCCCGTTAGAGTCTCTTACCTTTTGCAAAAGTTTCCTGACTCTTTTATCTGCAATTCCGATGAAATGGGTTTCGACGACGTCGTTTTGGGTGTCACCGACGATGAGGAGCTCCAGCTTGGCCAAATCTACTTCGCCCTTCCCCTCTCCCTTCTCAACCGCCGCCTCCTTCCCCAGGATATGGCCGCATTGGCCGTCAAAGCCAGCTCTGCTCTTGGACGGAATGTTGTCGTCTTCTCCGCCAAGAATCCGCCGGGAAATGCTGGATCTTGGCGGCGGAGAGGGAAGTTCTCGGCGAGGTTGAATGTCATACCCGAATGAATAGGAAATTCAAAATGTAGGAATTCAATTGTATATACTCCACTCCCTATTAATTAAGCGGGGCATTCACCCCAGTAATATCATTTAATTACGCATGTGTCACTATATCTACTTTTGGGTCGTTTAATTTCATCTTTTAATGATAAAGTACCTAATTGACTGTAGCTTGATACAACACAAAACAACTCATGTTTCTACTGCACCTTAGGTCCTTGAATACTCCTTCCGTCCCAAGGAATCCCTTCCTTGGGTGAGTTTCTGCGTCCCCTTATCTTGTGTGATAAGGGAAGATAATAAAATAAGAGAAAATAAATAAAGGAGAATTAAAAGAATTTTTAAATTTAGAGCATTCACAGTGCTGACTAGCCGATTCGCGTTGCTAGCCGAACCATTGCAGTCGGCCAGCGGCGAATCGGAGTAAAAATTGGCGTGGGCTAGCCGATTAGAGGGCGCTGGCCGATGCGCTGCCGCCATTGTGGCGTGCCGATCGGCCAGCGCCAATTTTCATTTTTTTTTTAAATTTTTTTTGAAAACCTATATATACGCGATTTTAGTTTCATTTTCATTTACACCACTTGTTTTAACGAGTTTTCTCTCTCTCTAAATTTCTGTACAAGAGCAACATCGAGGGATGAGTAACGCGGGTGGTAGCGGTGGGTGGTAGTGGTGGTAGTGGTGGGGATGCCGAGGAGTACGAACGGAGGATGAACGAGGCTATGGAGGCCTACATGAACCGCGAGATGGAGCGTTACATGCGAAGGGTGTAACAGCAGGCGGTACCTCGCCCTCCACCGGTTGTCCACCGCCGAGCAATGATTGATCGGGATCACGTAGCCGTACATCGCGCCTATATGACGACTACTTCGCTCCGGACCCGCGGTTTACAACAACCATGTTCAGGCGGCGTTTTAGAATGCGCATGGAGTTGTTTATGCGTATCGTTGACACTTTGGAGCGTCGATATCTTTATTTCCGCTTCAGGCACGATGCGGCTGGCAGATCCGGCCACACCCTATCCAAAAGTGCACGGCGGCAATCGGACAGTTGGCCTACGGAGGCGTGGCAGACATGTGAGATGAGTACCTCCACATCGGGGAGACGACTTCTCTCGCAATGTCTGAAGTTTTTCTGTCAGGGCGTGATTCGAATTTTCGGTGAGGAGTACCTTCGAAGCCCTACCCCGCAAGATTGTCGAATCTGATGCAGATGCACGGGGAGCAGCATGGGTTTCCCGGGATGTTAGGCAGCATAGATTGTATGCATTGGGAGTGGAAGAACTGTCCGACTGCCTGAAGGGGGCCTACACGACCGGCTACAAGTCAAAGAATCCCACGACGATCCTCGAGGCCGTAGCTGATTACCGGCTGTGGATCCGACATGCGTATTTTGGGGTAACCGGGTCGAACAACGACCTCAACGTCCTCAACTCGTCGCCCCTCTTCAATGAGAAGTGTCAGGGGCATCGGTCCAACCGTCTCATTTGTGGCCAACGACAACCGGCATGATATGGGCTACTACTTGGCGAATGAGATATACGCTAGGTGGCCGGTCTTTGTGAAGACGATCAGGCACACGGCGGATGACAAGAAGGCCTATTTTGCGGAACGACAGGAGTCGGCGCGCAAGGACGTGGAGCGCGCATTTTGTGTGCTCCAGTCTCGATGGGCGGCAATTAAGGGTCCAACGCGTTTGAGGGATGTCAAATGCGTTTCCCAAATAATGTACGCCTGCATTATCATGCACAACATGATCGTCGAAGACGAAGGTGTACAACCGACTAGTTGGGCCAATGACGATCAAGCCGGTCCAAGCCACAGAACGGCCACCCCTAGCGTACGACATGGGGTACCTCTCGATGAAGTCGGCCGCCTCCAGGAATATGCCGACATGCACCAAGTGGATGCTCATATTCAACTCCAAAAGGATATAATTGAAGAGTTGTGGGCACGGAAGACTGCACGGCGATAGTTTTTTTTCTTTATTATGTAATATATTTTTTTAAATGAATGTACTTTTTTTTAATGCAATTAATGAATTTTCCTGTATATGTCTCGTAAATTTAATTCCGCAATTTAATCGTAAATTTAATTCCGTAAATGTAGTTGTTTTTTAATTATTTTTATTGCGGCTGGCCTAAATCTGATGTGAC
Source organism: Salvia hispanica (assembly GCF_023119035.1). NCBI lineage: Eukaryota > Viridiplantae > Streptophyta > Magnoliopsida > Lamiales > Lamiaceae > Salvia > Salvia hispanica. Next base: position 30,782,346 of record NC_062970.1, on the reverse strand, counting down.
AGGTGGATTTTTAGTGCTGCTGACGTGGCGGGGAGAGAGAGTGGCTGGCCTAGGCTAGCCTATTTCTATTATGGATGCTCTTAATAATAGGTCATCTTCGTAGGAACTAACATAAAAGGAAAGTGGAGTCATATGCACTAGACGGAGGGAGTACGTGAAATCTTAAATATTACACATATTTCACATTAAAGTACTAGTAGTACTATCTGAATATAGTCCATTTGATCTTAAAACAATGAACTTGTTCTTCTGAGTTGATAACATGAAAAGCCTTGGAAAAAATAGTACTTCCTTCGTTCCAAGATCAACGAAACACTTTTTTTGGGTACTGGATTTAAGGAATTGATATTTAAAGAATTCAAGTAGAGAGAATAAAGTATGAAAAGGTGAAAAATAAAAAAGTAAATGAAGAATAATTTAGGTGGACAATAAAATTAGATAGATAATTTTTTCATAAAAAGAGAAATAACTCACTTATAGTAGGACATTCGAAGAAATTTAACTCACTTATCTTATTAGTACAGAGGGAGTATCGAACCTCTCTTCCCCATCTACTTGTTATCATACCAAAATCTTAAAGGTGCTCCATTCCCATTACCAAAACCCATTACATATGTTAGATAAACTTGATTCTTGACCGTGAAAAACTGATGCATATGTTAGATAAACATGATTCTTGACCGTGAGAAATTGGTGCGTATTTGAATAATTATACACTTTATGACGTCTCTAAAATTCCACATTTCTAATATAGTTAGTATTTTTCATAATGATAATCACGAGATATGTTACATTAAATTAGTACTAATAATTAAATGATAACTAAACTATATTTACCAACATTTATATAGCATATTGGATTCAAAGATCTCATGGTATCTAATAGTATCATGTGTTTTCAAAGATCTCACGGTATTTTATACTCCCTCTTTCTGCGAATAGGAGTCTCGTTTTTTCACTTTGGCTCGTTTGCGGACTAGAATCTCGGTTTATGATTACTATAAATGGCAAAGAGCCCCCCATATTCAACTAACTCAATCCACTCACATATCATTTAAAATTAATACTATATACGAGTGCGATTCATATTCCACTAACATTCTTCCATCCACTTTTCTTAACATTTCTTAAATCCATGCAGAAAAGAAATGGGGCTTCTATTCGCAGACGGAGAGAGTATATGACCCTTTCCGTAATTCTCGTGATGTTAAATTATCAGTCTAATGACATAAGTATGTCAAAACAATTATATTGACATTTTACATGTATTATATTGACATTTTATGATATATGTGTGAACATTGATTTGATTACCAAAATTTATGAAAATTCGATATCAAATGTTATTATTGGAATATATGCCATTGAGATATTGTTAGATATCTTATAAAATTATCTTTACAATTGATATATATTTATTGAAAAAAATGATTTAAATTGGGATAGTTATATAAATTCAAAGTTGTGAGGTATTTTATAAGAAAGAGAACATAGTTAATTATGACTAATAAAATTCATTTTTTTCAATAATACTCCTATTGATATTTTTTAAAATGGACATTGTGTGCAATTTGAATTTTATCGTCTATTTTGAAATCTGTCGGACTAAAGTTGGTAATAGTTAATTTTCTAGTCAATTTTTGCTTGGTGGCTTTGGCTTAAGTTTGTTTAGTTTTTGATTTCATTGTTCTGCTTAGAGGGTGATTTTCCTTTGCTTGGCTTGCTCTTTTTTGGTTTAAGGTATTTTTTGCTTGTTTTTTTTTTGGACTAGCTTGTTGATACAGATCTTTGGTTCCTTTGCTCACCGATCTCTAGGTGGTTTGAGCTTTTTCTCTCTTATAAAAGAAAAAGTTGGTAATAGTTATAACACTAATGGATGCTTATCATCTTAATAGGACCATAATACATAATTTAATTATGAGTTAGGTTATCATCGTTATAATGATGTGGGAGTGTATATCAAGATGAGAGAAAAATAATTATTTTATTGAAAAGAGAAAGTAGTTGGATTTTTAAAGGAAATAAGGAAAAGTGGCCGGGCATGTTTATTTGAGAAAAAAAAATGTAATGGTTTTACTTTATTATTTTAGTAACATATCATTTTATTCGGCATAAATTATAAAGAAAAAGGCATCATCATGGGACGAAGGTAATATATTATTTTAGTACTACTACTAAGTAACGCATAATATGATGTTAATTTGAAATTTTATGCTATATATGCATCTATACAAATATTCTACTTATTAATTGATAAGATCAATCTTATGCAATCGTTCGAATTCTTAGATTTCAATACGTGAGTAATTGTTAAGATCAATTTTATGCAACTGTTCGAATTAGCTTTCAGTTCATTTAATAATTTCACTATCATTTGTTAACAAACATACGTGAGTGGGAGTGCTGAGAAAAGATGTGACGTTTACGACTTTTTGGGCTTTGTAAGTAAATACTCCTTAACGTTCCTTTACAGCATCTAAATAGAACTTCATTCATTCCCTCGTAGCAATATTTTAAAAACCGGACCAATAAGCGAACCGATATAGATATTGGTTCACGGTTTAACTGGTCGGACTGATCGAACCAATGATCAAACTAGAATACTGTAGCACATATATAATTAAACATATATTATAATATTAGTATACATAATAACTTAAAATGACATTAAATCTACGCAATTGCATCTAAATTCATGGTTAATTAACAAATATTCTTTAACAAAATACGTAAAAATAACAACAAATTAAAATAATAAACTCAAATAATTATTTACATCATTCTCAATTCCAAAATAAAATATTATATATATAATACTTTCTCTTAGTCTTAACCCATGCGCCACAGTTGCAAAATTAATAAATCAACATAACACTCATATTGCTAACATAAAATAAAACTGTAAATTTTAAAATTCAAGATTTGTCTTCCCAATGCCTCCTACTGCCACACGACACCCTTATTTAAATCCTCTAAGAGCATCTCCGGTGGCGGACTTCCTACTAGAACTTCTACTAGGACTTTCTAAAAAACTTCATGCCACGTCATCACTAGGACTTCTCATTCCACTGCCACATCACTAGGACTTCCCACTAGGACTTCCCGCAATAAAATTAAATTCACAATTATTCAATTTACGGAATTAAAATTTATGGAATTAAAATGTCGACACAGAATACGGAAAAATTCGAATACTTCATTAAAAAAATTACATAATACTTTAAAAAAAACATAATTAAGTTAAAAATTACATAATCATAAAAAGTCGAGAAATACAACCCTCGGCTCTCACTCGTCCTCGTCCTCGTCGCCCGTGCCGCTGCCACCTCCAACGTCCCCGCCCCCAATCTCGACACCATAATCATCAATGGGTGGCATTCCTAAATCGCGCCGACATGCGTCGATCACATCCTTGCACATCCTTTTGTACGCAGGATCGTTCGTGCTATACTACCTATGCATGTTCTGACTCAGGGTCTTCGTTAGCTGCCGCGCGGGCAAGACGGTCGTACTCATCTGGGGCCTCCTTCGACCTCGAAGGATCCGCTGCGGCTGCCGCTTCCCCTCGCCATCCGCTGCGAAACCTTTTGCCCCATTGGGCGACAACGACGGCGAGAGTCTGATCGTGGTAGCAGGGACACTTCCTAGGCTTCGGGGAGCTCGTGCGAACCAGCACTGCTGCTGTACTCACCGGAAGAGTTGATCTTCGTCCGCTTCCAACCCGAGTCGACACCCGCACAAAACTTTTGCGAGTCCCTGACCACGAGAAAGGCCTCCCATTGGTCAAAATCTTTGAACTTCAATTCTTTGTCGGGGTACTGGGACAAGGCCCGATTCTTCACATCCTCTTCAGACATGCCGCTGGTTGCCATGCGCAGGTTGTTTTGGTAGAGGGCGGCAAAACGACCGAGCTTAGGCCTCAACCGATCCCACTGTTTCCGGCATTGCTCGGGACTGCGAGGCTTCGCCCCAGCCGGTTTGTGTATGAGGTAGGCCTCACTAATGCGATGCCACAATCGGTCAATATACTTGTTCACCCCGACATAGGGATTCTCGACTACACCGACCCAGGACTTCGCAAGCGTGGCATTTTCCCACACGGTACAGATCGACCTCTTCCCCCGCCCCTCCTCACCCTCCTCCTCCTCTGCCCCCGTTTGCGAGGAAGAGCTCGGGGCTTTCCCCCTGCCCTTGCCCCTACCCCAGCCCCTGGCCTTGCCCTTGCCGCTGCCCCTGCCCCTTGCAGCAGGCTCCGCCTCATCGAGAGTCTCACGAATCGGCGATAGCCCCAACTCCTCAAAAGAGAAAGTCTCGATGCCGGCGTACCGAGTCTCGGGAACAGTACTAGGGGAATCATCGGACAACAAATCTATATATGGGCGATAGACAGATTCCCTAAGTGTCTGAGGGCTCTTGTGCTACATCGTCCTAACCATCCCCGCCATATTTGGCGTCATACCGCCCATCCTCGCTGCCCCGAGCATCATCCCACCCATCTGACTCATCCAATTGTACATACTGTAGAACATTTGGGGAGTAATCCCCGCCATCCCTGCCATTTGGGGATTCATTCCCGCCATTTGGGGATTCATCCCCGCATTAAAGTTTCCCTCCGTCTGGCAGGAAACATGGGTGTGTTTGATCCTCTCGTGGTGGGGGAGTTCCTATTGTACTCCATTTAGAGAGAGAAATGAAACTTGTAGATTAGAGAGAGAAACTTGTCAACACAAGTGGTGTGAATGAAATGAAGTTCAACGAGCCGTATTTATAGAGTTTAAAAAAAATTAAATTAAATTTTAAGTCGGACGTCCGACCCTCGCCACAATGGCGGACGTCTGCCCGCCCGTTGCGCGGATATCCGACGTCCTCACGGGACGTCCGTGTCCGACGTTTTCGTTCACAATGGCGGACGTCCGGTCGGACTTCCGCGACGTCCTACCGGGACGCCGTCGGTGGAGATGCTCTAAACCCTAATCCAACTCCCTTACGCCGCCAATGTAAAATATCCCCTCAATATTTTGGAATCATCATTCCCTTCCTAGTTTCTCTCTTTCTTCAACCTCTCTACCTCATTTTACTTTTCACACCCTTGTTTCGTTTTTCAATTTCAGCTATTTTATTTCTAAATCCTTATCGATCATTCTCTAAATCTACACCCAGCGTAACAGAAGGGTGCAAACCAGAGGTAAACAAGATCTGAAACTGTGGATTTACAAAAAAAAAATTGGGAAATTGGTTCAACCGGTTAGCTGTTTCTGGTCCAACCGCCCGGTTTCGCCGGTCTAAAATGGTTCAACTGCACGACGGTTTTGACGTGCAAATCGGACCGGAGACCTTGGCGGTTCGCGGCCCAACCGGCCGGACCGGCCGGTCCGGTCCGATTTTTAAAACACTGTCTCATAGAGTCATTTTTTCATTTTAAGAAATTTATTTATAGTTGAATCATTCCATATATAGCAATTCTCTACATTATTCACTTTTTACTTTATTATCTCTATCTTTTTCTCTTTCCTACTTTTTAATCTATTTATTTAACACACACAACATTACTTTTTTAAACTCCGTACCGAAAAGTTTCTCTCAACCATGAGGGAACAGAGGGAGTATCAGACTAGTAATAGCCTAACCAAAAACTCTTTCTCCCACAGCCTAGCAACTGCCTAGCCAAGTAACAGCGTAGCATAGGCTAACAATAGCTTAACCAATGCTCTAACCTAACAAATGATTTGACAAATATGATTTAATTCATTTTAATTGATAGTGTTTATCAAATACTTCCTCCGTATTAAAAAAATAGAAACATTTGAAATGACACGGGTTTTAATGCACAATTGGTAAAGTAAGTGAGAAAAATTGGTAAAGTAAGAGAGAGGAAATGAAAAATGAGTAAAATAAGAGAGAAAAAGAGAAAAAGTAGTGAAAGTATAGTTAGTGGATTGTGGGGTCTATGTCCTAAAATAGAAAGATTCTAAAGTTTCTATTTTTAAGTAACAACTCAAAATGGAAATAGTTGTTATTTTTAAAAAACGGATGGAGTATTAAAAAAAATAAAGTGCAATGAGTTGTAAATATAGACTATAAATAAATTTTTTTTAAAAAATAAAAAATAGTAAAATATAATTTGGCTAGCCGGTTAACCCACGCCCGACCTCTTATCCACTCCGCGCTCGTCCTAACCGTTAGCCTATTGCAATAGTGGACTAACCGTCCGTCCTAGACTATTGTGGATGCTTTTAATTGAGGCAATTGTTTTCTTTACATAAATTATGAATTGTATCTCAAGTGGATGGTGAATAAAGTAAGAGAGAATGTAGTTAGAGAGATGAAGAGAGAATAAAGTAAGCGATGAGTTACTTTTTGCCAAAAATAGAAATAACTTAATTATAGTGGAACATCTCAAAATAGAAAAATGACTCAATTAATATGGAACGGAGGGATACTACTAGTATTTGCCCCTGTCCTTTAAGAATATACACTCTTTCTTTTTTAGTCTGTTTTATAAGAGTATGCAATTTCTGATTTTAAAAACTATTTTCTTTCTATTGAGGTGTGACTCATCCCTTACTAATAATATTTTAATTATTTTTTCTTTCTATATCTCTTTAGACTTTTACTTTACCAATTATGCATTAAAATTCGTCTCCAACCAAAAGTGTATACTCTTAAAAGGACGAAACATTGTTAAAGAATGATCAAAAATTGTAGATCACAAGATGAAGCTGACAAGTATTTTATTATTCTCTTCGTTCTACTTTAGCGGTTTCAGTTTTTCATTTTAGTCTGTTCCACGTTAAGAATCGTAGTTAAGATATTTAATAAGGGCATCCGCAGTGGTGCAGACGATGCATCGTCCGTCGCATCGTCTGCCACTGCAGCAGCGCGGGCGATGAGTTAACTATCGTCTGCGCCCGATACATCGTTCGCGGACGATGCACGGAGGATACCCCATCGTCCATCGCATCATCCGCCACTGTGGACGACGCGGACGATGGGTAGGACAATGCAACGCATTTCCGTTTTTTTTTTTTTTAATTTTATTCAATTTTCTAAACCTATATATACCTCTGATTTTCATTTCATTTTTCACTCTCTTCACTCTCAAATTCACACTACATTTTCTACATTTCAAGCAAAATGGATTCCGGAGATTACCCAAATCCGAATAGTCCGATGTTCGGTGGTGCACGATGGTCGGGTACAGAACCTGACGAATACTGGCCATTCGAAACCAACACCGAGTACGATCCCGACTTCAGCACCGACTCGTACGGGTTGTCCGACATGGAGCCTTCTCTCCACCGCCCCTCCGGCCGCCGCCGCCACCGCCGTATCGGGCTCCGCCACCAAGAAGAAGCGGACCAAGGTACGAGCCCAGAAGTTGCCTTCAACGGAGGTGTGTGAAGAGTTCTCCCCGGAAGGACGAACTACTCCGACCCCGAATCCATCGTCTTGACGAGATGTTGAATTGATGTTTCGGAGGATCCGGTGTTCGCCAACAACCATAAGGTGACTGCGTATTAGGAGCGCATCGCCGAGAAATACAACGCGGCCAAGCCGGCTTACGCCTACAAGCGCCACAGGGAGCAACTCCGCAAGCACTGAGATCAAATAAAGAAGCAGGTAAATTTGTTCGTGGGGGAGTATGAGAAGTGCGAGAGGGAGCAGGGCGGTGGCGAGAGTCTCGTGGATGTGCGGGACAAAGCGATGCAGTCGTACGTGTCATTGTACGTCGATTTCAAGCACTACCAGTCCCAGGCGCTCTTGAGGGATAAACAAAAGTTCGTTGGTGATGTGATTCCCCCATCGACGACGGCGAGGAAGAGGGCGTCGAAGCGCACCTTTGCTGATTATACAAGCAGCGAGAGCGGCGCGTCTCCAATGGACCTCAACAATCCGGTGTTCGACGATGAGAGTTCCGGCACACCGATGTCCTCCCGGCGTCCCCCTGGCATCAAGGCTGCCAAGGGCAAGGGCAAGGCGACCACATCCGCCGCGGCGCCGTCTAACCAGCCCCCGAGCCCGACCCCGAGCGAGACTTCGGCTGCGTCACATGCCTATACGGATTTGGTGGCCTCCTCCGACTACAGGACGTTGTTGGACGCGCACAACGCTCTGATGCAGGCGACCAACCCGGCTCAAAGAGAAGGCATCTAGCGGATGATCGATGGCCTTAGCCGGAGGTTGGGACTACTCTAGACGAGCCGATGGGGCGTTTTTTTTAATCTCTTAGTTTGTAACTTTTTTTTTCTTAGTTTGTAACTTTTTTTTTTAATTTCTTATTTTGTAACCTTTTTTTTTTAATTAAGTAAATGTAGGATTTGCCTTAATTGTGTTGTCTTTATTTTTTTATTTTGCTTGATAAATTTGCATAAATTATATATATACAAAATAGAAGTAATATGCTTAGGGTGTAGATTAGGGCGTGCTATAGTCCACCCCACTGCAGGTGGAATAGGAGAAGGATAAAATGCTGACGTGGCGGTGCATAGGGCGTCCCACTGTGGAAGCTCTAAATGATAATAGGTACTCCCTCCGTCCCTAGGAAGATGACCCCTTTCTTGGGCGACACAAGATTTTATGCAACTTTATTTTGTGTGTTGAGAGGAGAGAGTAAAGTAAGAGAGAAAATAAAGTAGAGATAAAAGTGTTTCCATTTTAAGTAATGAGTCATCTTAGTTGTGACAAACTAAAAAGGAAAGTGAGTCATTTTCAATGGAACGGATGGAGTATTACATTCAACTAATTCCATTTTACTCGCATTTTATTAGTATAAAAGTAATATGAAGTATATAAAATGAGATTCACATTCCATTGTCATCATATTTCACCTACTTTTCTTTTCATTCTTAAAATTCGTGCACAATTCAACAAGGATTGTTAAAATGGGATGGAGAGAGTATAATTTTAAATTTATTTCAGTTTATATAACTTTTTATACTTAAAACATATTAAAATAATTATAAATAGTCACTATTTTTTTTTGTAAAATTTTTTCTTTAATAAGAGTCTAATTTTTTACTATTAAAAATATCATAATGTCTCTATCTTTTTCTTACGGAAAAAATAAAAATTGCATCGTGATCTATAATTAAGTTTATTTTTTTGTGATGGAATGTGCATTAATTTTTAAGTTTGAGAGTTAAATAAAATGTTTACTATGATACTCCGTACTATTGATTACGATGAATATCAAATTAAATACCTTGATAGAGTAAGTCAAGATGGATTATCATCATCAAGGACAAAAGGAGTTGGTTGTTGAATAATGATGAAAATTATAAACTTGATAAGACAACTCCAAAATCTGCATTGTCATGAATATCACACAATAAATGCAATACATGAATCTTACTGGAGAATTTGTACTTCATATGTCTGGTCTTTGTAAAATATTTTTATATCTTACTAACATTATGGCGTGATTATATAATTTTTAGGATGGATTCTAAGAATATGGATTACAACAAATCGATTGATATCGTTTGAATATAAAATTTACAAATTCGTTAGCCATATAATATTATTTAGTTTTGATTAAATATTGGATAGATTCTTAACTCATCAACTCCAAAATTGGAATAATTCATTTGTACAATTTGCAATTACGTGCATCAAACAAATATACCTAATCTCTCAAAAATCAGTTGAAACATAAAACTACCCATTTATTTCTTGGCGACCCAAAATTCAAATTCTGCCGATTTGCGATCTTTGATCCAAGAAACTGAAGTTGGGTACTTTAACTAAAGATCTCGATGTGATAAAACATTTTTTTGTATACTATAGTAATCCGGCTCCCCGTTCCCACTAGCAACTGAAGTTGGGTACTTTAACTAAAGATCTCGATGTGATAAAACATTTTTTTGTATACTATAGTAATCCGGCTCCCCGTTCCCACTACTAGAGTCAATTTTTTATTTTGGGCGTTCTTTAGTAATAGAGTCATTTCATTTTATAATAAAAATTATAGTAATATATTTTTACAATCTTACTTTTCTCTTTCTCTTATTAGTTTATTATCTTTACTTTTTCTTCTCTTATGGTAGTACTTAACTTTTTATTTTCTAATCTACACCTTTTTTCTAATCTCCATACTGGTAAAGAAATGTGTTTACTATTACGGAACAGAGGGAATATATGTTTGATTACGATGACGAATTTCAACATTCAATCTACTGTAAACTACTACTCCTTAGAGCACCTGCATTGGTGCTTAATACATTGAGCAGGCGCAGTGCCAACGACGCGGCTAGCATCCTGCTTGTCGCTGTACTCTTGCCGACAGCACGGCCTTGCTCGATGGATCGAGCACCGCCGTACCGATGAGCAGATTGACGTGGCGGCTTCTAATTGGCCAATGACAATCCTGTTGGCTATTTTTTTAAAATCGAAAATAAAACCATGAATTAAAAAAAATTATATTTTTTGATTTCAAAAAATATAGCCGTTTTATTACTGTTCTTTTGAAATTTTTATGAATTTTTTTTTAAAAAAAATCTTAATCCCAAAATCACCTATAAATATACACATTCATCATCTATTTTGCACATCAAATTCTCTCACCCATACTTCTCTCATATTTTTTCAGTACAACTCACCTACATCTTCCTCTCTTACTCAAACACTCTCTAAATTCATAAATGGATATGAACGATATCGTTGCGAAAGCGAAGCGCGAAGCACAAGAATACTATCAACAATATCGTGCTGCATGTGAAGCCTATGTCGCCGCCGCTACCCCCGCCCCTCCTCCCCCGACCAACGAGATCAAATCGCCGCTACATCCCTCGTGACCGGGAGGGAGCCCAGAAAGGCTCGTTGACGACTAATTTTACGATGAGCTGCGGTTTCCGGCAGATTACTTCCGGCTGCGTTTCTGTTAGGTTTGGTATACTGAAAAGCATGTTTCGAGCAAGTTTCGCTCGAATAGAATCTTGCTTGTATACGTAAAACTCTATAATCCACTTTTAACCCGATTCAGTATTATTCGAGCAGTCTCGCACGAATAGAATCTTGTGGGTTCAATTTAATTAGTAAAAAGTAAATTGGATGAGCTCATATCCAAAACCTTCCATAGATCCCTGTCTGGGCCCAAAAGGAACTTAATATAAATAGGAGAATAAAGGAGACAGAATTATCACAATTTTCATTCTCTAATTTTTCGAAAATTTCAAACTCTCCAGCTGTAGAGAATTTCGATTTCTACTCCTTTTCCCAAAAGGATTTCTTCTGTCTTCTTTATTCGAGTCCTAGTATTTTGATAAGATCAGCCCACCCATGATATCGAGATATAGTTCGGGAACCAGAGAGAAGATCCGTGGTCTAGTATTGAAGATCATCACGTGGAGAAGGCGCGAGCAATCGTCGATTCTTTGGAGAATCAAATCGGTAACTCTAAACCGTAGAAATCATGTTTAGGATTTATTTTCTATGAGCATGAATTATTTGCGTTCTAGCATGCAATTATCTGTTTAACATGTGAATAGATTAATCGCATAATCGGTCAAATAGATTCGTGTCTGATTTATTTGTTTTGTACAAGTCTTCCGCTGTGCAAGGGGCTCCAAACCCCAGCAGTTTCCGCATGTCAAAATGGTTGTTTATGCGTATTGTCAACACATTATCCATCCGTGTTGAATACTTCCAATCACGTAGAGACAAAACCGGTCAGCAAAGTCTCTCGGCGTTGCAAAAGTGTGCTTGTACCCTCCGACAATTTGCTACCGGGCAAACGGCTGACCTATTCGACGAGTATTTGCATGTGGGTGAGTCAACTGGAATCCTATGCCTCAAAATATTTTGCACCGGCGTTCGTTCTGCTTTCGGTGAGGAATTCTTTCGGGCTCCCACCACCGGAGATTGTCAATGGTTGCTACATCTTCACGAAACAATCCACAGCTTTTCCGGTATGCTTGGCAGCATTGACGGCATGCATTGGAGGTGTAATAATTGCCCGAATGCTTGGAGGGGAAAACACTAAAGCGGTCACAAAGACGGCGGTCCAACGCTCATCCTTGATGCGGTCTCCGACTACCGCTTATGGATTTGGCATGCATATTTCGGTGTGGCCTGATCCAACAAAGATTTGAATGTGCTCTATTCTTCCCCCCTCTTCAATGATGTTTTGAATGGTATAGCACCGGTGATCAACTTCACCGTCAACGGAAATCCATACCACATGGGGTACTATCTCGGCGATGGTATCTACCCAAGGTGGTCGATTTTCGTGAAGACGCTCAACATGCCGCAAGACCCGAAACGGGTTCTTTATGCGCAGCGTCAAGAGGCTGCTCGGAAAGACGTCGAAAGAACTTTTGGGGTCCTTCAATCCCGATTCAACATTGTCAAGACCCCGGCTCGGCTGTGGTACACAAAGAATATTGCCGACATCATGTACACGTGTATTATTTCACACAACATTATTATAGCTAACGAAAGATCTAGGGCGGCTAACTTTTGCGACGAGGATGAAGCCGGAGGCTCAACCACACAGTCTCCCCCAAGCCGAGGTGTGCATACGACGGTGCGCGATAGGATCGAAACAAGACACACAATGCGCAATACCAAAACCCACATTAAGCTACAAGAAGACCTAATCCAACACATTTGGGCGAAATCCGGCCACAAGTAATGAGTTTTTTTAATTTTATGAATTTCATTATGTAATTTTTAATTTTTAGGATTTTAATTATGTAATTTTTATTTATTTAGTAATTTATAATCGTACTTTGGGTATTTTTAATGCATCTTAATGTTGTGGAAATGTTTTTATCTAAATTTAATAATAGAGTAGTGGGACCCATGAGCATGCTCTTGCGAAAGAACATGAACGTAGGTGTTGTCCTTTTGCGGAAGAGCAGAAAGTAAAAAGTGAATGAAAATGGGTCCGGCCTGACATACTTGGATTTTACATGGTTTTAGTGGGTGGTTTTGTACGAATTTGATCATATTTTGTCTATTATTGGGCATGTTTATATATACTTCTCTATTATGTTGGTATGTTGACCATTTTGTTAAGAACGTATAGAAAAAGGTACAAAATATGTGGATGTGCAACAGACTTGGTTTGAGACAATATTTCTGGAGATTTTGAAGTCCAATCAGCCCCTAATGCATATTAATATCTTCATCTTCGAAAGAGCTTCACGTGGGTATTTTGCGCACCTCTATCAGATTTCGGTAGAAGAAGTTATGGCCGTTATAAGAACACTGCGCGTTCCCGAAACTTTCACGCGGCCGGGTGAATTATCACCCTGTAAATTCACACGGACGTGTACGATGATTCTGCGCAGAAAAGGTCAGAAACTGGTCGGAAATCATTACCCGGCCGGGTGATTTTTACCCTTTATAATACCACCCGGCCAGGTACGTTGTTTTGGCGTATTCTTATGCCAAAAACGCGATTTTTGATGGGAGATTAAAAGGAAAAACGCCTAGGGCTCACAATTTTCTACACTTACCGCCTCCATCACTCACGCACACCCCCAAGAACACTATGAGAGAGAGAATTGAAGATTGAAGACTCTAGATCGGAAGATTGAAGACTTCATTCCTAGATTCATTCCACATGAGTTCTTAGTATCCTCTCTTATGTCTTTCATTGAATTCTTTGTTTCTAACATGGTTTTTGTGAAGAACATGAGTAGCTAAACATTTCTTGTAGAATTCTTGGTGATGATGCACTAATTTCATAGTTTTTATCCAATTAATTTTATCTTACCTTGCTCTTGTATTTATTTGATTATTCTTGAGTTTATTCATCTCAATTGCTTGATCACCATTTGATTGTGTAGGGTTAATTAGATTAACCGGGAGATGAAACAATGAATCTGGAAATAAGAATAATTCACACCTTAATGCAATAAAACTCGGGAGAGTTGAGGTTTTGAGTGAGGTCTTTGACCTAATCGAGCTTTGGGAGTTAGGGGTTTAGGATTAGAAGGGGACTTCAATCCTAGCACTTAATCTGCAAGTTTCTCACCTCGCGAGGGGGTTTAATCTATAATTATGGTCGACTTAGTAACTCTAGAGATACCAAAAGGTAAGACAATTTGATTGGATAAAAGCTTGGAATTGTGCATCGGATCCTTGAGTTCTACAATTTTCTCCGTACTATCTTCTCGCTTCATGTTTACTTGCCTTTACTTGTTTATTTGCTTATTATATTGATACGCTCGCATTTTGCACTATTTTAAGGCCATTTTGTGGTCCGTTTTTAAAGTCAAAGTTGCATTACATGTCCATTATTTGCATATATTATCTATTTTGGTATTTTGACATGTTTTGTGAGAAATGTGCATATTTGAGTCTAAAAAGGGAGTAAAAACGCAAAGTAGGAAATCTGGAGCTTCTCCGGCGACCGCCGCAACACTTTCGGCGACCGCCGGCGCTTAGCGGTGACAAAGACACACCCGGCGACCGTCGGGAAGTGCGTGGCGACCGCCATAAGGAGTCAGAAGCTACTGGACTACGCGCGTCGACCGCCGGCCAAGCTGTGGCGGCCCGCCACAAAAACGCGGCGCGCGACAGCTGCCTTTAAACTCAATTTGCTGGCGATCCTGAAGTCCGATTGGAGCATTCTACACACTATTCTCTTTGTCTTGAAAAGTACTTTAAGGTGGTACAAGAATCACCTCAATCATAATTCTGTGGAGAGAGTTATTGCTGTTCTACCAAAGTCGCGCAAAGCTGCCAGCTGTAGTCTAGGCGGAAAATTGAAGAAGGAAAGAAGATCTTACCTTGTGAAGCCAAATCTTTTCCTTCTACTGTGGGGAACGAAAATTAAATATTTCATAATGCTTGGAGGACACTTATTACCAAATCTAAATCCTTCTCAAGCCTATATATACCCCATAACCTCATTCATAGATTTTAACCCTTTCATAGCCCCCAAAAGGGGAGCCTTCATGGCTCCCCCTCCATTCTCCAACCCTAATTCCTTCATCCATCATTCCATCACCATCCTTGGAGATTGAAGCAAGGCAATAGGTGCATGCAGACTTCAAGATTCATCCTTGGGTTTTGTTTGTTTATTTCATGTCTCGTACTTTAATTATTGTTTTAGTTCATCTGTCTATGGATTACTAAACAATAGAATTTTGAGGTTTGATAGTATTTGACTTTTGAGTAGTTCTTTTATGTTTAATGTTCAGAACTCGTTTCCACTTGATTTTTCTTGAACTTTTGTTTGACTAATTGGTCGTTACCTTGATTATTGTCAATATTTGATCGGTGATAGCTTTGATTGGTTTATCTTATATGTTCATACAATAATTGTGACATGAGTATTGATGCATGATAGAGAGAGATCGTGGTAAAACTTGAGTCGGATGATCATAGAACTAATTAGAATAACTACAAAGTTAGTGAAATCATTATCCTTGAAATTCCTCTATTTGCCTAATTCTATCTTCTTGCTTTTATTGTTTTACTTTATTTATTTATGCTTAGTTAAAACAAAACTCTTGTTTCTCTAGATAGTATTTGACGCTTAGTACATGATAGCCAGTTGCAATTATATTCCCCGTGTTCGATATCCCGGTACTGACCTTTAGCTATACTAGATCTACCATGTATACTTGCAGGTATTTTTAGTGCTAATAAAAAGTGCATCATATATGCTTTTAGTAGTGTTAGAAAAAAAACCAAACCTTTCCCGATTCTCTAGATAGTAGTCAACGTTTGTTCGTGGTAGTTAAGTCGATACAATTTTTTCTCTATGGGATACGATACTCTTACTTGTTTTATTACATTAGACCCGTACACTTGCGGGTATTTCTCGTGTTAAAATAATTCGAGTAACGAGCCCACATCCATGCTTTTGCCAAAGAGCGTGGATGTGGATGTGGATGCTCTTAATCTGATACTCTATCCGTGCCCTAAAAATTATAAAATTTTAAAACACGGGTAAATTGAGACGGCACAAGAGTTAATGGAAAATTGAAAAAGTAAGAGAGAGATAGAAAGAAAAGATAATTATATATAGCAATGGGGTGCCCTATCCTTCGCCACATCAGTATTTTATCCTCCACCCCATCCACCTGTAGTGGAGAGCCCTATAGCCCGCCCTATTAAACTATTCCCTCCGTCCCCAAAGAGTATAAACTATTTTCTTTTTCGTCCGTTCCTAAAGAGTTTGAACTTTCTAAATTTGAAAATTTCAAACAACGTACTTCCTCCGTTCCTTGTTAATATAGGCATTTCTTTTTGGCACGGAGTTTAAGAATAGTGTTAAGTGGATGGTGAATAAAGTAAGAGAGATGAAGAGAGATAATTACTTTTTGCCAAAAATAGAAATGACTCAATTACTATGGAACTTCCCAAAATAGTAAAATGACTCTATTAACATGGAACGAATGAAGTACTATCCTTACACATCATTTTATTTACAACTTATATTGTTACCATTAACACTTATATCATTACAATAATGTGGACCCCACCCCCACTAACAATATTTCCACTACCCTCTCTCTCTCTCTTATTTTTTTCCTTATTTATTAAAATTCGTGCTGAACCCATTATTCATACTCTTTGAGTACCGAGGGAGTACTATTTAATATTTATTTTTTATTTTTTCATTTACAAATATATCAATTAGCAAAATAAATATAAAAAATACCAAAAATTAAAGGAAAACCATATTGTTAGCATTTATTTTTTATTTTTATATTTTATTGTAAAAAATATGGAAAATCACCGAAATTCATTCTTGAATTTAGAGAGAAATTGAGCTGGAGGAAGAGGATGGAGAGAAAGGTGTGAAACAGAGTAAAAAATATTGGTGATATATATATAGGGGAGCATTAAGGTCCTATTGCCCTCTTAGTATCTATTTCATTCTTAATATCATCCATTAGATTGATAAAATGGATGGACTAGATTAAAAGGGGAAAATTGATCTCGTGTTGCATTATTAGGTTCATTCTGTGCATTATATGGGTATAATTGTAAAACAAAAATGAATAAAAACGGAAAAAACGAGAATTCAGTGGCATTTTCCATCTACTCACTCTCTCTCTCACTCCAACCGCCCCACTCCTCAAACCTACGATTAAATTTCGTCTCCCCTAATTCCTCCCATTTCCAAACCCTAGCTGCCCCACCGTCGATTTTCGCCGTTAAATCAAGCTTCTTCCGTCGTTTCACAGTCGAAACCTCACTCCCTTCGCGCGCGACCTTCCAGTTCAAGTCGACAACAAGGTAGGGTTTTAATGATTCAATTTTTCGTAATACCCACTCTTAATCACCTATTTTCACCGCCGACACACCACCTAATCGTCGATTCAATGTTTTCTCCCAAACAATATCATGTTTTTCACACTTGTTTTGGTCGAGATTTTTCTAAATCGTAAAATCGTGTTCATTTTTGATAGGGTTCTGTCCATTATTGAGGTTTGTAGTGAATGACCGGTTTCCAATTGTGTATTGGGCGATTTGGTAGATAAAATCGTATCCGAGTTGATTTTTGGTTTGTCTTGCATTTGCCTTTATATTCATTCGTCCATTATTTGATGCAATGTGTACATTACTGTACGAAGTGGTGTGCATTATGTTTTTGTTTGAAGCCACATCATTCGGTTTGATAAAAAAGCCTGTAAATGAGTGATGTTATCATTTGTGCATTATTTGATGCCATTTGTACATTACTGTAGGGAGTGGTATACAAAATTTGTTATTGTTTTAATTTTCATTTGTCCATTATTTGCCGCCATATGTAAATTATTGTATGGACTGGTGTACATTATGGTTTTTGGTTGAAATTACATCACTCGGTTTTCTAATAAGCCTGTAATTGAGTGAATGTTATATCCATTCGTGCATTATTTGATGCAATGTGTACATTATTGTATGTAGTGGTGTGCATTACGTTTTGTTTGAATCTACATCCGTCGGTTTGATAAAATGCTTGAAAATTGAGTGAAATTTGTATTCATATATGCATTATTTCTTGCCATTTGTATATTATTGTAGGGAGTGGTGTAAATTATTGTATGGACTGGTGTACATTATGTTTTTTTGTTTTACTTTAAATGCATCAGTTTTATAAAAGGTCAATGGTTGATAGAATGTAATATTCATTTGTGCATTATTTGCTAACTTTTGTACATTATACCGTTTGTATTGTGCATTAATGCGATACATTATTGATTTTTGGGCAGTGGCGAAGCAGCCTAGGTTAGATATTGACGAAGCGGTGGATGATGTTCTTCCACTTGCGATTGCGCAAAAGTTTAGGGAGAGGTTGGTTGAGCAGCAAAGGTCCTATTGCCTCCCGTCTGATTTCCAAGAGGGAAAAGACTATAAAGGAGGCTACTAGGCCTCTTAGACGGTGTAAGGCTTGCGATGAGATGAGACATCACGACTCTAGAAACTGTCCAATGTTTAAAGAGATGGCGAAGGAGAAAGAGTTTCGTAAGGGACATCACGACTCTAAAAACATTATTAGATGTGGTTTTCGGTTTAGTCTTAGTTATCATTTCGTTGTCTGAGTGTTATTAATCCTACCACTGTCAACAATTTATGCATAATAATTTTACATTTTTATTCTGTTACTGTACATTACTAGTAATAAAGTTGTACATTATTGTCTACAAGCACTTAACTTTCTGTACGTAATTATTGGAGTAGAGTTCATTATTAGACACATTTTGTACATTACACATAATATCCTTGCATTATTAAACTGTTAACGTACATTATTATTCATGAAGATGTACATTATTGTACGCAATGACTTAACTTGGTGTACATTACATTCTGTACATTATTCATCTAATTTCTTCCATTATACAATTTCTTGCTGCCTTCCCTATTGCATACAACATAATCGTCCATTAATGAGTCAATAATAACCATTACACAGTACTATATGTATATTATGTTTATCAGTTAAAACTACTCCCTAGCCGAGACAATATCTAAACCCTAGAGGAATGACAAAAACTCGTTCACTTTGGCAACAGTTGTGGTACTTACTACATACTACACCCTACCAAGGATTGCTAAACCCTTGGGGAATAAATGAAACGTGCGCAGAACAATCAATCAGCGAACAAACATATTACATATCAGATATCGTCCATTACAAAGTTGATAAAAACCATTACACGGTAATATATGTACATTATGTTTACAAGGTGTAATCTACGAAAAGAAAACATGAAAATCTGTAAGCAATGGCTGATTTCATGAAAAAAGAACGACAATTGATGCAAAAAAAAAAAAAAAACTAAATACGAGAACGAACTAATCACAAACAAATATATAAAACCATAGATGCCAATTACACAACTAATACAATAACTTTCTACCAAAATTTATCAATAATAATAATAAAAAAAATAGACGTCTTCAATTGAAAAAAGACGACAACAATTTCTTGAGAAGGTCTTCAATGGAGAAAAAACGATGAGGGAGAAAAGAAAGATTGTTCGATTCCTTCAATTTCAACATCTTCATATCCGATCTCAACCGCTGCGCGAAGAGATCAGAAACGAAATTTTGGAGGAATTGGAAATCGGCGTCGTGATTTCTTCTCTCCACCGCTCTCCTCGCTCTCTAAATCCTCCTCTCTTTACGCGTCGTGAATGAATACTCCAATAATTTGGTTTTTTAACGAAAACCCTAAACACCAGATGTCTTCCATGGAGAAAAACCGAGATTAATTGAGGGAGAGAAGAAAAATAAATTGGCGTGAATCTTGTAGAAAAAATCAGAAGGAATTAAACGTATTTTTGCTGATCTTTGAAGGAGAAAATTAAGGAAATTACCATAACTGAATATATTGTGTGTACCAACAATGTCCTTTTCGAAATTTTTTAATATTTTAATTAAATACAAGTGGCCCTATTTTCGGCCATTAGATCTTGGAAATAGATGGTAGAGATTGAGAAGGAAAAAGAACAAAAGATGTAAAAAGGATATGAATACATCCCTTTTGAAAGTATATATTAAGAGAGAGAGAGAGTTGTGATCAATGCCGAACCAATTTTAAAGACTGAACTAGAGACCAAATCTGGTCCATACGTTTTTGAGAAATCTCTTTAATCAATTTGGGACGCCCACTCTAAAACTGTAACCATCTCCGCATATTTACTCCCCATTTTCCCTCTCTCTCCCCCAAATTTAATGCGCTATGTTCTTAATTAAGCAGCTATGCATTTGTAGCTTGCTAGCCCTCTACCTCTCTCAATCAATCAATGGTCAGTTCAGACCCCAACAAGTGTCCATTGCCACTGCCGGGGCAGGATTCCGCTGCAATGCCCCCTCTTCATGGGAGAAACGCACCGGATTCCGCTTTAAATTCTTCGGCGAGACCTATGCCAGCGATTCTGGCCAAATTGATGCCCTTCCGTCGCCGGAGCTTCCACATGCGAGGCTGAAGCCGTCGAATTCGAACCTGGACCTCAAGGTGGGGCGACCGCAGCCTGCTCCTAACGGCGAGGCTGCTACTGCTGCTTCTGTTGCGAAGGATAGGGAGAAGGAAGAGAAGTAGAAGGAGAGGGAGCAGGAGCTTGCGCCGCCGGTCAGAAAGTGGAAGGATTCGGATGGGGAAAAAAATTGGGTGTGAATGGGCACACGACGGCGGGGGGAGGGAAGCCGGAGGGAGGTTAGGAAAGAGGAGGCGGATGTGCTGCCGCAGTCGGTGTTGGATGATGATGGATTTATATCGAGGCAGTCGGTGTTGAGATGTGCTGCCGGCTGATTTGGTCTCTATGGATTTCAGCATTGATGAATATTCCGCTTGACTTCATCTACAACTAAATTCAACTTACCACATAATGAACTATATTCACTAAATAATGAACCAAATGAACTTTAGTAATGAAGTGAATATGACATTTTATTGAAATACAATGTTAATTGTGTTAAACGTCAAGAGGTGGTAATTAACTTATTACTTCATTCAGTTATGCTATTACTTCATTTCATTAGTTTATTACTTCAGAATGTGTTATGACATAATTGTCTCTCGATTGAAGCAAATACGGTATATAATGAACTATGTTCACTGCATAATGAACTAAATGAACGTATGTTATGAAGTAAATTTTCGCATTCATTATATACCGAATTTACTTCAACTGAAAGATAATTATGTCATAACACATTATGAAGTAATAAACTAATGGAATGAAGTAATAGCATGACTGAATGAAGTAATAAATTAACGGGATGAAGTCATAAACTAAAGGAATGATGTAATAAACTAATGGAATGAAGTAATAGCATGACTGAAAAATGTAATAAATTAACAAGATGAAGTATTAAACTAATAGAATGAAGTAATAATTTCATCACTACTGCTTGACGTTTAACACAGTTAACATTGTATTTCAATAAAATGTCATATTTACTTCATTACTAACATTCATTTGGTTCATTATTACTACCGCTTACGTTTAACACTAAAATTTGTTGTATCATTAATGTATTTCAATAACATGTCAAAATTACTTCATGACATACTTCATTTAGTTCATTATTTACTGAATATAGTTCATTATTTACTTCGACAAATTTTTATTGAAGAAAAAAAATAAGAAAAATTTTAAAAAATTAAAAAATAAATAAAAAATAAATAAAAATAAAAATAAAAATAAAGTTTTATTAAATAAAATATTAAATTAATTGTAAATTAATCCTAACCACAAGCTTAAGAAAATGGATGACCCTAATTTGGTCTCTAGTTCGGTCTTTAAGAGTGAATTTGTGGATAATAGGACTCTATATATATAGGGTCTTGTTAGGTTGAGATTTTTGAACCTAATTGAGAATTGAGATGCAATCTCAGCCACTCATCCAGAATATTTGTGAAATGTCAACAGCATGTAGTTTATGTCAACTAGGGGTATTATCGTCAATAGTCTGCACATCAAATGTGATCAACTTTATTCAATAAATACTTTATTCAATTACATTTATTCTAAGAGGTGATGTGCAGACTATTGACGATAATACCCGCTTAAGATGTCACATTTTTCTTTTTAGTTTGTCCCAACTAAGATGATACATTTTCTTTTTTGGAAACTTTATCTCTCCAATTAATATACCCAACCACTTTTTCTCACCCCTATTAAAATATTCATCTTTCTTTATCTCTCTATTTTAATACTTATACCCACATTTTCTCTCTATAATTAAACACTTTAACCAATAACTCCTAAAATCTCGTGCCGGCTAAGGACTGTGTCATCTTAGCCGGGACGGAGGGAGCAGTAGTTGTAATTCAGTTATAAATTTAACATTAAAATATAATCACAAGATCCTCACGAAGCATTTAGATAGTAAATTACAAATTGAGTCCAATTCGAAATCATAAACTTCGTAACTCCTAGTAAGTCTTTGGCAAATAGAAAGTTTTTGACATAAATATACAAAAAAATAGATTCACACTATACTTATTTTATGTCAAATTTGATTATACATATTATTAATCGACAAAATAATTAAAGCAAGAAACTGGAATAGAGACTTACAGCGTTCCAACTGGATATTGTGTCACTTGAATCTCAACATACTCCATATTGGATAATTACAATTCTTCAAGTTGTCACAAATATTGTAGTAGTAGGAGTACCATTTATATGAAATATAATATGTACGTATAGTAGACTGAAAAAATTAGTAAAGGAGAGCGAGAAAAGCTAGATATTGATTCTCGTAATAGTCACATTGTAAATAAAATTTGAAGCCACGGAAACATAGATTATACTCCTACAAATTACTGCTAATCTTGATAAAAAAAGAAAAAGTAGAAGTAGTAATACTCCTTTAATTTCATTTAAAAAAGCTTCCAGAGGTGGAAATAGCAAGATCTGGAAATCCAAAACAGTCGGCCCCAACAAATCCAGTCTCTCCACTCTCCAGCTGCCACGTATGCCCTGCCGCAGCAGCAAACGGCCAGCTCGCCCTCGTCAGGCCAAATCCCATCTCATCAATGTTTTAATTTCAATGTTTTAATTTCATGTTTTATTATAAAAGGGTATAATAGTAATTTTCATGTTTTAATTTGTCCCCAAATCACATTGCCGCAATTTCTTCTGCAAATCAACCATTCAATCCATAATCAAATCCATCCAGTTCGATCCGTCTCGAAAATCTGCGATTTCTCTACTCAATATTCGGTTGATCAATTCGATTTCACGCAGATCGTCCTCAAGATATTTCTGGAGAACGTCATCGGTGACGCCGTGACCTACACCGAGCACGCCCGCCGGAAAACGGTGACGGCGATGGACGTCTGATTTCCGCCTGGCAATCGCGGAAGAGCGGATCTACGCCGCCACCTCCGCCGGCGCGGCAAAGCGCGTTGAGTTGGCCGCCGCGTTAAGGGAGATCGATTCGACGCCGTTTAAGGTCAGTTGCTTAAAAAGGCTGAGGTCGATTGTGGAATTGGAGGATGAGGTGAAGGGGGATTTTAAGAGGTTTGGCGGCGTTGCGGTGCTGGTGAGGATAATGGAGCAGGATAACTTCTCTACCATCAAAATTCGGACTCCTTGAAGAAGCGGCGCAAGGACGCGGTCCTGCGCGAGCTCGGCCGACAAATCTAGAGCGTCGTCAACGAAGTCGAAGACGTCATCGATTCCTTCGTTATGCACGCCGCTGATAATAGAAATAGAAATTTCATTTCCAAATTTTGGTCAGCGAAGATCGACATCACTGAGCAGGTTGACTCCGTCTGCCGGAAGATCAAAGATATCTACGGCGACAAGAACAAATTTGATATCGCCTTCGTCACTGTCGACGACGGAGATCCGCCGGAGCAACTTGAGGTCAGCGATTTCTGTCTCCTTTCATCTCTAATCCTCTGATATTTCCTTCGACTTATGCTAATCGATTGTTGAATTGTGGATCATAAAATTGGAATTAAGCGTTCCCACCTCAAGTGATTCACATTCCTTTTTGGGTTGTCCCAACTAACATGATTCATTTCCTTTTATGGATAAAAATAGAGAGTTTAAGCATTAAATTAGACCACCTAATTACAAATCTAATTACCCCCTTATTACCATTAACTTTAATTTCAATCAACCGTCTCTCTCTCTTCCCACCTCAACCCTTCTCTCTCTCTCTCCCATCCCCATTCTCTCTCATCTTTCTTCCGTATTTTCCGGCGACCACCCCCACCCCAACCCTTCTCTCTCATCTATCTTCATATTTTCCGGCGACTTCACCGAAGGTGGGTGGATAAACCCACAATCTCCCTCATTCTGGCGACCACACCTAGACGGGCGGGCTGAGCTACCAATTTCCAGTAGAAGCGGGCAGGCTGTGCCTGAATTCAAACCAGATCTGAATTCAAACTTGGAGGGAAAAGTGGAGCCCATTTTTGCCGTAAATAAAGTCAAATCTGCCGCCAATCATTTCAATGTTTAATTTGAGTTTTGGAGTATAGGCGCTGTAAAAACCACGCAGCTCATTTAAAAATATTGTTATCCATCATTCCATTTTTTATTTTGAGTGTTGGAGTACAGGTTGCATAAAAACAATACAGCTGAATTTGAAATATTGCAAGTAATTCATCATTTCATATGATTATTTTGAGTTTTAGAGTGCTAAGTGGTGTAATTAAGTTTGGATTTATAATCAGTAAATTTAGAGCATTCAAATTTTTAAATTAAATTATTAAAATTAAAATTACTCACTATATAATTTTAAATGAACCAATATGTGGAGTAAAATAAAAGTATAAAAAAAATTCATCACATCACTTAATCTACTTTATTACCAATCCCTCTTGCCACACTAAACAACACTACCTAACATCCCGTGCCCAAAAGAAGTGCCTCACTTGAGCCGGGACGGAGGAAGAGTAGATTTCTTTTGGAAAGATATTTTGGGTTGACTGTTAAACAATCATGTGGGTGGTAGGTGAACTTAACTGGAGTACTATTATTGGCCCAAACAAATAAATGCATATTAACAATTTTTTTTCTTTTTCTTTTTAAGTGTCCTTACTAATTTAATTTGTTAAATGTATATATAAATTCAAAATATCCACTAATTACTTTGAAATAATAAATTATTGTACAATATGGAGTAATATTTAATTAATGTCTGAAATACTATAAGTGTTATTTGTTAGTTGTTGACATTTTAATACGAGTAGTTATATTCGATATTCTCACTATTGATATGTGAATTATAAGTGTTATTTGTTCGTTGTTGACATTTTAATACGAGTTGTTGACATTCGATATTCTCGCTATTGATACGTGAATTATAACTATTATTTGTTAGTTGTTGACATTTTAATACGAGTTGTTGACATTCGATATTCTCGGTATTGATATGTGAATTGTAAGTGTTATTTTTTAGTTGTTGACATTTTAATACGAGTTGTTGACATTCAATATTCTCGGTATGATATGTGAATTATAAGTGTTATTTGTTAGTTGTTGACATTTTAATACGAGTTGTTGACATTCGATATTCTCGATATTGATATGTGAATTATAAGTATTATTTGTTAGTTGTTGACATTCGATATTCTCGGTATTGATATGTGAATTGTAAATGTTATTTGTCAGTTGTTGACATTTTAATACGAGTTGTTGACATTCGATATTCTCGGTATTGATATGTGAATTGTAAATGTTATTTGTTAGTTGTTGACATTTTATACGAGTTGTTGACATTCGATATTCTCGGTATTGATATGTGAATTGTAAGTGTTATTTTTTAGTTGTTGACATTTTAATACGAGTTGTTGCATTCGATATTCTCGGTATTGATATGTGAATTGTAAGTGTTATTTGTTAGTTGTTGACATTTTAATATGAGTTGTTGACATTCGATATTCTCGGTATTGATATGTGAATTGTAAGTGTTATTTGTTAGTTGTTGATATTTTAATACGAGTTGTTGACATTTGATATTCTCGGTATTGATATGTGAATTGTAAGTTTTATTTTTGTAGTTGTTGACATTTTAATACAAGTTGTTGACATTCGATATTCTCGGTATTGATATGTGAATTATAAGTGTTATTTTTTAGTTTTTGACAAATTTAATAAGTGTTATTTTATTGAATGTTGAAGATTTGAAGATTTAAATGTTGAAGATTTGAAGATTTGAATGTTGAAGAGATTTGATGATTTAAATGTTGAATATTTGAAGATTTGACGATTTGAATGTTGAAGTGATTTGAAGATTTAAATGTTGAATATTTGAAGATTTGACGATTTGAATATTGAAGATTTGAAGATTTGAATGTTGAAGATTTGAAGATTTGAATGTTGAAGAGATTTGAAGATTTGAATGTTGAAGATTTGAATATTTGAAGACTTTGCAGCTAGAGTTTAAGAGATGATTTTAGAAAATGATTTTAAATACAATTTAATGAATAGACAATTATACCCCCATGTTGACATAATGTGATAGTTGTTGACATTAAGTTAATCTTGTGAATTAGTTGCTGAGATTGCATCTCATTTCTCAATTATGCCCAAAAATCTAATCCTAACAAGACCCTATATGTATATATATATAGGGATGTACTAAGATGACAACCCTCTTTATTGTAACACCATACCACCATTTTAAGCCATTGGATCTGAAAATCGTGTGCTTGTCATGCTGCCACGTGTACAAACACGGAGGGGTAAAATTGGAAATTTCTAATTTTACATTACCAGATTGCAGTGCTTTTCATTGAATATTGCAGTCTTACCACAACAATATTGCGGTTTACCACGACTGCAATATCTAATACAGATGAGCTGCAATATCTAATACAGTAGAAGCAAACCCGTATTTTTTCACGAAACTTAATCCTAGGCGTCCATAGATAGATCTAACGGACTATATTGGTGGTATGGTGTTATCCTATCTATGGTGGCACCATAGTGCACCCCTATATATATATATATATATATATATATATATATATATATATATAGGGGTGTGTTAGGGTCCTTACAGCATCTTAGCGTAAAACACAGCACAAATCACAGCCCTTGGATCATTAGATTGGATGGCTGTGATTTGTTACATTATGATACTAAAAATCTACATTATTAGGCGAGATACATTATTAGACTAGAAATGTACATTGTAAGACTAAAACTGTACATTTCTAAACTAAAATGCTACATTATTAAACTAAAATGCTACATTATTATCCGAGCTACATTATTAGTCTAAAATTCTACATTATTAGATGACACGTGGCATTAATCTAACCATTAGATCATATGATCCAATGGACTGCAAGTGTTTTGAGTTTTACTTATACTTAGCGTTCTGACCTGAATACATCCCTATCTATCTATATATATATATATATATATATATATAGGGTCCTGTTAGGTTGAGATTTTTGGGCCTAATTGAGAATTGAGATGCAATCTCAGCCACCCATTCACAATCTTCGTGTGATGTCAACAGCGTCTGGTTTATGTCAACAAGGGGGTATTTTTGTCATTTTAGTTCTAAAATCATGTGTGAACGGCTTCGGCGAAAAGCTGATAAATGACAATTAATTCCAACCAAATATTCAATTAATTACTCCAACAAGTTATTATCCAAAAAATAAAACAACAGTATCTGAAGATTTTAAAACAAAAGCAACAGTGAAACATAATTCACCTGAGAAGAGCGAAACTATATGAATGCGCGCTCGAGAGAGACGAAACAAGCTGAAACATATAATGTCAACTAGCATATCTTAAGTGACAACATAGAGGGTTTCTGATGCAATTTTTATTAACACTAAAAATACCTGCAAGTATACAGGGTAGATCTAGTATAGCTAAAGGTCAGTACCGGATATCGAACACGGGGAATATAGTTGCAACTGGCTATTATGTACTAAGCGTCAAATACTATCTAAACAAGAGAAGTTTTGGGTTTTTGAAAGTAAAAACAATTAAAAGCAATCAAACAACTAAATGCAATTAAATCACAAAGATAAAATATGAGAGATAAGAGAATTCCATGGATGTGCGTTCACAGTTATGGTTATACAAATTCCAACTACAATACCCTAGCACAGTTTATACTTTGAAAGGACGAGTCACCTAGCTTATGCTCATGCGATACAAACGTTGATTACAACATTAGGGTTGTCAATCCTAACACGTAACTCCAAAAAGCTCCTAAGACCCTTGAAAAATCCTCACTCTCAATTAACAGTGCCGTTTTAAGGGAAGCTAACTGTAGTGTCTACTAAGTGAATCTAACTCGCTAGAACTCTGTCACAGTTATGAAGCAAGTTATATTAAATCATACACGATTGTGTCACTCAATCATGCAGCATCAAAACTACTTAAGGAAGAAACAAAGTAAAAACAAAACAGATATTAAATAGAAAAATGAATTGTATAAACCAATAAAAGTTACTAACACATCCAAAGAATCCTATGATTTTAATTAGACATAATTGAATAAGCTAAAAACATGGATTGAAGTGAAAATAATTGGAACATAAAACTAAAGCAAATAAAACCCGTAGGTTGAATCCTTGTCGTTCTTGATGTTCTTGCTTCTTTCTCCAACCCCTTGCACAATGAAGAACTCTCAAATTTATGCTATGGAAGTAATTGGCAAAAAGATGATGACGGATTAGGGTTGGAGGAGGAGCTATGAAAGCTCCCCTTTTTGGGGGCTATGAAGGGTTCAATTCTATGAATGAGGTTATGGGGTATATATAGGCTTTAGAAGGATTTAAATTTGGTAATAAGTGTCTTCCAAGTATTAGGAAATATGTAATTTTCGTTCCCCATAGTAGAAGGAAAAGATTTGGCTTCACAAGGTAATATCTTCTTTCTTTCTTCAAATTTCCGCCTAGACTGCTGCTGACAGCTTTGCGCCGACTTTGGTAGAACAACCATAACTCTCTCCACAAAACTCCGATTGAGTTAATTCTTGAACCATCTTGAAGATCTTTTCAAGATGAAGAGAATAGTGTGTAGAACGCTCCGATCAGACTTCAGGATCGCCAGAAAATTGAGTTTGAAGACAACTGTCGTGCGTCGCGTTTTAGTGGCGGGCCGCCGCACCTTGGCCGGCGGTCGCCGCGCGCAGTCTAGTTGCTTCTGACTCCTTGTGGCGGTCGCCACGCACTTCCCGGCGGTCGCCGGGCGTGTCTTTGTCTCCGCTAAGCGCCGGCGGTCGCCGGAGAAGCTCCAGATTTCCTACTTCGCGTTTTCACTCCCTTTTTAGGCTCAAATATGCACATTTCTCACAAAAACATGTCAAAATACCAAAATAGATAAAATATGCAAATAATGGACATGTAATGTAACTTTGACCTTAAAAACGGGCCAAATAATGGCCTTAAAACCGTGCAAAATCCGAGCGTATCAGTTTCCAAAATCCAGAATTAAAATTTCAACACTACATCTCAAAATATGCATCACCAGCATCTCAGATATCCTACCATGGACTCTCAACCATATTCATAAACCCTTCCTCCACCAACAAACACCACAGCCGAGGGGTGCATTTTGGATACAATTATTTTGTATGTAAACAGAATGTCAACAAAGACTATAACTACATAGAATATTTAACAGGTAACATACATCATGTCAACAGATTTTCATTTATGTCTTCAGCCAAGGGGTGCATTTTGGATACAACTATTTTGTATGTAAACAGAATGTCAACAAAGAGTATAGCTACATAGAATATTTAACATGTAACATACATCATGTCAACAGATTTGCATTTATGTCTTCAACCAGAGGATGCATTTTGGATACAACTATTTTGTATGTAATCAG